>NW_020897781.1:2087076-2407264 GCF_003984885.1 Neopelma chrysocephalum
ATTGCTCCAAATGGCATAAGCTTATAGTCTAAGTCACAGATTTTGTTACCAGCCTTAACAGTCCCAGGGTAGGGAATATGCATTTGGAGTAATTTTTAAACCAAGATGTGTGCCCTGTTTTGTTCTCAGTTATAAACAAATAGTTATATTGAATTCCTCCCATATTACATAGAGCAGGACTGCCAGCAAAGACAGAATAATTTCTAAATATAAAAAAATTACCTGCCACTACACTGCTGAAAACATACAGGAGATAAAACTATGCATTTGAAGAGATACAGAATGTAACAACAAAAAGTTACCTTTCAGAATTATCATCTGGTTTGCCTGAAAAAAAAGTGGTGACATCTCGCCATCCCTTACTTCCAACTCCCTGAACCTAGAGGGAAAAAAAGACACTCCATTCATTTGGGCTGATCCAACCCCTCTGCCAGGTGCAACAGCAAAAGCCACAACACAATCCTTCCACTTGTTCCCATAAATAGAACACATTTCACCAGAAAATTTAACTCACAACTCATTAGTGTTTTTGATGGGCAGATTTTTGATTGATGTAAAGAACACACATTTCACAGCATCGTGCTGCTGGAAGAGCTGAGAAGCAGGTCAAGTTTAGCTTTTTCACTCATCGTTGTAACATCTTTTGAATTCTCTCCTAGATTTCCTTGACAAAAATACTGGAGTTACTCCTTATATAAAATTAAACTCAATGACAGCACTGACATTTTGATCTCAAGATTCTTGTAAAAAGTATTTATATTCCTATTGCTCTACAAGGCTACCTTCACTCTGTTTCAGTATTATTACACTACCCAAGTAAAACAAGCCAAAAGTTGAGTTCTAGAATAAGCATGACTGCTAGGAGAATCCTTTGGGGGTTATTATAATGGACTGGCACTGGATTAGAAACACACATTCTGAAGTTACACCCCTGGATGGTGCTATTCTAAGTCACAGATACAGAGGATATATCTCAGAATTCAGCCTTGGAGTCGCCAGGCTCTAAACAGAACAGGTAACATAATTCACTTTATTCAAATATGCTCAAAATCTAAGGCACTAACTAAACTGGTATGTGAGAGAGCTTCCAGTGCTGACTTCACAGTGCTAGAAAGACACACCTTCCTATGTAAGACATGCAAGTTATCAAACCAGGTATTATATTGTGCAGGATTTCTGTGCTTGGCAGCCACAGGCAGCACTTACCACATCACCGAGCAAGGAGAGCAAAAGAAGACAAAGGAAAAGGTGCAGACCATTAGTAAGTTTAACTGTACCAGTGTAACACAAGCTGTCTCCATATTCTCTCTCACATTTCCTTTTTGTGTTTGGGACACTGGCTGTCTTACAACCACACCATGTCCTCACTGAGACTGCTGCGAGGACCACACCACACCTGTTCAGCTTTTAACATCCCAACAGAAGGACTGTCTGCTCAAAGTTCCATTTTCCAAGCTTCTCTCTTCAACACAAGCAGATGAAAGCTGCACTGTGGTTTTGTATCACTTTTGATAAGAATATGGAGACTGGCTTGTTGTTTGGCCTCCCTGAAGCCAGGCAGGCCACCTCATACCTTGCTGGCCAACTGCGATACCCCCATGGTGACCTCCTCAAATATTTTCCCCTCTTTCACCTATGTGAATCAAAGGATTGATAATTAGCCATAAACAAAGTATTACTGAAACCTTAAGACAAGCTCACTTGCGCTTAACAGCTAAAAACATAAAGTGTAAAAAAAAAAACAACCCCAAACTGAATCAAAACATATTTAAGTTAAAACTAACAAAGTTAAGAAAATGTTGATCTATAATGGAGTGAACCTTGGGAATGTGGGAATTTATTTTACAGATATACACACAGTTTGAGGAAGGTATCATTATACTACTGCTGAGCATAAAAACACCAGTAAATAAAAAAATCTGCAAACATGAAGTTTTATACATATATTTTACTGGATACAAAGATGTTTTTTAGAAACTTAGCATTTCCATTTTATTCTCTCTCCCTTATAGATGCTTATTTAAATACTAGAAGGGCTTTAAACTTTGGTCAAACAGAACACAACTGGTTCCTTTCACCAGTTAATAAATGGCAGCTGTTCCAAAGCAAGTGACTTTGTATAACCCTATACAAATACCTATTTTAGTTAGTAACACTTATTTAGAACTAACAACACAACATCCTAAGGGAAACAGAACTATTTTTTTAATATAGAATGCATCATTCCTCGTTAAATTGTCCTACAAAATAAAAATCAGCTCAAGGAAATGCACCCTAAAATAACCCTGAAAATAATGCATCTAAGCCTTTAGAAATAAGTTATGGATAATTCTAGGGAATAGAAAACCAACTAGAGTCTTCTTGTGTGGTTTGAAATGCCATGTAAAGAATGGTGAATTAATAAAGGTAATGCAATAGAAATTATTTTGCTATGTGATTAAAACATTCTTTTCAAATTGAAAATCAATCCAAATCCCAAAGTGGTGGCACTGCTTCTCTTAGGATAGCAAAGATAGTCTGCTTTATCAAAACCAGTATATTTTAAGAACAACTATGCAGGTAAGTGGAGCACCACATTCTCAGAAAAGACTTTATCAGAATTTTGGAGCTGACCCAAAATTCTAAAGCACAGAACAAATGCAGGCCAAATGGGAAGGATGTAAAAGTACGTTTTTTTAAACATATGAAACAGGAAGGCAACATTTGACACTGGGGAGAATCTCTGACTAAAATCTGTAGTATCAGTGATCACTGGTCACTTCTGAGGAAACAAAGGTTGGAAGAACATGTTACTTTTATTGATGAACTGTCCCCATTCATCTTAAACATTTACTTTGTCCCAAATTCTACCCCCAGATGAACTACAGTGGCTCAAAGATGCTTGACTGAACTAAAACAAAGCTGACAGGCAGATGAGTAAAGCACTGGGAACTTAACATCCAAAGATACTACTACTAACATACATATATTTTTAAAAAATAACTGATTTCAATATCAATTTAGGGTGCATTTTCATCCTGTCCCATCTTCCATTATTGAAAGCATGAAATCTATAAAATGAGAAAGACTGGTGGAGGGAATTTACTCTCATTATCCTTTCTTTGCTAATATCCTGCTTTGAATTGTTTGATGTTTCCCCTTTACAGAAGGACGCACTCCCTGAGACATCATAACCGTTTTTCTGCAAGTCATTTACTAGTTCCAAAGTTACCTTTTCCTGTGCAGGTTTGAGAACATTTTCATTTAATGTCTGACCTAACTCTGATGCCTATTTAAAAGCAAAACAAAAACAAAGTCAGTTATATTTTCTTAAAAAAAAATAAATCCAAAAAACCAAAAAACAATAGCCAACACCTTCTGCAGCCTCATTTCTAAGCAGTATCTCCAAAAACACAAGAAGCCTTAAGCTTTGATTCACAGAAGCAGAATGAGCTGAAAAGCACACACAGTAAAGTGCTGCAGGAAACATCAAAAGACAATAAAATAAAATCAGATACACATGGCAATAGATGCCCAAAGCCCAAGCAAAGTCTGGCCCTGCATTGGAAGCAGAAGCAATGGTTCAACCAGCAACAACCTCCAAGACGGGCCCCTTGCTAATGCCTGCAGCTGAATGTTTGGAAGAACTGACCTCATCTACCCTTATTTTTTTCCTACTAATGGAATTACTTTCAGAATTAGATCTTTTGTGCCTAATTTTTCCCCAATTCTTCTGTCTTGTAGTGCTCCAGTTGTCATCCACTAGTAACAGCCCGAGTGTTTCTGAGCAATACACAAGAGCCAAAGCTGTGACAGAAGATTTCTGTAATCTTTTTTAGAGCCCCAGGTTTGCAGGGAGAAAAAACAATGAACTTCAGAAATCTATTGCAATCCAGAACAAGATGCACGAGGACAGTGTACTCCTGAGGCATTTTACAAAAATGTAAGCCCACAGTGTAAGACACTAAATTACTTTCATAAGGCAGTGCTGACAAGGACAGCAGGGTTTAGGAGAGTTTCACTTGAAATCATTCCTTTACCTATTAACATAATAAGCCTTTGACAGATTTAAACTTGTCCTATCACACTGAGTGCCTTCTGAATTACCCTGGTTAATCCAAAAGGGCCAACATGCTTGCCAGGCAAACATTATTCCTAAACATCAGCAGAGACTAAGGAAGCTTTATTTCCTAAGGGTTTATATGTTATCACTAACATTGGTCAGGCTGTGAGCCTTCATTCATGTTCTTCCTGGGAATGGATCACTTTGGTAAGAAGCCTTTCCCTTACCCACAGCACTCCCAGATTCTCCTCTTTTCCCAACCATTATCTCCAGTACTTCTGCTCCTTACAGGCTCAAAGTTCTTGGAGAAGCAAAGGCAAAAGGTAACCCTGCTTCCACCTAGTGAGAAATGTGAATGTAAATCATATAAGGCTTGTTTCCACTGGGAGTGAGGCCAGAAAGTTTTTAAGAAAAACAAGAAAGGGGATTTCTCATCTTTGAATGAGTCAGAGATTTATTAAACCTGGTAAACTGTTTATGTTATATAATAAAGAGTGTAATACACTCAGAGTAACAGTTCAGGTGTGCTAAGCAGACTCACTGCTAGAATTAGGAAGAATTCTTACATCATCCCTCTTCCTCAAGCACATAATTTTGTAAATATGGAATGGAAAGGTTTGGGTACAGTTGTATTTTCCTCGGAATCACTCCTTCGTCTTTCCTATTGTTGAATTTAGGATAGCACTCTAACCACCATTATAAACCCTACATTAAGAGTCTACCTTCCCACAACATCCCAGCTCCTGGCACACTGCACTCCTGGAGCAGGCATGCAAAGAGAAATCCTGAAATCATCTGTGCTTATGGAGAGCATGGACAGCAGGAGAGTCACTTTTCGGACTGCGCAGAGCTTGGATATCTCTGTCCTGTTTGACCTATTTTAAGTAGGTTTGAAGAAATATCACCATACAAAACACACAACATTATTCTAAACAGATTTGATGTAAGGCAGAAAAGGAAAAGACAGCTCAGGAGCAAATGCACATATTCAGCACGAACAGTGACAAGGAGTCCATGCACAAGAATATATGTGAGGGTGTTACCGGCTCTGGCTGCTGCTTGTAGCCCCAAAACTTTACCCAGAGAGCAAAAGAGAAAGAGCAAGGAAGGTAGAAGCAGCTTTTAGCAACAAATTGGCAGCATTTTTTCAGGCAAGTTAAGTAGCACAAACCTTTTCCAACTTAAACATCTACTGACAAGACAAACAGTGAAATGTGTTTGGTCCCTGGGCACCAAATACACTTTTAACTGATGGACCACATCAGAAAGATGTTAAATCCATTCTGCAAAGGATCAGAAGTTTCAGGAACAAAGTTTAAGCTTCAGTAACACAGCTTAGATTCTAGAGCACCATGTTGCTGAGGTCCTTGTCAGTAGATGTGATGAGCTTTTATACTTAATATTGTATTTACATTTGTTAATAATACTAAAGAAAGAACAGCTTCTAAAAGGGAAATTGCCAGAAGGAGTGAAAGAGGAAGAGCTGTAGAAAACTTAGTTTTTCTTACATAAGCCAAGCAGCAAACACTTTAAAGCTTTTAAGTAGGAAGTTTGGGTGCTTTAAGAAGATATTTTTATTGCAAACATGCCCAAATTTGGCTATTTGGAGGATTAATATCCCAGTGCATACACCTGTCTGAACACCAACACCTGCTGCTTCACATTTGTTTTGAGCAATACCATATATGTCTATGAGAAAGCAAACCAGGCTAATGCTGCACATACAGAAGAGTTATAGTTCAAGTAAAACTCCTGTATCATATATTAGTATATCTAAGTCCTGTCTCACTCAGAACTTTGACAAATTAAGAATTCTATTTTGCAAATTTTTACATTTGCATTTAAAACTTTTCCATGCAAATAGATCTTATGTCAGAGCTCTGTGTAATTCAGGTCTGTCTCTGTTTTAACCCTAGCTTGAAAAATCAAATGCTTTTGTCATAATTACTTTTTAAAATACACACAAGCAAAATTATTAATTAATAATATTAAGCATTTCACATTTGTAACTTATTAGGCTTTAGCAATGGAAAGATGGCTTGTATTATAATACACCATGAAAAGTGCTTTAAGATAGACCATATCTAAGATTTACAGAAGTAAAATGAGGGTATTTTATGTTTGTAAGCTCTACTCCCTTTCCAACACACCCAACAGGTACAAAGAGCAGAGCAGCACTGTTTATTTCTTGCTTAATTTGATCGCTGCAGTTGATTGCAATTCCCATGGAAATAAAAGCTAGAACCTAAACACTACTGTGCATTATGGAGGAAAAATACACTGGTTTGCTGATAATCAAATCTAAATCAACTGGTACAGGCAAATGCATGACATTTAAGGACAATTACAGTGAATAAGACAGAGCTAAATCTATACTCACCTTTTGACTTGCTTGAGATCCAAATCTGGTAGCCTGATAGTGAAAATAAGCAAATACATTCAGATTTACCAGGAATAAACCCTTCAATTTTTAAATACACACATTTCCTCTCCAAAAGGAATGGAACCTTTGGCAGAATTTCACAGAGAGAAGAGAAGAGAATATCCATATCACCACCTCTGGTATTCCAGATTGCTCTGGGGAAGCATCAGTCTTTCTCAACTTGCAACAGAGGGAAGAAAGGATTTTCAACATAAACTAGAACTTGGTGGGCCAATGCAGATGAGTATCAATATTTTTGTCTCTTACAATGTCACCCAAAGTAAGAGGTAATTGTTATGCTCATTGAAGTTTGGAATAATACTAAGCAAAACTGAAAAAAAGTTGCAATGCATTATGTTCACAAGAACATTTAGTCTCTTTCCATCATCATCTATGTAAAATGAAATAAATTCTCATTTCCTCTGGTTTTCATTTACAGTTAGTTGAATGATTGTCACTTAAGTGTGCCAATCTGCAGAACATGCAGAGCATGAAGACTGTTCCTCAGTTTTTCCCAAATCATCCCAGTGGACACAAACTCTGCCCAACATGCTTTCTATTTAGACTGACAGAAATGCTGTGGTTAGAGAGAAGACAAAAGAAAGAAAAACAGAAAACTATCAGCAGTTTGTAACTTGGTATCAAACTCCTGCTGAAGAATCCAATTTAGCCTTACTTGGCACCGACTGAAATTTCTACTTTACAACAAAAGTTTTTCTTGAGTTCTTTCTCCTAAATCCAGTGGATAAATTTACAAAAACGTCCATCCAGAAACATGAGAAATGACCATGGGATCTGCAATCTGTATGTAACTAAGCCACAGGCAGGAAAGGAAGAGCAAAACTTAGTTTGTCCTGGTAAACCTTCTAAAGTTTCATCACTATTAGAACACCAACAGAATCTCTGAGTTTACAAGCATTAGCTAAAACACGTTTTATTTACTTACACCCTCTTTAGCAGCCGAGGCAATTTTGCTTGCTCCAGTTGTGAAACTGCTCCATCCCTTTAAAGAAAGCAAGGAAGTCATAAGCTATTTGTGAATAATAATGGCAAATAATCAAGTGCTCAGTATAACAGGTTGAATTAAGTCAAAATTCTCCAATACAGCTTGTCCTGTAGTCATATGAACTACCTGCAAGTGAGAGAAAAAATTACAGCCTCTCATTTACTGAAATTAAGTGATGAATTTCCAGTATTTGTGTCAAACCAGCTGCAATTTTGAACAAACCTGAGTGTTTCAGATGTTATTCTTCTAAAAATGACTATATGTGTGGGGAAAAACAATCCCATGCAGCGGAAGGAAAATTGGTTTCCTCACCAGGATTAACACCCATGCAAGTAACTCAGGCTCACAATAATGAAGGACTAAAATCACACTGTAATGTGTGTCTGTGGTCACACGAGGGCATTCCAACCAGAGGCTCAGTGAGATCTGGACTCAAATAAAGGTTCACAGCAACATGAACACGGTGTCCTCTCTCCTCTGCTGCCTCAGCACACCTGCAACACATCACAGATGTGGTTTCTAATCTGAACTCTCTGGCCTATAAACTATGACATACCTAGAAAATATTCAGCAGACCTATACTAACCACTCTGTGGGATCACCTGGAATATTGTTCAAAGGCTCAGGCATTACCTATCTCCATTACGTTCTAGTGAAATCACTTATTTATTTTCAAACAAATGATGGAACCTGGTGTGGATATTCAGGCCAATAAGCCTCTATTGAAGGCTACAGGCCACTAACCTTGGTAGAAAACCTTACTGTATTTCCAAGTAACTCCAAATCCCAAACATGGTTCAGCACTGTTACTTTGCATCCTATCAAAGCACCAGTATTTCCCTGACTGCTTCTGACTTTATTCCCATTTTGCTTCAACAATGCATCTTTCACTATCTCTACTTGAATCACAACAACTGTTCAACCATATGCTGTTATCTCTTCACACGCTGTCACAAGTATTTCAAATGTTTTCATCACTGCTCAGGGCTTCTGGCATCACATAGACACACATTTCAGTTGTTTTCCACTGAACATACCTAATATGGTTAATTGATTTAGAGCATTACCAGCCCAACTGCTTCTCCCTACAGGTAATTACTTTTTATCCTTCAGCCCTGTTGAGTATTATTTCTTGATCCATTGCTACATCCTCATTTCCTTAGTTCTATGAACTGATACCAAACATAACTTAAGTTTTGCTCAAGTTTCTCCACTCATTTCACCTTTTACAGTCCACCAGTATCTTCTTCACTCTTTGAGAATACAACCAATACTCTGCATCTCCCTGTATCTACCTGCAGTCTTCAGTCTCTCTTCTCTGTTTATATTCTCCCAAAACAGGAGATACAATGGAAGAAAACTGAGGTCACAGAAAGCTTCCAGCAATTCCTTACCGAGTACAATGAAGACATAGCATTATTCAGGAAGTCATCCTCTTTTTTTGGAGGGTTTACCGTGTTTCCAAACCCCACATAGCGATTCTCTTGGCCACTACCGTAAGACAATAAATGATTAGTATCTGTATCAGCAAGCATTCATTAAAACTATTAAACAAAAACTGAAAAGCATGAAAGAATGACAATTGTTTTTACATCTGGAAAAAAAAAAGTCCTAAAGCACCTAGCACCCAAAAACCAAAACCATTCACTTCAGGAAGATGTAACACCAACAAGGATCCACTGAGAAATCCTTGCAAATTACAGTATCCCTGTCCAAGCTAATGATTCTCCAGGTTTAACAGATCACTGATATAAGACAGCTGAGTAAATCCTAATAAAATGATACATGAAAATGAGAAAAGAAAGAAAGAAGAAAACACTGTTAGTTTTATAAATCCCTCTGTTTAACTTAAATCCCTGTAAGATCCAACATACAAACAGAACTCCCTAGTTTGAAGCCCACCAGAGTAACATTTGGAGTTACAAGCTTTCCCTTCAATGCTTCAAACATCTTTGTTATACAAATGCATTAAGAGACACTTTCCTTCATCTTACATCCCAACATATTTATAATACTAATCCAGTCAGAACTGCTCACTAGTGAACCAGGATCACAGTTGTGCAGCTGTAGTACAACATCCAAGTCTTTGTTATGCCAGAGAGACAGGCATTCAAGAATGTCAGTAAATATTACATTACCCTTGGTAGGAGCTGACATCATCATTTAACCAGTCTTCAAAAGCCTTGTCAGAAGAGGCAGTTGCAGTGTGAGATTGTCCAGCAGAACTTCTGAAATAAAAGATTTATGTAGTAAACCATGTAAAGCAAACCCCCCCAGCTCTGCAATGCAGCTTGATGTATATCGTCATAATACAGATGAAAAACAGATTATTTTTTTTATCTATCAAGTAAGGAACTCTAATGCAACCACTAAAAGCCACGAAGTGCTTGTTCCTTTGATTTACAACTGCTTTTTCAGTTAACCTGGTCCTTAGGGTGCACAGAGTAACAACCACTACATGCAAAAGCAGAAAACCAAACTGCTGTGGTCCAGCTTTGATGCTCCTGTTGGTAATGAGCACCATAAGGGATAAAGCAGTTTCCTCTTCCCTGTCATTCAATCCCAAACTGGCACACCACCTCTGAGTGACACAAATGTAAATTTAAGTCAAGATAAAACCAGCCTGGCTTGTCTGCTGCCCTTGCTCACTTGTCTCTGCCATGGTTTAAGGTTCAGGTGGAAGAAGTGGGAATTATTACACCATCATCAACAGAATAAAACCAGCAGACATTCAAAGACCAGGTTTTGACCCTGCTGTATCTGTAGCAACATTAGATAACAAGGATACCTACCGGTGAGTGGAAGAGAGAGGCATTTTAGGCTGAGGTGGGGTCCAGTTCCTGGCAGGAGAAGTTTCAATAGACCACTCCTTGCCTTCAGCCACTGTAGCTACCTAGGAGTTGTAGGAAAAGAATCAAGAATGCCAGGTCAGAGTTGTCATGCAAGTCATACACTGGTTCTGTCTCGTGACAACAAGTCATTATTCCAATTTGCTGCCAGCTGCAGAGATCAATTAATTTGTTTTCCCAAGAAACTATTTCTTTTCTGACTCCCAGGCTGTGATGTTGAATTGAACACTGGTTTTATTTCAGGCAATTTCTTCAAGCAGGTACATTTGGTTTTCAGACTTTTCAGGAGGGGGCTGGGGAGTCTTGTGGTTTCAATTCCTCATCCCCATCACAGATGAAAGTGCAATATTGTCTCAAACTTGGTTTTAGAGATAGTTGCCCAGGATAAGGAAGTTGGTCCCAGAAAAGCTCCTGCCTTCACTCCTGCCCCACCAAGACCCTCCCTCCTAACTGCACCTTATCTCAATCACACACTATCACTCCTTTTCTGCCCAATATTTGAGACATTAACTCTTCAGGATTTCAGTCTCTCTCACTTTTACCCTTTCAGGAACTATTGCAGAGGTTCCAAAAGTCGCTAGTCGCCCTCCTCTGCCCTTTCAAAAACAAGTGCTTACAAAGTACTTTGACATTTTCAGATCACAGGGCTGAGGACACACAAAACTGAACTTACCTGGTCTCTGAAGAGAGCTGCAGCTTTGCTGTTGTACTTCTCTTGCATTGTCCAGCAGGGATCATAGTCATCTTGAGACTCTAAGAACTGTCGAAATTTGCTGTTTCCTCCAGCCTTCATTTTCTCCAGCTCAATATCCTTCCACTTGTCCATGGTTACAGAACGTACAAAACTAAAAAGCAGTTTTAAAAAACAATTTTAAATCACAGCTTGTTATAATTTCCTGCTGTATCAACAGGGACAAAAAAAAAAGCTTATTATAAGCTATCTCAAAAGCTGAGAGTATAAACATGTTAGAGAACACTCTCCAAGTACAGAAAGACAGATCAGCATAAGAAGGTGGGCAGATCCTCACCAAAATAAGCCAAAATCGTGTCATTTATTGGCACTTTAAGGAGACAATCAACAGAAGGCAAGTGACAGAAAAAGCAGCTTTCTTCAAGAAATTTCTTTCAGAAATTAATCTAACCCACCATATAACAGAAATTTTTGCCATACTTCACTCTGCAATTTTTTCTGTCTGTTATCACAGTTGCACTTCAGTGACCTGCAAAGACACCTCCTTATCTCAGTCCCTGCTTCTGCTCCCAATGACCATCAGGTACTGGACAGCTCAACTGCTTAAAACAGCCTTTCCTAAAACCTGACCTCATCCCAGGGCACTTGTGACTGCAGCTGGCATCTCAACTCTGCTTTCAGTCATAAATTCTTGCTCAGTAAACTGTATTAAAACACACAAACAAAAACAGACAACCTCCCCCCCACACAAAACAACCATAAACAGTGCCTTGTTAAACACAAGGTCACAAAGGATGGGAAAAAGGCTCTTTAAAACTTGTAACTTGACTGATTTCTTTTTCTTTCTCTTTCTCCCTAAAGAAATAGCCTTCATCACACCCTCATCTCAGGAATTTCGTTTTTTCTTTCATGTAACATATGTAATAGTTCCAAACTCTTCTTTTCTGTGGTATTTCTACTCAGTAATGAGCTTCAAATCAGCTCTTGAAAAGCAAAGCATGTAATTCTAAATGGCCCCCTTGTTTTGCTGATTTTCCCCCCTAGACTTCTCATTTCTTCCTCATTTGAGCAACTATCCCATGCTCTGCCCCTATTCCATATACACACACTGTGAGTCTCCAGACCTATTCCACAGATTCCCATCTCAGCTGAAGATGTTCCTTGGACAACAACAAAAACTATAATTTATATTACTAGAAAAAAAAAGAAACCTCCTGAACAGAATAAAGCTGTTTTGGACACTAGTTCTATACCAAACTAATTACAGACAAGGCACAGAGAGCAAAGCCCAGTTTGGAGAGGAACGTGAAGCAAAACTGCCAGTGAAATGTTGGATTTGAGACATTCTATACATTCCAAACCAGCACATTCTGTTCACAGCCATGATCACTGAGGTAACCCAACCCAGTCCATGTCTGCTTGAAAGGCTGACCTGAGGTGAACTCCCAAGCCTCGGTGTTTTCCTGAGCACTCAAGACAGATCCAAATTCCATAGGTCACACTCACCCACTGGGGGTTAAATGCACCACATTCAAAACAGACCTGTGAGAGAAAAACAATTATTTCTGCAATCAGTCATCACTTGTCCAGGTGAAGTTTTCACAGTACAGCTCAAAAAGTCAAATCATGGAAACGTTACATGCCGAAGATAATTTCAGAAGGGAGAGTAGTTAGTGTTTGGAAACACCTTCCCTGAGAGCAGAAGCCTCCTTCGAGTATTTATTTATGCTGCACATAAAGAAATGCTCATTAACTTGGATTATAAAAACTAATGTACCGACTACTAGAAACCAGTAAGGAAATAGAGATGAGCAAATGGAAATTACTGAGCAAAGAAATCAATTTGATTTCATTTCCATATTGTCTTGAGGGAGGAGAAAGTAATCAAACTGAATTCTTGAGGTTTCCTTGGCAAAATAAAGATGCAACATTTAAAGTTTGGAACATTTATTTAGTCAGACTACAGTTTGGCAGTAAATGATAGCAGATCTAAACAGAGGTTTTTTCCTTAAAAATAGTTTTATTGCTCATACAGTGCAACAACTGAAGTTTTATGACTGGAATCACCACTCAAGGTTTAATGTACTGACATGAATAAAACTGAACCTGTCCAAGGACTATGACATTTAAGGTTGTGTACAATCAAGTTACTTGAAACAGACCATTTTAATTAAGCTGTGCCCAAGATACCACTTGTTCAAAAGACTCCAGGGGCTCTAGAATAACTAGAACTTCTAGAAGACTTGTGCCAAAGATGCAGGAACATATTATAATACATCTATGAATAAAAGTTACTAGAACTAACAGAAATATGAGACATCCAAATTCATATGTTACCATTAGTGAGCCACACTATAAAGACAACAGCTGTAATAGACCCCAACCTACATCTGGAGTAGGTAAAAAGAAAATTCAATTCTACAAAGCTAATCTAAAGAAAATCGTAATTTTCTCACATTGTTCTCATCTTGTGCTCTGACTTCCTTGAGAACTTTCCTTGTTCTTGGACTTGCCATGATTCTGCAAAGGGAGAAAAACGAAAAACTAAGTCACAATCAAGGATTTGATTTCAGTAGGGTGTTCAGCCCCTTACAAGCACATCTCTGTGACAAAGAGTTTGGAACCCAAACCACTGACTCACAAGCAGTTTCAGAGGAAAAGCAGGCAAAACAAACCACCACAAAACCCACAACCTTACTTTGTACTTTTCAGGGGATTTAGTCATCTTAATTTCAAAATTGGAAAGTTGTAATTCAGCCATGGCTGAAAAGGGGTTGGGGAGTGATAAACATGGAAACTCTTCTATGTCACGTGTTTTATCAAAACAGACTCTACTGGATGCTGCTCCCAGACCAACCCACCACCCTTCCTGAAAGCACTTTACCCATGATTACACAGGATCACATGAATAAAACTCAACAGACCTAAGCAAAAAATAACAGAAACTCTCACACTTAAGAGAGCTGAAGACATTCCTAAAAGAGCACTTTGCTAGAAGATACAAAACAATTGTGATTTCCCAGAAATATTGAGTTGATTATCAATGCAATTCTAAGAAAACAAGGCAATTATTGGGACCTTTCACAGAAAATAGAATTCTAGTTCCAACAGTCACGTCTTGCTGGCAGACCACATCATCCCACTCTAATTTTTATGAAGCACGAAACAGCAGGGAGCAGAGTCAAGCTACAGCTAAAATCCCCACTAAGAGAAAAAAATGTGATTCATACACAGTACACAGCCTGGAAAAACCCAAAGAACACAAAACACTCATGATTAAAAGAAATATAGTGTAGAGTGCAGCATAAGAGTGCAATTTAGAGGAAAAAAAAAATCCTATTTCCAACTAGTAGTACGATATTTAAATTAACTTTAAATAAATAACATGTCTTCTTTCTTTTTACTTCCAGTCCATTTTTTCATTTCTATTCCAGAAAACAAACTTCTAAGATGTAACAAGACAGAAGTCACCAAGCTGACTAGAAACATCATCAGGTAGTAAATGTCAAGCTTTCTGGTCAGTCCAAATACAAAGCATAAAACAGCAGGTTGATATTTGCATCAAATACTGGTCTGAGAGGGAAAAGTGCCTTTATGCAAATGCCTGACAATACTTCACTGTGCTATTTGGCTAACCAGTCCTAAGTCCTTAAAATATCAATAGAATTAACAATCTTGCAATAATTTTAGAAGGTAAATGATTAACTCTTCCATAGAATTTCCACAGCCCCAAGGGATGGAAGGAACACATCTTCAGTATAAAAAAGAAGGTTGTTATAAAAAGAAAAATGCTACAGATAAGAAAACATTAAATTTGTATGACTGTGATATCAATTTCTTAGAAATCCCTAAAGCAGAGCAGCTTTTCTGTGAACTGCAACCACAGAGGTACAACAGATACAGTTATTTGCAACACCAGCTAAGATGACTCAGAAAGAAACAATCTCAGTGTTGTACCTACATATCATCAAGTTTAAAGCAGAAGTTATTTGTAGCAGAACTCACTGCCTTTTATCTAAAGTGCTTATTCCTTTGTAAACATCTTGTTTGTAAACATTTTCTTTTGTAAATAAACATCTTCCTTTTTAAACATTTGTTGACAAATACTTAGTTCTGTGGAATTTAAGGGACTGTTTCCACTGATATTTAGAATGTGCTGCCTTTCAACCTTAATTTTTATTAGACAAGCACAGGTAAGTTGTGAAAAAAAGTGGTTTAGACTGAAAAGGTTACTACAATTACGGGTGAGTAAAATTTTCCCATCATCCTGCATCAAAATAAAACCCAACTATTGTTGTCAATAATCAAACAGAAATTGTCTAATTTTCGGAACAGGAAAAGTGTGGCAAGTAAACCCTCATATAATGGAACACACCTTCCACAGCATTCCAATAGCATCATTCAGTGTCCCACAACTTACTCATGTGCATGGGAGGAGGGAGATAGCACTGCACATAAAATGCATTTGCTCATGTCCTAAACAAAGACCATAAACACATTTACATGAATCGAAGTCCACGTCTTCAACTCCATTATTTGCCCCTGGTGAGACAAGGGAAAATTCTTCCTCTACAGCACATAAATTAGGTAAATAACTCAGCAAGAATAGCCAGAAAGACAACAGTGCACACTCCAGGCCCTCCTCTTTGCCATGATTGCTATACTCTCTTTGCATGACAACTCCTTTTCCTCAGCAATTCATGTGCCCAGCGGCTTCTTGTACACTACTGACAACTTCCAAGCTCCTCTCTTTGGCTGGATGCTCAATCCTCTTACCATTATCCTTCCATTACCATTATCCTTCCATTACCATTTTCCCTCCTTTTCCACAGGTTTTCATTCAGAATAACCAATAACAGCAATCTATATGCAAAGGCCTTCCAGCCTCAATGGCAAACGAGAATTGCTCGAGGTGACCAGGAAATCCTTTTCCCATTCCAATTCTCATGCATCAGGAATTTGTGTGAAGAGTAGAAAGGGAAATCCATCCTCCAACAGCCAATATCCAGCCCCCTTCAGTATTTACATACAGTATGAGTTTCAGATCCCCAGCTTGAAGCTGACAGAGGAAGCAACTGCTTTTGGTTCTGCCATAACTGCAGGGGTTTTTTTCTTTATAAAAACTTTTTAAAGGAAAGACTTAGGCCAACTGCAGTCTGAACCCATACCCATTCCACAGGCACCAAGTTCCCTGACCAAACCATCACATCTACCTGGTGAGAAGGCAGAGCTTCATCTGTACCACATCATCCAAGAAAAGCAGGAGTTAACTAAAGCCACCCAGCTTGTCACCTTCTTCTCCTCCACCAAAGCATTTGGAAATAAAGGAGAAGGAAAAAAGTCATGTTCTAAGCTTTCTAATAGGTAATGTCATTGGAGTGCCTGGTTTGTTTCCAATTATTTTCCCACAAAGTTTTAAGCGTTCAAATTATCTTTGTTTACACCCAAAAGCTGAGACCTGGTAGCTGGACATAACCACTGTGCTGTTTAAGCTTCAGGAGTAAATCCTGAAGAAACAGCTGTGCAGACACCTTAAATAATCAGGCATTGTTTTGTTCTGATGTAAATGGACATAAGCAGTAATGAAAATGTTTAGGAATAATTTTTCACTGAAGAATATAAACGTTTTTGCCTAAGGGCTCCAAGGTGGAAATAGACAGCTTCACACAGACCAGCATCACACTCTTATTTCCCAAACAATCTGCTTCCAGAGCAAAAACTAGACATATACCGTGTGAATTTCCAGGTTAGGAACATCTAGTTTGCTAAAAACAAGCCAAAAGGCAGAAGTGGACTCGACACTTTTACATGGAAATGTGACATAACAGGACTTTGCTCCTCTGATGTAGCAGGAAATTCACAGCCAGCGTGGAAACAGCTTTGCAATTCAGCACATGAAGAGTCAGCGGGTGACGTGGTCTGTGTGACTCCACGGTCCTGAAGGCTCCCTGTGAATTCCACCAGGGCAAAAAGGCCCCAGAGGCCGAAGAAACCCTTTGAACCACACACTGCCCCAAACCTCCACAGTTCACAGACACACCGGGGGCCGGTGCGTCCTGTCAAAGCGGAGCGGTCTCACACATTCAGCCGCCTTACCGAGAGCCCGCAGGGCCACGGGGAGGGCGATGCCTTCAGCCTGCGCTGCCTGGATCCGAGCGGAGCCCCGCAGCCTCGCTCAGAACATGGCCGGGTTCCGGCCAGCGCTCCGGCCTCCGCTTCCTAAGGGGAGAAAAAAAAACAACGCAGAAATAGGTGAAATGCGGGGCACGGAGATGTCTCCTCCCCGCCACGCCAGCCTGGCACCGGCCGCTCGCCCGCCCCCGGCACCGTCCCGTGTGACAGCGCGGGGGCCGGGCCCGAGCGCCGCCAGCTCAGCGCGCCGGGCTGGGGGGAACGAGCCTGGCCGGGACAGCGAACCTCAGCCCGGGGGAGCCGCGGGGCCGGTAACTGGGGAGCCGCCGGCCCCGTTTGTTATCCCGATCCCAATCCCGGTCCCGATCCCGGTGCCGGTCCCGCCCGGCGCCGCCGACGTTGCAGGGCGCGAGGCATTGTGGGCGCGCGGCTTAACCCGCTGTGGCCCGGACGGGGAGAGAGAAAGGTGGCCGAAACAGCCAGTTATCCGACTTTCTGCGCTTAAAGGACAACCCCGGGGGGATTTGGGATGTTGGGAGGGTGTTTCAAACCAAGAAAAACCGAAATAAAGCTCTACGATGAACTTGCGCGCGCGCTGCGCTCGGGGCAGTTCCAGCCGGCAAAAATCAAGCCCGGGGTGTATCTCTGGGGGGAGGCTGCCCAGAGAGGTGAATTATATCGAATTATGGGTTTTCAGAGAGGCCACACGTTGGTCCCAAGCCCGGAGACACGTCGAGGGGGTGGTTTGGACCCCCGGCCCTCCCTGGTGCTGGGGAGCAGCTTCGCTTCCAGCTCCGCTCGGTGCTGGTGTGGTCCCAGCGGGAGCACTGGGTGTGGGTTGGGGAACCGCAACATAAGAAGGATCTAAAGCCATCTAAAGAGTGTCCGGAGGAGACCACGAGGATGGGGAAGGGTCTAGGGAAGCCATACGAGGAGCAGCTGAGGGCACTCGGCTTGTTCAGCCTGGAGGAGACTGAGGTCAGACCCCATCACGATCTGCAGGTTCCTCTCAAGGGGCAGCACCAACCTCTGCCCTCTGTGACCAGGGGCAGGACCCGAGGGAACGGCCTGGAGTTGTGTCAGGGGAGGCTTAGGTTGGGTGTTAGGAAAAGGTTCTTCACCCAGAGGGTGGTCTGGCACTGGGACAGGCTCCCCAGAGGAGTGGTCACAGCACCACGGCTGCCAGAGCTCAAGGAGCGTTTGGACACAGGTGGGATTTAGGGTGTCCCGTGCAGGGCCAGGAGTTGGACTCGATGATCCTTGTGGGTTCCTTCCAACACAGGACGTTCTCTCCAGAGATCCTCCCAAAAGTGAGGGTGGATCAGATGGAAAGAGGACCTGGAGCTGCTTTGTGGTGCCTGGAGGCACGTGCCTGGCGAGCACATTTATGCTATTGCTAATTTATTTTTAATCATCAGCTCTAGGCACAGAGCAATGATTTAGTATTTACGTATGAATCCCACCGAGACAATACACTGCTCATTTCAGTGCAACTCCTAGTCCGGCCTTCGTACTTAATAAGTAGGCTATTATCTTCCTATCAGTGCATGGGAGATTAACGGGAGCCATTTTCATTACCATTAATGGTGGCTACATACGTAACACCCTCACATCAATGAGAAGATAATGGGCCCTTAAGTGTGTGTGTGTAAGGAGGAGAGAGGGAGGGGTATGGAATATAAAGCAGACTCGCCTTAAATAGTTTGCTTTTCCAGTTAAGGAGAAAGTGATCTCTTCTGATAAGCAACATCATTTTCTGGTAAACATGAACCAATGGGCAATGATGGCCTAATGAGAATATTAATCTTAGTTTTCCCACATAATTGGTAGATAATCCAGTGACAGGTGTTGGCGTTGGCTCTGCAGCAGTTCTGGAAGGGTAAATGTGTGTTCTCACAGCCTCAGGAGCAGTGTTGGGTGGTATCTTTCATCTGTTGTGGTGCTGGGCTGGGAGACTGATGCCTCCCATGGTCTTTATTTACTAAACTTGCATGTTCACACTCTGGGCAGCCAACCCTTGTAGTGGCAGCTTTGTCTTTCTGGGACCAGAATTGCTTTAACCAAAGAAGCACAAATAGTGCTTCTGGTTTGCTATAGTGATGATATTGCAATTGTCCTTGGACCAGCAGTCATCCTTAACCCCTGATGTGCAGTGAGCAGCAGACTCACCTACATGAAGGCTGCAGGATGGGACTGCCTGGTTTGCAGTAGGAATGAAGGGACGCCACAAACATTTGCCTTTCTCAGCAAGCAAATAAATGCACGCCATTCCCTGTGCAGTTTGCACTGTTCCAGGAATTTGGGATGGGTGCATAACTCTCTCCCCATCTCTGCAATGTGTGACAAATATCTATTCTGAGATAACAGATAATGCCAAGAAGAAACATTTACAAAGGCACCATGCGTGCCTTTCCCTACTGGCACTGTGTTCCCTACTTGTTCCCTTTATCTGCTTATGAACTGTTTCTACCTTGAAACTAAATGACAAATATTTTTAGCACAATTGCCATTGTTATAATTGTTATGCCCAATGTCAAGAACATATGAAATGTGATGATAAGGAACAAATTGCAGCATAACAATAATGCAAGGCAGGCACAGTTTCTTTGAGCCGTTTTCCATGTTGAGATTTTGCAGATAGAAATGATTTTACTTGGCTTCAGAAAGACAATATACAAACATGTAAAGGGCAGCCTGATTTGAGAGCACAGAAAACAGCTACAGCCCAATTCCACAAAGATTTCATGAACATGTGCATCATAATTGCAGTGAAGAAGACTAATAGCAAGTGGAAGCTTACTAAGATAAGCTACCTAGTGTACAATTTTGCTTGTAAGTTAATGATTTTATATGATGGCTTTGAAACTTCTTAGGTAAAAAAATAAATCTTGGGAACAGGATTTGAACCAAAGAGCACTCATTTTCACTTATTCCTCTTTTACAGATTTACTAAACTCATTCTAATCTATTAATAAGACTAGATTTTGGCTATTAAATATCACAGTCCCTGACATAAAGGAAGTGACATTACCACTTGATTTAAATTACACAGAAAATATTGGAAAAATCCTCTTCTAGAATAGCTGACAGAATGAGCTTCAAATATTAAAGGAAAAAGAGATACCACAAAACCTTGTTTTGACTTGTTTGCTGATGCCTATGTGGGCTGAATACTATTTTCTGTACTAGCAGCACTTGTCGTAGACTGAGAAGACGTGGATTTTTATTGCCTTTTTCCCTCCCCACACATCTGAGATTAACCACTATATTGGGATGTGACAATGCTTAAATTGAGAGGGAACAAAAGGAAATGTAGATACCCTTGTTAGATAAATCTGTTTAATAAATCTGAAGAGTGAGGAGAGAGGAATGGACCTGCTTGCATGATAAATGTCACCGTTCCAGTTCTGCGTTGTCACTGCGTGTGACTTATGTAACTGTGTGAATAACATATAACTGTGTATATAACTGTGTGAATAATAACAGAACCCTGAACTCAGCCCTTTTAGCACCATGAGAAATCTCTTTCATTGATGGGACTGGGTGGTAACACCCTTTTCCAGGAGGGTTTTTTGGTGCTTCTGTGTGTTGCATGCTCTGATTAGCACCCTGTGAACTGTGAGCAGTTTGTCACCTGAGCCACCAAACTCTCGATCTCATTTTCAACTTAACACGCTTGAGAGTTCAAAGTGACTTCAGGGGGTGTCTTGTAAATCTTGAAAGAAGCCCATTCCTACTAACATTATTTCACATTAAAAAAATATTAGAAAAAAATGCGTGAAATGTATTCTGCCATGGGATGAAACATGTTATAATTAAATGTTTATTTTTTATTATTGTTTGTTATGCTGAATGAATAAGATTTATTTTTTATCAACAGCATTCAGGGCTGTTGATATTCATTGCATTTGGCAGCCACAGCATAGCAACCTTACCCAGCTACAATGAATATTGCCATTAAGTTACAGAAATGCCACATGGACATAATAAAACAATCTCTTCCCTCTCATTGTATAAGGGAACATTACTTTTTCCTTCCTTTTCAGCTGAGAAACCCTTGTATCAGGGCTTTTCTGATACATTTCCTCAGACCTTTCCTTACATTTCCTTAGACCTCATTCCTTAATTTGACACTGACACAAATCTGTAATTCCATCTAATGACCAGCACAGCCCTGCTGGTGGTCAGGCACCAAAAGCCAGAGTTTAGGCAGGAGTTTAGTCCTACAACTGAATCATGGAGTCCTGCCTACACCATGGACCACACACCACAGCCTCTGGCTCTGAAAGTCATCCAGCTCTTCAAAACACAGAAGAGATCAGGACAGTAATCAACCCCCATCCTTCCACTCCATATTTATAGGGAATTCACTTCTGATTTGAGCTCCCCGTGCCCACTCCCCCATGCAGCTGGGAGTGCATTTTAGTGTGTGTGTTTCCACTACCCATCAGGTTACTGACACCCTTTCTTTATGCTTTTCCACCTCATCGCTACAGCTGAAGAAAAACTTATGCAGGTAGTTGTATTTAGAGACCCCCATAAGTCCTTCTACCTGTGCACATTTTGTTCATTTCAGAAATGAAACCTAATTTGGAAAGTTTTCCTATGAGGCAGCAGGAAGCTTTACTCTGATATTAAAACAGGAAACAGAAAAGTAAAACCTTTGATTTGAAAAGCAGCTGTTACTACACACAGCTTAAACTTTGTGTTAATGTCAAGTCCATGTGTGTCACATCACAGTTTGTATCACTGTCAATCAAAGTGGGCAGCTACTGTGGTCCAGGCAGGGGTGAAAAAGCCTGGAAGTGCTGCTACCTGCTGTCTACTCTGTGGATATTCAGAATGAACTCTGGGAAGCTGGTTCAAGTGGCTTATTTCCAAGGCAATTAAGTCTTTGTAAAGCAAATGTGTGTAAAAAATGCTCCTTCAGCCTGGTGGCACCTGACACTGCTGACTTCTTAATACGCATTAGCTCTCACTGGCCTGGGATTGGAAGGAATATCACTGAAAACATGGCAGAAAAATAGCTGGGTTTGTGTCTGTATGTGTTGGAATCGCTTCTGACTGCATGTTTCATACCTTCCTCGGGGCAGGACTCACACGCCGGCTCCTGACACCCCACGCCCGTGCACGCACTGCTGCAGATGTCCTTCAAAAGACACGCTCAGAGAAACTACTCGTTATTGATTTCTTCTCCATCATATCACATGAGCCTTGTAAAATCGGCTTGGGGAAGTCTGTAATCATTTGAGAGGAAAAAATGATTCCTAAGCAAATGGGGAGGCAGTTTTCCTAAACGAGAGCGCCCTAAGGCACTGCCCGAAACTGGAGACTGTGCTCACCCTTCAGGCTCTTTTTTTTGGTCATATCATTTGAGAAATGCAACTGTTGCATGGAAACCTCGAATAATTGCTTGGTATCAATACCCAGGGACCTTGGCAGCTGCATTGAATTACTTCTTGGTCACAGTGCCTAGTGAAATTGCGGCTGGAAATGTGGCTGCAATCATGCCAGCTACTCGGATTGCAGGGGCTGAGATGCTGGGGTGTCAGCTGCCACAGCCTGCTCCTCCTGTGGGACTTAACCCTTCGGGCACTCCCTCCTCTCTGCTCCAGCCCGTGCCTGTGAAAGCACCTGCGCCACTTTATCAGGAATGCTGACAGAGAATCATGGAATATCGTGAGCTGGAAGGAACCCACAAGGATCATCGAAGTCCAGCTCCTGGCACTGCACAGGACGGCCCCAAAATCCCACCATGTGCCTGAGAGCATTGAACTCTTTGACTTGACTTGAACTTCTTGAACTCTGGCAGGCTTGAGGCCGTGACCACCGCTCTGGGGAGCCTGTTCCAGTGCCCAACCAGCCTCTGGGTGAAGAATCTTTTCCCAATATCCAACCTAAACCTCTCCTGACACAGCTCCATGCTGTTCCCTTGGGCCCTATTGCTGGACAAGCCATCCCAGAACCACTGTGACACTAGTGTGAGCAGCCTTTCCCACAGTGGTTCAGTACTTGTTACATGTTCAGTCTTCATATTGTAAATAAGACAGATGGGGAATTGCAGTGGATTAGGGAGGATCTTCAGTGCTGCTGCTTGGGTGAGGTGGTCTGTGGCACAAGAAATCCCCCTCGGACTAACAAAAATGCTGGCAGCTTCCAGGGTGTTTCTGTCTTGATGTTTTTTCTTTATAGTCACGAAGAAATAGAAAAAGAGTTATTTGAAGGGCTGCTCGTGGGCTGTTATGGCAGAATTGTCAAAGCATCTTAGAAAAGCTGTAAAAGTGTGAATTTGAACCTTGACTCCACTGTAGCAGTTAATGGGTGCTGATGTGTTTGATCCAGGGGAGGAACGATGCCAGTCATGTTTCCTTCCTACAAGCCCTTGATCACACAAACAAGGCAGCTGTGTCAGCTAGATATGGACAAATTGTTCACTTTGCTGTTATTCTGAGGTACCAGAGAGCTTGGTGAATCTGCCTTCCACCTCTGCCATCCTCCACTTGCCCATCAAAGAGTGATGAGAATTTGTTGTGCAGCTGAGCAAGTTAATATTAGGGAATTACAAATGTGAAATGCAGATGATGGTGGTGTAGAAATGCTGAAAAGTCTGGTTAGGAGCTGCCTCCCCCCAACATCCAAGACTTCACAGGGATCAGAGAGAAAATGACATATTTCACACACCAGCTCTGATAAATTTTACAGATTGCCCTGGGCTGCTGGGAACCCATTTCAAAGCGTAAAAGTCATTGAGAATTTTTCCTTTCTTGTGTGGTGATGAGAACAATTTTTGAAATGGTGTGCTTTGCTGCCACTGGGCTGTTTTTTGTCAGCAATGAATTCACCAGGCTGCAAAAGAAGGGGAAAAGCAGAGTGTGGTTCCTTTGGCCATGGCCTGATGAGAGTGTGTCACTGTGGTGCTGATCAGTTTGGGTTTCTCTGCCTCTCTGGTCCCTTTGGAGAGAAGAAGGACATGTCTGGGCTAGTGCCACCTCTCTTGGGTCTTCTACTGTAGTAGTCTTGGGTTCAGCTGGTTTCAGTCTCAGAGCAGCTGAGCTCTGTAACAGTGCTCTAGTTATTAGCCCAGGGTAATGGCAGTTGAAAAAATTACAAATTTAAAATTAGAAGGTCAAAAGTCCTTGTGGTTTTGTTGGTGGTTTTTTTTTTTTCATAATCTCTCTGTAGATGGTTCAGTAACCTTTTTCTATGTAAGAAGTCTTCAGTAAGACACATGGGACTGTCACAGAGTCCAATTCTTATAGCAGACTTGGCTGCCAAGGTGAGAGGCAGCAACTTCGGGTCACCAGCCGATAGATCCTCTCACTGCATCCAACATTACTCTTGAGGAGACAGGGCAGAGCCTAGTGCCCTTTCCTCCTCCCACCCAGGAAGATGATTTGTCCTAATCCATTTGTACCCACACACATTTTAAGCATCCACAGTGTCCTGTGGCTGGAAGCTTCACAGCTCACCTGCCTCTTACGTGAAGACTTTCCAGTGGATCATTTTGAATGTGTCCCCAGGAAATCCTCTGCTCAGTGCACAGCCAGCATCACTCAGGCAGCTGGCAGTGGGCTTTACTTCTGATTGTGGCAGAGAAATAGGATGTGACAGACCATCTTGGGAAGGCTGCTGTCTGCCCTGGAGGAGGGAAGAGGGCTGGCTGATGAGCTCCTAGGGCACTGGGACAGGCACACTTTGCCTTTTGGATGTGGCATGGAAAGGCTGTGTTTGATCAGACATCTGTAAAGGCACCAGGTGACATTATTAAAATGGAGAGGAGGTGGATGTAAATGAACTGAGTGGAATAATGCACCCCATGGCACTGTGGGATGTAAGACCATCTATAGCTTTCAGCAGCTGTGACAATCACAGGGTTTGGGCTGTGAAGAGACATGTCCCCAGCTAATACTTTTAAGCCTCTATTGCTCATCTTGATCTGTCAGAGCAAGGAGGCTGCAGATATGAGAGAAAAAGCGTGGCAAGATACTGCTGATTTGTTTCAAGCTTGCTAACTTTGTTTCTTGATTTGTCCTAAAGTAAACCTGGGACTTCTCAAAGTAATTTCGATGTAATTGGCCAGAAACAAGTGATAACAAGGTCCAGTTGTCTAAGGTTAATCACCCCTAACAGTGCAGCTGGATCCATGCAACAACAATGCCCTTTCCTTGGTCCTCTTGTGATGGCAAGGGATGGAACTGCCTGCAATTGCCTTACTCTGTGTACACATATCCCTGTGCACACATATCCCTGTGCATCAATATCCCTGATAAGAATTCCTCAGAACCCATCCAGAAGCCCTTAATCAGGAGAAAACCTTCTTGACATTCAGACTGAACTCTTGAAACAACATTTCATCCATCAAAAGCTGAGGGAGAGGTTACACTCCAGGCAATAAAAAATTCAAGACAGTGAGCAATTTTGGCTTTTTCTCTATTTTTGCTAAGTTAAAGCTGTAGTGGGTTTTATGAATTAAACTTTCAGGGTAGATGTGTGGTCCTGCAGCACTCGTGCATGAATTCAGATGGTCAGGACTTCACACAATTTTTAGGAGATGCTGGCAGCTGCTGTGGCCATGCCAAGTGCCACTGCATAGTGGCACAGTGGGTCTCACTGGTGATATACTGCCCATCAGGGATGGCTGCCTCATTCCATGGTGCCTTGTTAACCCACTTGCTAATTAAACAAATTATCATCTAAGTTCTACATGTTTTATTCACTTAGGCCCAAATTCAGGTAAGTTAATTTTTGATCTGATGGAAAGAAAGGATTTTCCGGTGGTCTGCAGGAGACTTTTTAGTCAGCCTGTAGAGAGTCATCAAAAAACCAAATCTGTTGTCAGGAGATTCAATCTCAATGCACCTCCACTGGTTCCATAATCAAAAGAGTTGGGAGACCACAGTAGAAGCAAGTGTCCAAATTTTAACATGTGAGTAGCCCCACTGAAACCAGTGAAGCTGCTTGGATGCTTCAAGGTGGATCCCCTTTGTGTGCAGGCCACCTGCTACACCAACACAGATAAGAAATCATACGAATGAAGATTATAAGATCAGGCTCTGGCAGTTTTAAGTCTCTCTTTGAAATACAGGTTGCGATATTCCTGTGGTTTCACTCCTCTTAAAAATGTAAGGACAGTCAGTGTGTTTTCCTTCAGATGCGTGTGGAGTCCCAGCCAACACGTAGTTGCTTCCTGCATGGCTTATTAAGATAAAAGTGCAGGTGGAAAAAATCCTGTTTAAGTCAAACTTATCATTTCAGCAGCAATACCTTTTGCTGTTTCACACCATGTCTCCTTTGCAGTACAACTGAGCTGGAAAATCACAATGCCTACGGGAGGTTTTTAGAAGCGGGAGGCAGAACAAGAGATGCAGAAAACCTTAAGAACTGGCACAAAGGCCAGGTACTAACCTGCATGGCTGTATCCCAGCCTTTCCCATGCTGTTCCCAGCAGTTTCCAGAGCACATAACAAAACCAGCCCAACCCCAGCCTGCTTTCAGCCAGCTTGAGCTCCTGTTTTAATTCTGATGTCAGGTTGTCTGACCCTACGGTGCTGAGTGAGACCTCCCTGTGCAGTTTGTAAGGAATGTTTTATCTGCATTCATTAAAAAATAAACTGATCTTTGTTCCACTGTCTTTTCCATCCAAAATCCACATTCCTAGGAATACAAATACTGCTAAAGCTTCTTCAGTCCACAGTTTTCCTGGTGAAATAAATTGGTTTCTTCTCCGGGTGTTTTTCTTTCACCTATAATAAAATGTGTTTTATTGTATCTGACTGCATTAGTTGATGCCTTGATTATGCACAGTGCACAGGTCACATATCAATATATTTTACCATTTAAAACCAGTAGGATTTGTGATCAATTCAGAGTCTGCCTCCTAATCTCAGGTATTCAGAGTACGTTTGTTTGTTTGTTCTGTTTCTCCCTGTGGCTGATGTGAATAACAATAATGTTGCAAATATAAGGTTTTAAACATTCCTAGCACTGGAGGACTAATCCTCCTTCCTTAGGATATAGTCAGGCAACGCTCTCCTTGAGTAAAATGATATAGCTTTTATGATTTCAGCTGCCATCTCCTCACCCCACTGCAATAAGCAGTGGGCAGTGCCTATTTAAACAGAAAGTGGAGCTGGTCACTGATGGTGAGAAGTCACACACTGCTTTGGAGGCAGAAGGAAAACCCTGACGTGCTTCAGAGGAAGAAGGAGCAGCCAGAGGTGACAGAACAAACTGTCATGCAGACACTGGAGCCACCGGAGATTGCAAAGACACAACCTCGTCACGAGATGAGGCTCTCCCAAAGCTTCTTATCCTGTTGTGCTGAGCTTAGCAACAAGTCTGTCCCAATCACAATGTGTGGTGTGTGACCTGCTCCTCGGGCCAGCCAGGAACGTGTGTGGCAGGGAGGGCTGGCATGATCCATGTCTTCTGGATCCTGCTTCTCCTTCAGGAGGGAAGACAATGGGAAGGACTCAGGCGTGTAAAGGAGGGGGTTGTGTGATTGTGGATTTGCTCTACTGTTCACAATTAGACTGACTCGCTGTTCTGCAGATGCAGGGTACAGCAAGTGGTGTGTAGATGGTGCTTCGGTAGAAACTCTTCTTGGAAGCAGAGAGATGTTCTCCTACATCCCTCTGCTACTGGGATTCATTCCCAAGCTTCCATATATACTTCAAAATACCCACAAATGTGCATTTTTCAAGAATTCCTTGTCTTATCCCCCTTTCTGAGTTTGTCTTCCATGTGCACTCTCGCTGACAAATTTTATGGGAAGAACCATTGTATTTTAGGTTAATTCTACTCTTCCTAATATTCAGGGTTAACATACCAGCACCTGCCTGCGGAGGAAGGTGATGGGCACTTGTGGAAAGAGGAGAGGAGCTCTATAAGCCGTGTGTCCTGTACACACACCTTGCCTGGCCAGCACAGCGCTCTGCCCCGGCACAGACACGCACCGCGTCCCACCAAAGGGAAAACGAGGGTCCGCCCTGTCCGGGGGAACAGGACCTGCTCCCGCCTCCCGGGGGAGGGCCGGGTGCCGGGACCGGAGCATCCCACCGCGCCTGCGGGGGCCCGGGGGGCGCATCCCGGCGGCGGCGGCAGCCCCCGCCCCGCCAGCCCGCCCAGCCTCCGGGACGGCAGCGCCGCCGGAGCGTTGCCCTTTTAAGCTGTGGCCCCACTTGCCTCCACCCCGGCTCCCGGAGGGGCTCCGGCAGCAGACACCGACCGACCGACCGACCGACCGACCGACCGACCGACAGACAGACCGACCTCCGTGCCCGCCTCGCTGCCGGACCGGGCAGCCCAGAGCCCCAGGGCGGCGGCGGGGCCGCGGCCACCGGGCTGCCCCTGACCTGCCCCCGCCGCTCGGGGACCATGGGATGCTGCACCGGCCGCTGCACCCTCATCTTCCTCTGCACTTTGCAGCTGGTAAGTGGAGGCGCTCGGGGTTCGGGGGGACGCGGCGGAGAACGGGGGGTTCGGCTCCCCGGGACGGAGCCGGGAACAAAAGCCCCCCTCCAGGGTCTCGGTGCTGCCCCGGGCAGGGCTCCGCTCCCTCCGCAACTTCGGCTCGGAGGAGGGATGTCGGGGTGCGCTCCGGGGACGCTTTGCTGCGCCGGGGTGATTTACTGGTGCCTAAAACTCATAAAAAAAAAAAAGGAAAAAGGAAAAAAAAAAGTAGTTTTCAATTAATAAGTTTGTGCTTATAAAATACAACTGAAAACAAAAAAAAAGAAAATCGCTCTGTGAGAGGAGTCCCGACGCCTCGGTGGCGATGTTGCAAACCAAACCAAACTTCATACGTGCCAAAACCCACCGGTACCTTCAGCCTCTTTCATGTCCAGCTGCAAGAAAAGGTCCACCCGCGTCCCCCCCTGCACGCCTGCATCCCACCCTGCTGGGGTTTGTGCTGGTTTGGAAGGAATTCTTTCAAACTCCGCCGGGATGAAGTGCTTGGATAAAATGTGCTTATTAATATACATATATTTATGTAGGAATAAACTTCTCAGTGTGCGGAGAGTGTGGACCCTGGTGGGCACGGGTCGGTCCCTGGTGGGCAGGGGTTCCTGCTCCTCCTGACATGTGCATAGATGATAAACAAAGGTCTGGTTGTTCCCTGAGTGTCTGCGCATCCAGCCTGGATCTGGAGGGTCCCCTTCTTGTCAATAGCTAATGGGCTCCAGGGCTCCTCCAGCCTTAAAAAGGAAATGACAGCAGCTAGGTATTTAATTTCATTTACTTCTCCCGAATTTGCTGTATTTTGGAGCATTAGCAGCGTGCAGGAAAGGGCAGACTTCCTGCGAAGTTCTGTTGAATAGTTTGCTGGTGCCAAGGCGGTGAGTCTGGTTAAAACTCTTTGTTTTGGAGTTGGGTACTCTGACAGCGCAGCGTTTTCTGCGCGGGGACGGCACTGGGCTGAAGGTGGGAGAGGAAAACTGGGAACCTGCTAGTTTTGAAATGATAACCATCAGCCTCAAACTGAAGGGGAAGAGGGTGGGAATGCACCCCGGTGAACTCTGAATGGCACAATCGGAAGATGCGGGTGGAAGATTTGACTCGTAGTTAAACAAAATGCAGGATGGAAGTGGTGGGGTTTTCTTGCACAAAGCGTCTTGCTTGGCATATTTATGAGCGAGCTGAATGGCTGGGGAGTGTGTTTAGTCTCCTGGATTATTTCTTTTGATTTTTCACCCGTGATCACAGAAGAAAGAAGCTGTACCCTGTATTACATTAGAAATTGGCATCTCAACACTCACTGTCTCTTAAACCCATCACTGTGTCATCCTGCTTTAAGGCACACACTCAACACACTGGGGTAAAAAAAATAAAAATAAAAAAGAGAAGAAGCCAGGAGCTGCTGGTGCTGTTCTGATTTCTGACAAGCGTGGGAGTTTTCCTGTATCCAAGATACAGGGACAAAGAACCCCCAGCATTTTATTTTCCTTAAGACCCTCCTCCTTGAAGAAAAGAATCAGCTTGGCTCATTCTTAAGCAAGTTTGGATGCCTTAGCCCTAGCAATTTCCCATGGCACTTGCTGGGTGAATTGGTAGAGCTGGAAAAATGTGAACTATGGTGAGGGAATTTCTGGAGCTGCACTTCGGTGGGGGTGAGGTCAGGAGATCCTGGCCAGTTCCCAGCAAGTGCTTGGGTGAGGGCGAGATCCAGCACGGTGCTTTTTTATTTACTTTATTATTTTATTAAGCAAAGTTTGTCTGTAAATCATCACATCACTCCCACATCCGTACAGCCGAGTGACGTGCAGGACTCGCTGCTGCTCAGGGTGGGCTCTGCTGAGACAAAACACTGAAGTGATCAGGCCAAGATCATCAATAAATTATAATGACGTGAACTTCCTTTGTTCCTCTCATGTCTCTGCTCGGCTTCATTTGATACTTTGAACCCTTCACAGTCTTCCCTGTTTGTTGCCAAGCTCCATGTCTCCCACTACTGAAGTTCCAGGGGTTAAATCCTATCTCTTCTGTGGACGTTTTGCCTCTGACATAAATGGGGAGAGGATTTCAGTGCTGGGATCTTCCACTTCAGTTCTGCAGCACACTCCTGAACATTGCATGTTCTCATGTCTGTTCCTCAGAGCTTCTCTGGGGCTTTTTATAATTGCTGAACAAAAACCCGAAACAACCCCTCCAAAAACTCAAATTAGAGATTTGAGTTGCAAGTCTTCATAGAAATTGCTTTATTATTAGGTGCAGGCAGTTGAGTGAGTGTGTGGGGAAGTGTTTGCACACTGCAGTCTAAATGTTTTCCTGGGGGGGAAAAAAAAGGCAGAAAACAAACATATTCATCATTGCAGTGCGTGTTCCCAAAGAAAAAGTTTGTGATCCAGCCAGAGAGCAGAACAACGTGTGAATTCAAGGAGCTGCTACACAATGCGAATACCAACGAGATCCTCAGCCCCCCACGGGCTGAGCCTCGTGGCGCAGGGAGGAGGAGAGCGTATGCATCTGTCTGAAGAAAATCAGGGCTGACTCCCCAGCGGTTTGCTAATCAAGGGGGGAGGGAAGGCTGGAGTTTGAATAAATAATTTGCCGTGTTCCAATTTTAGGTTATTGTTTCCATCAAGCGTCCACGTTAGGCTCGTGCTTTGACGATCAGTCCTGCAGGGGAGCTGCAAGAAGGTTCTGGCTCTCCCTCCATCTGGTCCTGGTGTGCATTGCTGTCCCTAATCCTTTCCTTTTTTTCCAGTCCACTCCTACCTCCAGCAGAATTTTGGGTGAAAGTTGACCCAGGTCAGGGCCACCCTGCAAACAGGCTTATCCTCAGCCGTGGATGACGTGGAGTCAGCAAGGTGATGGAGTGTTTTCCCAAAGTTTGTGAATCCCAAGGGGGTTGTCACCTCTGCATTCTCACTTTGCCTGAACACCTCTGCCATCCAGGTGCTGGTGTTACCTACAGCAGGTCACCAGCCCTTTCTCATCCCTCCCAGGCTTTGGGCAGATGTATATTAAGAGCAAAGCTTAAATGAGCCCTAGGCCTCCCCAGGAAAAAATCGTGACTCTCTCAGGGAGCCTCTGTAGTGAGCTAAGAAATATCCCTTACAGAAATTAGGGCTGAAAAAGGTTTGCCAAGGACAGAATTTCCGAACCTGAGTGGTGTGACAGACTGTCGCACCCAGCAGGACTGTGGACTGGGTGGCTCGTGGTGAGAAACCACAAACCAGGACTGGGTCTCAGGCAGGGAGGTATTAAATAATCATTGATTTGCTTCTTTTCTCTCTGCCAGCGTGAGATTGCACCCAAACGGTGTATTTTCTGGAGCAGTAAGTGATTGTGCACCGGAGGCACTATGTGAATTTATTTCCACTGAGCATGGAAAAACTCCCTCCCTCCCCGTGCCCTGTCCCAATAAATCAAACAACTGTAGTTTCTTTACATTCTGTCCGTGGATTGAGAGCTCAGATGCCAAGCAAAGCCTGGAGACAATTTTACAGATACATTATAAATCCCCCTAGAATAACAGCTTCTAATGGAAAAAGTGACTAATACTTCAAATGAGCACAGAACAAGGCGCCCTGGGACGGGGCTGCACATTGAGACTAACCAAAAGTAACTATATACCTTTATTTATTTATTTTCTTGTGCTCTCTTTCTGCCTCGCTCCTTTCTCAGTGATTCCTTTTTAATCTCTTACAGAAGGGGGTGACCAGTTCTGGAAGCGATTTGAAACCAGCACAGATCCTTCTCTAACTGCTCTCTTGTAGTTAAAGCAATCGTGTTGGTTTGATCGAGACATGAAGTGATGCAGAGCACGTGGGGGGTGAGGGCAGAGGGCAGGATGTGGGCAAACAAAAAAGTGCAAGTTAGAGTAGGTGGACTAGTTAAAATAGGTGGAAGAGAGGGATGTTTTACAAGGGCGTGTAGTGGTAGGACAAGAGGGAATGGCTTTAATTTGAGAGTGAGTTTACACTGGATATTGGTAAGAAATTCTTCCCTGTGAGGGTGGGGAGGCCCTGGCACAGGTTTGCCCAGAGAAGCTGTGGCTGCCCCATCCCTGGAAGTGTTTAAGGTCGGATTGGACAAAGCTGGAGCAACACGGCCTAGTGGAAGGTGTCCCTGCCCATGGCAGGGAGGTTGGAACAAGAAGAGTTTTAAGGTCCCTTCCAACCCAAACTATTCTATGGTTCTGTGCCTCGATTGATCAGCACACGTGGGCTGCAAGAGGGAGGGTGGCAGAGCATCTTCCTGCCCAGGGTAAGGGGCAAGCAGGGTTGTGGTGTCTGGGGACTGTAGGGATGACTTGCTTGGCTTTCTCCTCTGCCCCAGGGATGTTTTGAACCGGAGGCTGGGTGAGGAGAGCAGGACCCATCTCTGCCCTCCTCTGCAGCTGCCTCTGGAGCTGGGGCAGACTCTGCCTCTCCTGAGGGAGCTGTGAGCCCGCACAGCTGCGCTTTGGCCGAGCACAAAGCCTTGGAGGGAAGAGCAGGTGCAAGGGGAAGCACAGCATCCCTTTGCTCATCACGCTGCTCAAGACCCCTCCAAAATTACCTTGTGCTCTCCCCAGCTGTTTATCTTCTCCATGGTTTGTGCTTAAATTATAATCCCTCTAGGGAAGGGGCTATCTTTCGTGGATATGCACAGCACCCAGCACTGTGATGGCTCAAACCTTTCCTGAAGTCCTTGAACAATACTCCAGGCTAAATAATAACGTAAGTCTGAAGAGTACGTTTGACAGATGCTGTCTTCTCCGTGTCTGTTCCAGACAAAGGAAAATTAAAGCTGTGCCAATAATAGAGCTTGTCAGCATTTTCCACTGAAGCTGACTTTCAGTAGAAACCTGGGGATTTGACTAAATGAATATTTTCATGAGAAGTATCTGCTTTCCATAGACAATCCTGAGTTTTTCTCCCAAGTTTTGGCCAGAATATTTTGGCGAAAAATCAAAAATGTGCTGGCAAATGTTTGCTGTGCTGGCAAACATTTTTAATTTTAGAGCAGTGGAGATTTTCTTACAAAAAGATGAATTTTTGCGTGAGATTTTTCTCTTTTTTTTTTTCTTTTCCACCTTTTTCCTGAGCAGCTGGAGTCAGTACACTCTAGCCAAAGGGAGGAGCAGTTTGGGGTCTGTGTTTCAGACGTGTTTCAACTGTGCCCCGTTGCAGACCCCCCGGCTGCCCACATCCGCGTTTCCCATTGCGGTGGTGGAGATTGCAGATGACTCACAGGAACTGTCCTCTAACCAAACCCATTCAGACCAGGAATGAAATTTGGCCAAAGCCAAGGCAAAAAGAACTGAGGGCAGGGTGGTGTTGAAGTCAACTCTCCCTGGAGAAGCGGGGCTTTGTTTCAGCTGACACAGGATGTTTGTTGACCACTCTCTGATTTCTCCCGGCCACTCTCTGCTCCTTTGCCTTCCCCTTTTTCCTCTTTCCAAGCACCAAGGCCCTACAAGAAGAGAAGGAGCTGGTTTTCCCCGAGGGGGACCCTCTCCCCCTGGCTGGTGTGGGGTTAAGGGAGCTGACGTTGCTCCATTGTGTGCTAATAATATATGGAAACTCGGATCATTTTGGCTGGGGTGCAAAATGGAGCTCTTCCAAGAATCTGCGCCAGGGGCCCGAAAGTATGAACTCTTGGAGAACAAACTGGATAACAAAGGCCAGATTGTGATCGCTTTTCCTCCAGGAAAACCCTGGACTAGCCCGTTGCTTTTTGAGCACTTAAGAAAATGCGTATGATCTAACGAGCAGCAAGTGCCCCAGCTGTAGCATTCCCTTTCCCATTAGCAAAACATTGGGTCTGAGGTCAGTAGAATTGAACTTTTCTTTCTTATAAAAAAAAAAAAACCCACACAAAAACCAGGGATAATTTGTGATTTAATGTCCTTATGCTTGTGGAGTTCCCTTTGTCCCCACTCCTTCTGGGCTGCAGTAGATGTGATGAGCGCACCCAACTGCACAGGTTGTGTCTCTGTGTTTAAGTTTTGTAGAAAGAGAGTTTTTCAACCCAGTGGAAACTTTTCTTTCAAAAGCAGTATATTTTTCTCCCTCTCCCTATGTTCAGAACAGGAGGAAGGAAAAAATTACATTTCTGCACAAAAAAAAAATGAAAATACTCAGGCATTTGGCAATGTTTGCTGAAAATGATGAGGGTGTTTATTGTGCCAAAGCCCAAATATTTTGAACTTTTACAGAAGCTTGAAAACACTTCCGAAAATAATTGAAAAATCTCTCTAAAAACAAGTTGGTTTGTTGTTTTTTTTTTCATTGGAGTTGTGCACTCTGGACATTCTCATCTTACAAACATCTCTGACATCATGATGTCTTCCCCAAGCCCAGCTCATGGTGAGGTTTAAGGGGAAAAGTCCTGAAAGAGAAAGCACAGGTTTGGGTGTTGCTACAGGGTGGTGCTGTGTTGCGGTGACTCATCTGCTCCCAAGCCAGTGGTTTTGGGTATTTTTGTTGTAGAAGGAAACTCAATGAATAAACACCCTGTGGAAATGTGAATCTGAGATATTTCGTAATCATTCCAAAGGCATAATATTACCTTAAAGTTGATGAGATTTCAGAATAATAATAAGCAACTTCTGCTTTGCTTGCTTATTGATAAGTGTCAGAATTTTGTCTTTTTCTTGCAAGCAGTAATAGTAGGGATGGCAAAAATAAGGATTAATAGTAGTAAAAAGTAGGGAATAAGTAGTAGTAGAGTAGTAATAGGGAAGTAGGTAGTAATAGTAGGGAGGAGAAAAACTGAACTGATTGAAATATCTGGCAGAAATCTCTGAGATGGTGTTGCAGCAGAAGTGCTGCTTCTCACCAGCAGGTTGGAACTGTGTCTCACATTGAACACAGAAAAGTCAATGTTGGTGTTGCTCTGGCTCCTCCTGGCTTAGCCGAGCCCTGGGCCCCCATCTGAGAGTCCTTGTGAAGAACTGAAGTTTTATTTAGCTCAGAGGCTTCGCAGACTAGAGAAGAGCGAGCAGCAGCTTTCTGCTGGGGCAAGATCAATATCTCCTCCCTTGACTTTGCTGTAGCTCATTAACATCAACTGTCTTTTCCAAGGGCTGCTTTTTGGTCTATTTTCCACAAGGACTTAATTGCCGTTTTCTTGGTGTCTGTGGCTCATTCTCAGCACAGCTGCTTCTGTGTCAGGACGTTAGACACAAATATGTTGTTTATCAGGGAAACGCACGTCCCAGATTTTCTCTCAAAGGTGAAGATTCTTGGAAATTAGGAGCACAGCTTTTCTGATCCCCCTTCCCCCATCGTCCTGGGTGTTGTTTGGTCGAATCTAGGTTTAGTAATTGAGATGTCAGATTCCCTGACACCTCTCAGCTGAAAGGATGATGGTGTGGAAGCAGTGACCTCCGCTGCCATCTGCCTGGGCTTAATGAAAATATACTGTGGGAATCGAGGCAACAGCTTGTCTTCATCACCTGCTCGAGGAAGGCAGACATCAGGAGCTGCTGTCCCTGAGCCAGCTTCCTTTGCCACCTTTCAGCACTGGCCAGCCCTGCAGGCAGGTTCCCACCTGCTCCCTGGGCTCTCTCAGGCCAGCAAAATATCGGCTTGCTTCCCCCTTTTCTTTCTTTTTGCTCCATTTTTTTCCTCCAATGCTCAAAACTCAAGAAAAGCAGGGTCATCATCATATTTTTTCTGCACCAATGGAGCAAGCACACAGATGTCCACCCAGGCCCTGACGTTCAGAAGTGTGGGAGCACAAGTTGCCCTCCTTGTTTCAGACCATCTCACTGCACAGTGATGGGTCAGGGCTCAGTGTATGTGTGGGACCAGCCTTCAAGCCCTTTCTGCACTTGGGGGCAGCCCCTTGCGCAGACTTGCTCCCCATTGTGCTGCCCTCAGAGTAGACAAGAACACAGCTGAGGGTCCCTGGAGACAGAATGCCTGGAGCATCCTCATCCCAGCTCGCTCCACCTCACACCCCCCAGAGCTGCCCACGAGCTCGGTCTCCAGGTCTAGGAGAACAGTGCTCTGTGGCACAATCTCTTTCCTCAGTACAATTCTCCAACTCTCTTTCCATGCAATTGTGCCATCCCTGAGTGACCTGGGACATCACTGACCTAAGGTCAGAATGACAGAGGACAGACTCTGCCCTTCATGAGTGAGCACTCGAGCAGTCAGACACCTGGCCAAAGATATGAAAGAACAAGAATTGAACCTTACTGAGAACAGTTGGATTTCACTTCTCCTGAAGTCCTAAATGCACTTAATAAAAAATGAATCCAGGTGCTCAGAGGAATACACAAAGCAAATGTACAAAGCCTGGGAAGATGTCTCCTGTGACACATCTCTGGGGAACAGGGACCTGCCTTGTGTCTGTGGTGACCCTGACAACAGCCTTGGACCCATTAAAGCAGTTGGTGCTGATTTATGTTTTCCAAGAGCTGTTCTCTGGGGATGGTTCATCTGCGAGCACCGTTTCATCTGATCAGGGAAGGTGAGATAGAGGACACCAAAGAAGGGGATGGAGCATTTTACTATCCGCATACAACTTATAAAATATTGAGTGTAGCCTTGCATGTAGTGCTGTGTGTGGTGTGCTCATCCATCACGGATGAACAGCCTCACCACAATTAACAGTTTGTCACTGTCTCCCTTCAGCTCCACCCGAAAATTACCTCTCTAGCAACCAGAGCTCAATCTCAGTACCAGCATGGTTGATCTACCTGGATACCAGGAGGAATCTAAATCCCAGCCTTACTCAAGTGTGTTCATATTTAGGAGGTTTGTGCATTATTCTACAGCACTACAAGAGCATTGCCCTGCACGTTACAAGTGGCTTCTTTATGTTGGGTTCTACTCTAAGGCCTACAAGCAAAACTTCTCCCCTCTACAAAGCTCAGCAGATGGATGGGCTTTTTGTGGAGGGAATGTGGCAGGGTCTTTGCTAAATATTTCTGCTATGGTCCCGATACTCAGGAGTGCCTAACTCCATGCTGTGGGACTTGGGAGCATCCTTTCCTCTTTTCAGAGCTGCTGGACCCTTGATACTCCATTAAGAGTCCCACTTTGGTGGAAGCACCACGTCCAAAGGACCTTCTCCAAGGACCAGGGCCTACACAGCAGCACTTAAAGCAGACTTTTCTGCTTCCCTGAGAAGGAATTACTGAGTGAAGCTGGATGGAGGAAAAACTCCTCTTGAACCAAAGACCCACCTCAACAGGACAAGGAAGAGCTGGCCTGGCCTGGCTGGTTTGGACTTTCCAGCACAGACCACAAATACATGGTTCCCAGCTCACAGGTTTGCAGAGATAAAATCCAGGCCCAGGAGCTGATTAACCTCGTGCAGAATGACCAAGACCTGAATCCTGAGCCTTGGGCAGACTCCCAGAAACTCCCCAGTACCCAAAACACGTTTGAGGTTCTGGGCCAAACACCTCCTGTTTTGCAGTGCAAAACAACTTCTCCCGCAGCTCTTCCCTGGAGGATGGTTTGAAGGCTGGGCATTTAGATAACTTGCATGAATATCAGAACTATTGGTTGCTTTGCCAAATCAGACCCAGTTCCTAATTCCCCATGGCTACTGGTAATCCATTAGCAGCAGGTTTCCATGTGGGAGATGGGAATGGGCTCTGACAGGCGTCTGACATCCCTGGCTCCAGAGACAACACATTTTTTGTGATATCATTGTGGGAAAGGCAATACACCTGCTTATATTGTATATGTACAGAATTAGGGGAGAAATCTGATTATCCTAATTACTCAGAAATGCTAAATATGTGCAGAATACCGTTTGGCTAATTAGCCTGGGAGATTGCTGGCTGTTCAGCAGGGAGTAGAGCGGGTGCTGGGAGAAGTGTGATGGGGGTTCACAGGCTGTTATGTGCCCTTTGCTGTCTGAGCATGTGGAGAGAAGTGAGCATGAGAGATTGGGGATGTGATTGCCAGCCTTAAAACAAAGTAAAAAGCTGGGAAAGGGCAATTCTTTTTCAAATGTCTGACACTTCTTAAGATTCTGGGTCTTCAAGTTTCTCATCTTATTATTTTGAGCTGAGACATCCAAGGGAAAGAGGGGTCTGCCTATCTGCCAACAGCTGGTGAGGGCCCCTGCATGGCATCTTCTCAGAAGTATCTGTTCTTCCCCTTATCCTGCCTTGTGCTGACACAGGCAGAGTCTCAAATGCTCTTGAAGCCTGAGGAGACCATCGTGTAGTTGGTTCTCTGCTTTGTTTTCATTTAATAGGCTTGTTTGCACACAGAAGAAGTCTTCTGGCCCAAAATCTGACCTGCTTTTCCCAGAGGTACAGAGGAAGGCAGGGAGATGCTAGGCAGGGTGGAAGGTGGTTCGTGCTGAGTACATCTCAAGGTTTTAGTCCCCAGATGTCTAGATCCAGAGAACCAGGCTGCTCCTTTCAGCTCCACGCTGGACAGGGACCCACCAAGAAAACCATGACTGTTTGGGAGGGCTGCAGGGAGGTTGGGACAGCAGGTTTGTACAGCTTAGTGTGTCCTTGGGTCCTACAGTCTACACAGCTCTGCCATCAGACCACAGCCAAACCCCAGATCTTCTGGATATGATCAGTGCCCAAAGTGCACATTCATCCATCTGCAACCCACCCTTGTAGCTGGGCTTCCTCATGTCTTTAAATAACCCAGCATAGCTTTTATTCCTGACCCAGCCAGAGACTAGTGTCTACCTCCAACTCTTCTGGAAAGGTTAACCCTCCTGCTCCTGTGAGCTCGGGATCAGTCCTGCTGTCAGTTCAACACAGCATTAGCTGGGCAGTTAGCTGGGAGAAGCTACAGCATTTGGGCTTCCAGGGCTGCCACTGAAACAGCTTAAAGCTGAATTGTGTGACAGCGTGAAAGAATAGATAGGGTGATATAAAAACTCTGCCATAGCTTCAGACAATAAAGACTGTGTCTCCCTTCTGATGAATAATGGCTCTTTGTTTTATTCCTTAGATGGCAGGGCTGTTAGAACTGCTGAGAACTATCCCAGTGTTAAATATATGGCTGTGTAATAAAGGCCCTGCAATCTATGAACTGGGACTGAATGGATACTTGAGTGAATCATTTAAAGTACGATGAATTTCTGAAGCAGCTCATAGTGACAGGAGGTGGAGGGGCAGTAAACTCCTCTGCAGATCACTCAGCCAAAGGATGTTTTCCTTGCATGAGACGTATCCAAGGTTTCATGGCTGCCAAGTTTTCCTCATGGAGGCTCCCTTGGCCATGTAAAGTTCCTCGCTCACAGTTTTGGACACTAACCTGCAAACAAGTTTCAATCTGCATTTCAGACGGAGCTCCAGGGTTTGGTGGTGAGACACTGTGCATTTTTTCCTAGCAGAAATCCTGGAAACTCAATCCTGGCAGACTCAAAAGAATGGAGCAGTAAACCCCACATTCAGCTGTAACCCGGGCTGAGAGCTCAATGGGGTTTTGCTGGACCCCATCAGAAATAGGGATGGAGCCTGCTACGATGAGGAGGAAAATGGTGCTTCTTCTTGCTGCAGTGTCACCATCCTGGTGGAAGAGGTGATGCACACATACTGTTATCACTGTCTGGAGTCACCTCAGAGTCTTGCCAGATCAAACTTCCTTGAATTTACTGAATGTAGCGGCAAGGATTTGAATTTCCATAATGTGGATTAGCACTTTTCTATTTTAGCTAATCCTTGCAGTCAGACCTGCAAGCAAGAAGATCAAAAGACTTGCAAAAAAAAAAATGGTCAGAAAGTCTGGAGTAGGAACAAACCAAAGATGTCATCGTTCCAGGGATGAGGAATCATCTCACACCTCCAAGGGGTGATAGCAGTGGGGAGGCAGGGTGATGTGTGAATGAAGCTTTGGTGTCACAAGCTAATAGAGGGCAAGTTTTTGTCCCCTTCCATGGTTGGAGGAGATGCAAGAGTCCATGAGTGTTCCATGGGTGAGCTGCTGCCTGTGGGTCGGGGTTCAGCCCCTGCAGGATCACCAAACTCTTGCCCTGTGGAGACACAACCGCTAAAGATTTGCTGCAAGTGAACTTTGTTCTCCAGAGCTGCTGAAGTGGCATCTATTGGCCAGCCTCTATTTTAAAAGGGGGGAGAAGGAAAAGAGAAATTCAGCTTTGCTGTTGAATAAACCATGAAGCATTGAGGAGCTGCAAGTCAGCAGGGGAGGGGCAGGGGCAGCGCAGAAATAAGGGGACACAAATGTCATGCGAAAAATGAAGCGCAGGAGGGGCCTGGCCATTGTGTGACACTCCTGGAAACTTACTTGGAGAGTTGGTTGGTGGGAGGCCAAAAGATGTATACAATGAAAGAGAGACACTCGACTGGACTGAAAATGCAAACAAATTGGGTAGCACAACGGAGGAGATAAATTATGCTCATAAAATAAACAATGGCTGAGCGACACTGGATAAATAGTTACATATAATAACACCACTGTTTGTCCCAGCCACCCTAATTGGGAGGCTGGGCAGCATCCGATGAAAACTCTGCGTTGCACATTTTCCCCTTCTAATGAGGAAGATTTTCCCTCCCCCCCTGGAAGCCTCCCCCCAGTCCCATTTAGCAGCAGACTGAAAGGCCTGGTTTCATTGCACTTTCCCACAGCAAACTCATCCTGGCAGGAACTGCATTAAGGAGGACAAGTAGAAAATGATAATAAATTGAGGAATTGCTCTTATTTCACCTTGTGACAAATCTATCCAGTGGGTGACTCAGGGAGGGTGATAAGAGCATGGACCGGGCTGCCGCTTTCCTTTTGGTGCTTGGTCATGTGGAAAATAACCCCATTCTAGCCCTCACTCAAAAGGGCTTTCCTTTAAAAATAATGCTTTTTAAAAGGCACTGAATCCTTACTTACCCTGTTGGAAAGCCAGCAGCTCGCCTCCATCAAAGTGAACGTCACGGGTCTCATTTCATCCACTTGGACTGAAGAGCAAAAACAAAGGCTTTTGCACCAAAAGTGAGATGGTCAATGCCATCAATACAAATGGGAGACCTTGTTAAACCTTAGCATTTTTTTAGCATGATTCTGTATTGCTAATAGATCTCCAATGAGAATCTTTGGTTTCAGTGAATTCCTCTCAGAGCAGAAAACTCAGTAGTGCAGGGGATGGTGACCATGAGAAAACCACAGGCTTAGTGACTTCCCCCACAGCCACTGTCACGCTGTGAGTCCGACTCTCCACCCCACAGCCCTGATTTCCAGCACTCAGACTGGTTTGTAGCAGAGCTGTGCTCTTGCCTTTCAGTGACTGCCCAGAGCAGATTGCAGTTCCCAAGCTACTTTATCACCCCGTGAGAGAGGCTGATCTTCAGCCTCAAACTGTGTCTAAACTTTTTGCCACCTCCATCCTCAGATGTTCACTCGATTAATCCGTTGGAGCACTTTGTGTGTCTCCGTTTTCTTGCTTTTATTGACTTAAGAGAAGTAGAGCTGGATCTCTGCTCTCCAGCCTGCATTGCTTGTGGGGAGGTTACAGCTGAGAAAGAAGCCCAGGAGGAGGTCAGCCTTCCTCACCTCTGTAAGCAGCAGGCACTGCACTGCTGGGGCCGTGCCCAGCGTGCTGGTGACTCCTGAGAGGGGGGTGACAGCTCATAAATCATCTTTGATCATATAAAATTGACTTTGCCTCCTAAAATGGCTGGAAAGCTGAAATATCCCTAGTTTACATGTCTCGAGGGAGGCAGGGGAAGCTAGTTTTTTTTACCTGTAATTACTAAGGTAATTATTCAATTACTTAAGTAGGACTGATTTTCTTCCAGAGAAGCAATCAGAAGATGAAAATCAATAGTGATTGATTTATTTTCTACCCACTTCATAGAACAAGGTTGTTTGTGGGGATTGTGGTTATTGGAAAATTCCTGCAATGCCCCAAAAGCCTCCAACAGTCCCTGCTTTGAACAAAATAGTTGTTTTCCTGTTTGTTCCAATTTAAAACTCTTCCTGTCAAAAACATTTCACTGGAACCAGAAGCTGAACTGCTAAATGTTTTTCTTGTCCAAAATACTACTTTCTTCCCAGTTCTTTTTCAGTTCATGCTCTGATGACAGGCCTGGAAGTTTCCTGGTACATTCATTAGGGGAGAGTTGTGCAGTATTTATTCACTGACATTTATTTTTCTGCTGAAAAAATGGCTGCATGTTTTTTCAACTGTAGTTTTTCAAAGGAAGTTTTTCCTTTTGTCCTTTTTTTAACTGAAATAAGCACATTTTTATGTTTCAGTTGGGTTTTTTTTGGGCAAAGCACAAACATCAGTGTTACTAGTAGTGATTAAAACTCAGCTGTCACTTTATACGATGATAGCACGGATGAAATGCAAACAAACAACTTGGCCTGTTTGCAGCCCAACTCCTAAAATACCCCCAGCTGCTCATTTCCCTGAAAACTTTCTGCATATTGCCACAACTTGCAAAAGGTTTTGATATATGAAGCCAATATTCACAGCACTCATCTGCTCTGTCCTGAATTCCCAGCTGCTTGTCAGGCCAGAGTTACGTCCCCTGGCCGCAGAGGGTGAGGTGGGATTGGCAGTGGAGGTGGCCAGGAGGGGGGTCTGGCTCAGCATCCATTGCCAGGCATTGCAGGGAGTTGTTCAGAGCATCACTAGGGATGCATTTGGAGGGATGCAGGCACAGGAGCAGGGCGAGTTCACCTCTCTGTTGAGAATGTGACAGTGGTGGGAAAGGTGGGAGGTTTGGGCTGGTGCTGTAACCATGACAGGAGGTTCCCAACCTAAAATGCCACCTCTTTTTTGCCACCACAGGGCAGGTGAGCATCCAGAAAAACACTTTTGCAGTGCTGATGTGGTTTGTGCCAATGCAGGATGATCAGTGTGAAATATTCCTGATTTTACAAATATGACCCAAGTCTCCAGCTATCCTCTGTGTAAAATGAGGGTGTTATTCCTAATTTCACTATATAGATGGGAAGACAGCCTGTTAACAACTGTGCTGAAGGGCTTCGCTTGAAGGAGCAGGAGCAGAATCAACCCCAGGAGACTCATCCATGTTTGGGATAACACTGGTTTGTACTGCTGTGTGTGAGAGCCAGGCTGGGTGTCAGTGCATCAATTCCCAGATGCCTCCCTGTTGTTCCCATGGGATCTTTTCTCCTGCTCTGTCAAACCCAGAGTTTACAGAGCCCTTCAGCACACGACTGCAGATGGACTGTCACTGTGCCTCAAGCCAGCAGATGCTCCAGAGCTTCAGTCAGCGAGGGCTTCTGTGTCTCCCAAGGAGCTGCTGCATTACAAGGGGGCAGAAAGCATCACATGGAGCTGCTGGCAGGTGGGAAGGAAAGGCTGTAAAATAACGGGAAATGCATCGCTTAGGCTTCACGTGTTGTCTCTTCCTGGCCCCCACAACTTCACAGCCAGGTATTAGGAAGCAGAAGTGCTAAGAGCACTTCTCTGTGTCCTGGTGGGGGTGAGAAAGCCTTGCTTTATGAGAAAGGGCCCGTTTGTACGGTAATTACCAGTGGAATTTTCAGGGTGGCTGTGCTTTGTCCCCTCCTGCTTCAGGCTGGTTACGATGGGCTTTCCTTCAAGGAGCGAAGTTGCAGCAAGACCATGGCATATCCCAATTTCCTAGATTATTAATAATAACAATATCATTTTCTCTCTCCCCTATTTCTCACCCCCCCTGTGCTTCCCTTTTAATAAAATTCTCCTCTCTTGCTGTAGACTCTGCAGTGACACCAGCCTGATTTGTAATGTAAATAGGCAGCCCAGTGTAAAGGCGACCTGCAAGAGCACCGCAGGGCTCTAATTATAATTTTCATTAAACTCCTTCTGTTTACGAATATCCAAGCAATCTGGCATTGGAGCAGAAGCAAGAGGAAATTAAAGCAGTGCTACCACTTAGCTCCAGTGTCAGGGAGCAGGGACCCAGCTGTCGAACAGAAACTGAAGCAGGGCTCCTACAAAGTTTTGAAGAGTTATTTCAGCTTTGGCATCCTTCCTCTCCCGAGCTTTTAGCCCAGTTGCGGGGCTTGCATGTTTTTCCTTCAGAGGATCTGGCTGGTGCAAGTGTTTTACACGTGATCTATTTGTGACCTAATTAAGGGGATCAGCTGCTCGAGCTCCCAGTGCCATGTGCAGGAAGGAGCTGGGGGAGAGCGGGCACTGAGCCGGCTGGAGAGGGACAGGGAGGGTGTGGGGTGGGTGGAGAGGGACCATCAAGCAAAGGGGAGAGCAGGGAGCTTCATCTAGCAAGGCCCTGGGGGGATTCCACAAAAGTCCAGCAGCACAGAGATCACAGAGATCATTCATCCCATTTACTGGGAGCATCCTGTGGAGTGAGGGCTGCTGGGACACAGCCCTGTGCAGGGAGTGGGGCTTTGCTGGTTGTGCTACGAGGCCACCAAGAAACTTTCATCCTCATCTTCTGCTGGATGAGCAAAATGATTTCAGGTGGCTTTCTGCAGGTGTTTTGCCTTCAGAGGGGCATTTTTGTGACTCAGGCCACAGCTGACCCTTCCTGAAGAGAAAGTGCTGTGGGTACCAGCATTGAATTAGGCTGGCAGGGGACAGCAATGAATTTGTTCATAAAGCCAAAGACAGGGGATGTTCTCAGTGTCACTTGGACACAGTGAGCCTTTCTTGGGCTATGTGTGGACAGGACAGAAGAAAAACTGAGCTTCACTCTTTGAGCCTGAGGCAAGAGTTATTGCTCCCTTTGGGAAAGTGCCACAGTTCAACCCTGGGGTAACCAGTGGCAAAATAAAATTGCAGTTTGCGGTAAGTGCCTATAAAATAGCAAAGATAGCCAGAATTTTGTCTAAACTGGGTGAGTCCAGCTGGTATCTCATGGGCTTTATACACACTGTGAGTTTTGGTCCAACCTCTCATTAATTTTAAGTCTTTCTAGTACACTTGAGAGTTCATGGGAATCTCCAAGATGTTCCCAAAGTGCTGCTCCCACATCCAGGAGACTCCAGAGAGCTGCATCAGGAGGAGACAGGCTGGGCAGTCCTGGCCCAAGCAGTGCTTCAGTGCAGCCTTGAGCCTTCTGTGGCAGCTCCCTCCAGCAGCAGAGCTGGCTCTGTGAGCTAAGCAGAGGATGCTTGGGATAGCAGGTCCAGAGGATATAGGGTATATCCCCTAAATCTGACAACCCATTGATTAATTTTCAAGTATTTTCATTTTTTTCCCCTGCATCTCTGTCATGTGAATGAGCCCAAACTTTGGATAGGCTTCGTGGCTGAGCAGAGGCAGGGATCACGGAATATAATGCCCCGTTGGTAGGGAATAAATCTCTCTATTAGAAAATTAAATTCCTGCTGATCTCCAGCACTGCTCTGCCTCACAGCCTTTATAGAGTTTGGATGGGTTCATAACAGCAGCAGATCTCTGGTGCAAAATGGCTGGTGAGTTAATGGCATGTCTTTAATATCTATTATTTCACTCAATGAGGAAATTTGTGCTACTGGTGGGAGAAGTTCCTCCCCCAGTGCTCTCTGCCACGCCAGGATGCTGTCTGGGGGAGCAGCAAGGATGTTTGCCCGTGATCATCAGTATGAGATGGGCTAAGATAGGCTGGCAAGTCCTTCAACAAGTGAGGGAAAGCCATGAATATGGAGCCTGAGCCTGGGGTAGGGCTGTGCCTTAGGAGCATCTAGGTGACAAAAACATCAGGCAGTTGTTGAAGAAACTCATTAATTTTTATGTCTGTTGCAAATACAGTCACATCCCCTTTGTCCCAGTGCCCCCCCTCTGTATCACAAAGCTGAAGCCCCAAAGCTGAGCTGTGAAACTGAGGGAGGAGAAAAAAAACGGGGGAAAAGGGGGCAGGGGGGAACGTTGTGGGCATAGCAGATTAATTTAATTATCTTTGGGGAATTTAGGATTGAGTGTTGACGTAGGTTACAAATAAAACAAATTTGTCATTCTTGTCAGGGTCCTTTTTTGCCTGGATCACAAAGGCACCTGCTTATTAATTTAGCCTGATTGCTAAATCTCAGCAATCAGCAATCACAGCAGCCTTCAGTGCTGAGGGACCACCAGGAGACACAGGCAGGAGCACAGGGAACAGGCACCTGCCTCCATCCCTGAGATCTGAGCCCCAAGGGCAGATGGGATATAGGAAAACCAAACAAGCCAGAGGCTCTGTGGGGTGTACAGAGCACAAGCCTCACCAGGCACATGACTGACCCTGATTTGGGAGAAGTTAAGGCACTGCAGGGCAGTCATTTTACTGAAGCATTCCTCCTAGGCAGCAGTCTTTTTCCTGGGAGCTGTATTCTGAGCTCCATTCAGAACGTCAGTGCTGGGCAACCTCTTCTCCCCTCTGCAACATTATGTGCAAGCAGCTAATTCACTGTCCTGCTGACCACCCCACTGAGAGGGTTATGGAGCAGGAGAGGGCACTTGTGGATTTGCCATCTGGCAGGGATCAGGGACTGTAGTGCCTTGCTAGAAAAAGTACTGCCAGCTCCTGCTGTTTTGCCAATTCTGTGACACAACCCAACACTTGGAGTAAAAAGGCTTAAGAGGTTTGTGTGGATGTGTGCCTCAAGTTGTTGTTCCAGGGGAGGAGGTTTAGACTGGATGTGAGGAACAGTTCCTTCACCAAGAGGGTTGTCAGGCATTGGAACAGGCTGCCCAGGGCAGTGGTGGAGTCACCGTTCCTGGAGGGATTTAAAAGATGTGTACATGTGACACTTGCAGACATGGTTTAGAGGTGGGCTTGGCAGTGCTGAGGGAATAGTTGGACTCTATGATCTTGGACGCCTTTTCCAACCTAAGTGATTCCATGATTCTGTGAATGCTTGTGCATGGCCCATGTCTTCAGCTGAGCAGGGCTGGTGGCTTTTTGTGATGTACTTAGAAAACCTCAGTCCTTCTGAAGGCAGAGCCTCAACCCCAGACACAAACAAACAGGCTCGTGCTCTGCTGAGTGCCAGTCTCATCCCTTATGTTTAGCAGGATTGTGCCTTTCCTGGAATGCTAAGCAGTATTTGGGCATGTGGGACTGAATAATGACATATCTTTGCAGCTAGGACATTTCTGAAAGGCTTTGGCAGCAGAAAGCTCAGGGATCAAGGTCACAGCAGTGGAACTCCTGAGAGCATCGTTGCCAACACACAGAATGATGCTGGGAGGGGAGAATGCAGAGCTCAAAGGTGCCAGGCCAGGGGGAACGAGGAGGTGAGGGCTCAGCACCGGGATGTTTGACAGCAGGATGCCCCAGGCTTCAGCAGGGAAGTTGTGCTCAACCACTTCAGAGGGGAAAGAGTAACCCAGGCTCTGCACAGGGTGGTGCTGGGCTGGGACAAGTCCTGATCCTCAGCTATGGCACGGGGCAGTCTGAAAGCTGTGTTTCCTGGGGTGTGATGCCTCAGAAGCAGCCAGGGAGTGACCTGCTGTGGAGTCATGCCAGCAATGGGGACTTTTCCTGCTGCCTCGTGGGGCCCTTTGGCAGGGATCAGTCCTCCAGACCAGCACAGTGACCAATTTGCTGCAGAAACATAAATGATTTAAGGGTATCAGCCCTGCTGTTGGAGGGCTCTCTAATGTCTATGTGAATAGAAGGGGTTTCAGCAGCTTCTGGGGAGAAAACAGACCAAAGAAGCAGAGAATGGGGTGTATTGTATCCAGTGGCCAGAGTGACCAAAGAGGCCTGAGAGGCAAAGTGACAAACAGAGACCTCCTGTGCAATTAGTCTCTTGACCTCTGTGGTTGGGCGAGGGATGCTGGGAAAGGAGCTGTGGATCACAAGGCCCCGAGGAATGTTTCCTTGACAACACTTACTGAAGAAAAATGAGATTTCATGAATGCAGCAGGAGTGAACACGTGAGAGGCTGACTTTGGGAGAGACAAGGACGTGGCACCTCGTGGAACGAGCCCCTCGGTTTGGGGGTGTTGAAGTAGTGGCTCAGTGACCTGCTTTTTCAGATAAACTTAATTAAAGAGCTATTACAACCGTTCATATTTATTTAGAAATGCAGCCACCGTGGTAAAAGCAGACTTATTGTTTAATTATTTTTCTACCCACGAAATCTTCTCCACCTTGAATAAGCACTGGCACGGAAGGGAATTCTCTGCTCGCTGCTGATAGTTTCAGCACACTGCAGCTTGGGTTTAGGATTCTTTAGAACTAGCATTGTTCCACCATTTACAAAGGCAAAGCAATTGTATAGAAAGATATGTATAATTATATAATGTATCATACTAATACCAGTACATTAAAAATTAAAAGCAGACAGGTGTTTAGTATTGCCAAACTTAAACCGTGTGGAAGAACCAAAGATGCAGATATTTGTGTTCAAGACCTAAATAGATATATTTTTCAAATTATCCAATTGGAGACTTTTTAGTGTCTTCCTGTTGTTTCAGCTAGAAGGACTTAAACTTTCATCCTTATATGATGTCTCACAGGAATAGCAGCACTGGGGCTTTGTCCTGAACTCGAGCCATCCCATCTCGTGGCCAAAATACCTCAGGAAATCAGTGCAAGTTTTGCCTCAAGAAAAGACCCGTGACCTTTTCCAGTGAAAGTCTTGGCTGCTCCAGGGGTGTTTGCACAGCAGACAAAGAAAGAGCATCTTCTTAAAAAGCAAAGCTGGTTGGCAGGAAATCAAACGCTGATTCAAGGCATCGGGGTCAGCCGGGAGCCCGGAACATCCCAGCGGTGTGGTGGGGACCAAGGGCTGCAGCTGAGCCTCTTTCTCAGTTCAGGCTGGAGAGAGAGGAAATACAGGGGGTTAAGTTGCCAATTTTGTCCGAGTTGAAGCTGTATGTAAGCACACAGGGGTCTGAGGCTGCTGCATACACCCCTGAACAAGAGCAGGGCAGGATCTGGAACAGTCTGTGAGGCTCTGGCCTTACACTGGTGAGAGACAAGGAGTAAAAGGAGAGTTTTCAGGTTGTTTTTTTATAGGGCAAGTGGAACATTGCCTGGATTTCTGGGTAAAACGTTTTGGTTTTGTTTTCTTTTTTTTGCAGGAGTATCTCCCTTAAGTCCTGGCTGCAGCAGTAGGATCGGCCTTTCCCATTTGTTCCCGTTATTGCTTGCTTGTGTATTTATTTCTAATGTTTAATTTTAAAAATAAATCTCCTGTTAAAACTGAACTTGGAAAGGTTAAAAACAGGTTTGCTTGCAGGAGCAGATACCTGTGGATGTGTGTGTGTAGGCAGGACTGTACCTGCCACTGGGTTCTCTGAGAGTCTTCCCTGCATCTGTACAAGTTGACGACATCTTGAAAGTGGTATTTTTTCTTTTGTGTCCCAATTGATTTCAGAAACGCAGTGAAAGACACAGATCCAAACTAAATAAGATTAAAGGCTTTAAAAGCTTAATAAATTAAGAAGAGCAAATCTAGCTGATAACATGGCTTTGATAGTAGGCTATAAAGGGCAGGGAGTTAAGGAATTACAGGTAACTGCCTGTTCATCAGCATCCCTTCCTCCTCAGCAGCGTGGGGGCACAAGGCAACAGGTTGGACTCTCCAGCTTTATCAGCAGGACAGGAGCAACAGAAGACAGAGTTGAGGGGATAGAAAAGATTTGAGGGACTAGAATTTAAACAAGCACCCCCGGGCCATACTGCACCAGCTCAGAGTGTCCTGCTGGCATCAACACCTGCCAGTGCCACTGTCCTGCCAGAGCCACGGGAATGCAAGTGGAATGGTTTGAACCCCCCAAGAAGAAACTGTTCCCCGTTTTGAGATGTTTTCTAAGACCCATTTTCCTATTCTCCATTGGGGTCCATCAGGCAATGTTCCACTGCAGCTCAGGTACAGTTTCCCTCTCTGGTGAAGTTTTCATACTGTAATGCCCCTCAGCATGTCCAAACCTCTCTTTGCTCCCTGTGTGTGAGCTGTGCCAGGGCTCTGTAAGCTGAAGAACATTCTCTCTGCCTTTCTTATCTTTCCCAGCTGTGTAAATGAATGATGGCCCAACAGAGAGCTTTGGCTTGTGTTGTTTGCCTGGCTAACAGTTGTTTCACATGGTCATTTGCTATTCCAGTTTCACTCAGATCAGCAGAAACGTGTTTTATTTCGGGAGAGAAAATTCTGCCACAACTCTTCTGATTTTAGTATCGCAACAAATCATTTAATTTAAAGAATGAAAGGTAAAAATGTTCTATGGACTAGAGAAGCAAAAGGAGCAGAGGGAGTCCTGGTTTTAATAAGAATAGTCATAAAGAAGAAAAATTTGTCCTCCCTGATGGAAAGGTCCTGTCAGCTTTGAATGTGTTGAAACCTGTGTCACAATCTGTGAAATTTCTCTTTACAACCAATGCCTCTGGAAAGTAATAGGCTTTCTCAATAGAGTAGTGTGAATCATTGTAAGGAACACTACAGAAAGGATATTACTTGCAGAAACTTGGCAGCACAGAGAAAGATGGCATTTCCTTGCTCAACAAGAGAGATCCGTCTTGGTTCAGTATGTGGGGAAAGATAAATCAGAGCAAACCCTGACCCTGCCCTCTCTGAGCAGGACTGGAGGGACCAGAGCTGAAGGGTACCCTGACATTCTTCACATCCCAACCCCAAATCAAGGCCAGCTTAGCCCAAACATCAGCCCTGTTTACCTGCAAATCTCAGCAGCATTTAGTGAGTAAGCACACAGACCTGTAGAGTAATGAGTAAAATGGTTGTTTATCAATTTGTTTTTAGCAAATATTTCCTTAATTATGCTAAGTTCCTGAGGGAACGGGGACAAACTCAAGGTAACTTCAGGCTGCATTTCCAACAGCTGGATTACAGCAGAGACTCACTACCTGCCTGACACTGATACAGTGTTGGAGTTTCATCAGCAGCATTTGCCTGTAATCAACACATTTTACAGAAAATTGCCTTTTTTTTTTTTTATAAGTGAGGAAACAGATTGTGTGAACTCACACATCCCACAAAGGCTCCCCCCTCCTTTGCTGAACCAGCAGCTGGGCACAGCCCGTCTCTGGACCAGCTGAGTCATGCCTGCAGCTCCCAGGTACACAAAAACATTTTAAAAATGCAGAGAAAGTGGCAAAAGAATGTAAGCCATGATGGAAAGAACCTGGAGACGAGGGCAGTTGCACTAAAGGAGAAGGAAGTGTGGTATGAAGATAGTTTTTGGGATCATGGCAAAAAATCCAGAGCTCGGAAACCTCTGAAGGAGCTGTGCCCCAATCTGAAGCCATGTAGAATATCAGGTCCCTCTCCAGGGCAGTTGGATACCTCTCACTTCACAGCCTGGTGTCTTCCCTGGTCCAAAAAAACCAGGAAGCATCATGAGCCTGTGGAAGAACAAGCTTTCCCCCTTTTTATACAGCCCTAATGGCAGATGTTCATTTGTGAGAAGAAAACGCTTCTCCAGACATGGGTGTCCTGATTCTGGAGTGGGAAAACTCATGGCAGAAGGCACGGGTTGGAGGGGTCTGTCTTTATACTGATTTTCGGAGCCTGAGAGCGACAGGCAAAGCAGAGCAGGGTACTACCTCAGCAGAACACCCCCATTGTGTCCCCTCAGCAGAGTGACAGCCACAGCACCGGCTCCCATGGCACACCCCCACATCCATGCAATGCACAAAGCCAATTAAATGCCTGATTGGATGAAGTGGTCACAGTCAAATGGCCCCTTGCCAGCCAGTCAGGATGCAAAATTGACAAATATCGTAAAGGTGTGTGCCTTAATCCCCTCCTGAGGGATTAAGTGTTTAACCTATTACTGGTGTTTCTGACGAGACACAGCAAAGCTGCTGGGCTGAGGGGGAGCAGTGCTCGCCCCAGCCCAGCCCTGCAGCCTCGTGCTTGGCCACAGCATCTTCCAGGTGGTTCAGATGGATCAGGGCGGGGCAGTTTGTGTTGCTTCAAGAGGAAAACTATTTCCTCTTGTAATAGGAGAGAGAGATTTGGTGACTGCCTCCATTCCCTCCCCATTCTCTGTCCCCCTTTGCTTGTGAAGGTGTTGGAGAGGGAAAGCTGCTTACCCCTGCTCTGACTGACCACTCTTAACCAGCCTGCCAGAGAGTTCTTTGAAGTACAGATTTTTATTGAACTTTCAAGGCAGTGCTGAGAATTGCGATACCTTCCTAGCCCAGGAGAGGTGTGAAGGTGATTTCCCCACTGATCCAGGAAGAAGGAGGAATAATGGCCCTTTAATAGATGAGGCTTCTCTCATCATGTGGCTTGAGAGACACCTGCAAACACTCACATCCTTAAATGCTTTAAGCCATCACACAAGCTCTGGTGCTTAGTTCCCAGCCAGGAAAAGGTGTCACAGAGCAGACTAGGATTACCCACAGTTAATGTCTGATTAGTAGTTAAATTAATATTGACTATCGATGGTAAATTGTAATGATTTATTTAGGTGAAAATAAATATGAAATGTCATAATGCAATCCCAGTGTACTAGTATGATAATTAAACACACTTCGAAATCTTATCCTGACAAGGAAATCTCCTGCTGTGCCTTGGCACTAGCAAAGACAGGTCGATGGAGGGGGTTACACTGTGTTAGTGAAGACATGTAAAGAGAAGATCTCTCTGTGCAAGGCTGGGCACTGGGAAAAACCTTCTGGAACAGGTTTGCCCCCTGCACTCACTGATTCTCCTGTAGATACAGCATTTAAAGGCTGTGGGGATGCAAAGACCAGCATGCAATTGCATGTTCATTGTGCTCTTTCAGCTGTGTGTGTAGAACAGCAGCTCAGAGCTGGGGACCAGATGTTGCCTCATACACAGGTGATGGCTACAGGTAAAAGTGCATCTTTATGCAAATGTGGTTTGAAAATTGGCCCCAGCACTTCAACAGTAATGGAGTTTTATTTCTAGGACATAGTACTGGCCTTGAACCATGTTATTAGTGCTGAAGAGGAAAGCAACCTGTCCTGGAAAACTGATGTGTTTGCAGAATTCCTTTACTGGTGGCAGCATTTTCTGAGGGGTGAAAGTGGAGGAGAGAGTTTCCTCCTCTCTTTTACTTTGATGGATGTGTGCTGGAAAGCAGAAACATGAGAGGTGTCAGGAATGACGGAGTGATGCTGAAGGCTCTGACAAATGAGCTCTTGAAAGTTATTTTTGTGTTTTTGTGAATGTGATTATTTCACGTTTAAGGTGTTACCACCCTGCTGCTCACCTCTGTCCTCTGCCAGAGGCACCTTCCCAAAGTGCACACACCAGAGGAACGGCCCACACAGGCACTGGAGCTCTCTGCTCTGCATTAGTTTGGCCATCAGAGGAGAGGGGGGATGAGTACAAAGGGGAAGGGGGATGTGTAGGCAAGTGTTGTGTCCTACTGACCCAGTTCATAGGCAGCAAATTGCTTTGGGAATGGAATCCCACCTTCAGCTGCTGCAGGGATTTGCTCGGGGAGCTTGTTAAAACCTTGAGAATAAACATTGTGGGTCCACAAACCGTAACTCTCCTTTTCCTTCTCCCTTCCAGCTTGCTGCATTAGAGAGGCAAGTGTTCGACTTCCTGGGATACCAGTGGGCCCCTATCCTGGCCAACTTCCTCCACATCATCATCGTTATCCTGGGCCTGTTTGGCACCATCCAGTACAGACCTCGCTACATTGTGGTGGTGAGTGACACCCTTTTGTTCTGAGCCTTTCACAGCCTCTGCTCTGGGGGGACGTGGCACATGATGAGGAACTGAGTAAAGCCCTTGGGAAATCAGGCAGAAGCCCTGCAAACTATTTCAGCAGGAGGTGCCTGGCTGTGCTTAGGAACACAATGTTCAGTGGGCTGTGCTTGTGCCAGACTTGGAAGATTTTAGATAATTATTGCTGGCGCTAAAAGTAACACCCAGACACTGCACAGCAGAGAGGGAGAGTGAGGTGCTGGACAAATGCCTGTCAGAAGGTCTTCCATCCCTCCAAACTCCTGCCCCTGTGTCTCTTTCAGGCAACAGATTATCTGCATATGGAAAACAAACAGAGGAAGAAAAACTTATTGCAGCGCTGACTCGGGGCATTCCACTGCCCCCAGCTAGAGCTCATATATGTGCTCACTAATTTCAGTGACTTCTTAATGTTTATTGCTTCTCTCTCCCCAACCCCATTCCCTTCCAGTATGCCATCTGGACTGCAATTTGGGTCACCTGGAACATCTTCATCATCTGCTTTTACTTAGAAGTGGGAGGGCTCTCAAAGGTGAGTGGGGACTGGATGGGTGAGTTCTCAGCTTATGCAGTGGAGGGGATGGAGTTTAGTGGGGAGGGGAGGAGTAGGGTAGGGACTATCTGGGAGCAGGTCCTAATCCTGCCCACTTGCCTGTGGAGGAGGTTGCTTTATGAGGGGATGGAGGAGTACTGCTTTTTTATTTAAAAATGAGGAGCCAATGCTGATTTCTGGAGTTCTTTGCTGGTCAGTGCAGGTGGTGGCTGGTAGAGTGTATTTGCTTTCCAGAGGTGGGAACAAGAGCCGTCCTGAGGGAAGAGGGGCTTTGAGGGCTGATTCCCAGCCATAATGCAGAGGTGGCTGAGGAGGGCTATGAGCTAACTAGGTTATAGCTGATCCTTTTGTGATCTGACACCAGCTTGGCAGAAGATGTCTGATGGAGGGGAAGGCCCTCGTGCAGCATTGAGTGTGTTCTCTCTGCCAGCCTAATCCAGGGAAGAGCTGGGCTGAGCTGGACCAAGGACTTTGCTGGAACTCCATACCTGACCAGCTCTTGATATTTTTGTGCCTCCCAGTCCTGCTGAAGACTTAGTGCACTTCAGCTGTAGGGATAAGTACCTGCTTGTTGCCACACCAGGCAAAATATTTCCTATTGTACCTTTTGGGAGAGGCTCTTCTCTCTGCTGAACAGAGAAATCCCTCCCCAGAGGGGTGCTGGTGAGGCTGGCACATCTCTGGCTGGGATGTGGCTTCCCTGCCTTAATTCTGCCTTTTTAAATACGGTGGTATTTACTCATGGCTGTTGGCCAGGGTGTTGTGAGTTAATATGTGAAGCTCTTTGAAGACTAGATTAGCTGAGTATTGCTGTCTGCTTAATGAGGGGTGAGTCAGAAATAATAAAAATGGGAGGCAGGTCCTAAATTAAGCCTGGGCTGTGAGCAACGAATTAAGAAGTGTTGCTGTAGCACAGCAGACTGAGAGTCATTGTAGGATATGGGTTCATTTCAGAGCACTCTACATCTGGCCAAAATTGAAGTTTCAGACATAATTGGAACTGCCCTGTGGTTTTTATCAGGCCGACAGCAAGTCAGGACTGACAGCACAAATCTTTTGCAGATAAGAAAATGTAGCTTCCTAATTTCTCAGTTCATCTTCATTTCCCCTCTCAATTATCCCCAGAAACTTTGAGGGAGTCCTTGATTACTCATGATCTGAAATCTCCGCCTGAGATGATCTCGATGTTGGCTGCGACGAACTAAAAAAAAGAATTTTATGTAACTATTGAAATGCTCCCTTCTATGGAGGAAATATTGGCTTGGTAAACTGCACTGGAAGCTTCTCTGACAGCCACTGTTTGCTTCCAGCCAGCTGGTTACTCGTGTTTGCTAATCCCAACCTGCCATCGGGCTCTGTTCTGCAATTCAAACAGCACAAACTCCTCTTTCTCCCCTACAGAGCAGCTTCACCTGGTAACCTTGCTCTGTGCTGGGGCTCGTTTTAGCCAAGCCAGCACACAGAGAGGCTTTATTTAGCCTACAGGATGACACTTGTGACTGGGGACTTTTTTTATAGAATTGGGCTGCAGTGTCAGTTGTTACTGACTCGGTGGATTTCCCTCTAGGGCTGCACTGAGAAATTAGTTCTTTTAGTGGCAAATAGCAAAACCAACAGAGTATTTGTGCTTGTTTGTCAGTAAAATACTTGACAGCCTTGCCTCTGTTCTTAATGAGTTGCTTTCACTTAAAAAAGCTATTTTGTAAGCAAAACTCAGGATGCTGCTTTCTGTCCTCCTTCTCCCCCTTAACTGAAGTAATTTGGGTCTTTGTAGTGGCAAAACAAATCCTCACTTCCACAAGAGACCAAAAGATGCTTCTGAAGCAGGAGCTGAGGTTTCTGTAGGACAGCGGTGCTTTGTAGACTGGCCCAGGAGTGGTGTTGCTCTGCTGCTGCATCTCTGGAAACCTGATCCAAAGCCAGCTGGCATCTTATTGATCTCAGTCTTGGGATCAGACCCCAGATCTGGGCTTGGATGCAGAGTTGCAAGGAGCAGGTTCCTCTGTGGGCCCTCAGGGCCCTCGGGAGGAAGCTGCCCTTTAGTTCCTGATAAGAAGTCAACCTCAAAGCTCATCATTAGCCTGGCAGTAAGCAGGGAAATTGCAAATATTGGAAAAAGAGCTTTGGTGGAGTGAGACTGATGGAGCTGGTCTGATAAACACTAACTCATTAACTACTAGACTAAGCATGAATACACTGGGGAGTGTTTCAGACAGGGTTGTGCTCCTGTGCAAGTGCCTTAAGGGACTGATAGCTCTGAGGAAGATCTTCAGGGTGCTGTTTCCTCTGTGATTACTGATGAGCCTGGGGGAGTGGGAGTAGCTCCTGCCAGCCCTGTGCTCCCCCTGCTGTGCTCCTGCCAAGGGCAGCCTGCCAGGGCGGGCTCTGTCAGCAGCTCATTGATAATGACAGGATGCAGAAAGGGCAGGGAGATGGGAAGAATGGAGTTTGTTAACTTTGGTGGCTGGTAATGACAGCCCACTGCAACTGAGACAGGTGATAACTCAGGTGGGGTGAGAAAGGGGAGAAAGGGTACAAGTGTTTCTGATGTAAAAAGTTCAGAAAAAGCCCAGAGAACTGAAAAGATGAGGAAACAGTTATGTGCACTTATTGAAAATTTAAATCACTAGTTGCACTATCCTTAGTTTATTATGGAAAAGGAAAGTACTTTTTCCTGCTCTGTGAATCTATTCCATATTTCTTGGAAGAGCTAAACTGGCCTGATTTCTATCTTTCTATCTTTTTTTTTTCTTGCAGTCTTTTCTTAGCAGAATTAAGAGTATGAAATATGGCACAGCAGAACTTCATTAGGTGGCCAGACACAAGTGGCTCAGCACAAGTGTCTAAGGAAGCACTTCCCTTGGTGCTACAAGGGCCTCCCTAAGCATGTAGCCTGTGCCAGCTTTCCTGTGAGTGCTTTGCCAATGAGCAGGCGAGTGAGAGAGCAATCTGGATTTGAAGGAATGCTCCTCAGCACTGGCAGTGAGGTGGTGATGTGTCTCTGAGCAGCTTTTGGCAGCACTGCCTTGCTGACTTGCTCTGCTTGTACCTCTGAGCACACTTGCAGCATGTGGGGGAAATGCAGCAGCTCCAAGTGCTGTCGCTCTGCTCTGTGGTGGGGCTAACAGCTGAATTTCCAGATTGCTGTTCCTCCTCCTGTGGTCTGCTCCTGTTCCATCTCCCTCTCTTCTCTTTGTCCATCTGGCCATTTGATTTGGTGAATTGCTGGGAGATAGCTCTGAAGTTTCTAGGCTGTGCTTGAAATAATACCTTAAGCTTCTCCCTGTCTACCCGAGCGTGAAACACATCCCTCCTGCAACCCCTCAGTCTGAGTTAATTATTAAAATCCTGCTGTTAAGACATATGAGCATCTGTCTGTCCAGCTGCCGTGCTGACTGACTCTTATCATGTACTTGAGAAATGTTCAGAGAGGTTTGAGGAATTGGTGTTGTGTATTTCAATGTATTCCTTTGTATTTTCCCTCTGGAATTGCTCATCTCGAATGGTGATTGTTAATTTGTTTTTTTATCCTTCCTTTATATTCTCTCTAGTCTACACAGTGCTTTGATCTGAATCCAGAGCTGTGGTGGTCTAAATCTCCTCTTGAAGTGGAAGCAGCCCTTATTAGTCAAATGGGAGTTATTTGTATTCCAGAGAATCTGGACAGCATCTTGGGATGACTTTGTACCTGGGGAAAATACTGTGAGGAGGATGGATAAATGCATGTGTACTTACAACTGTCCCTCAACTCCCTCTAAATTTAGAACCTTGAAGCCTGGGATTTGGCCTTTAAATGCTGTGACATTGTCAACAAGCCTCCTGAGAGACACTGGAAGTGCTTCTCTGTGTCTCAGGGTGATACAGCTACTTGGCACACAGGACTGAAAGATGAACATCATATTTCCTATTCTAATAAGAAATGTTTCCATCTAAAAAAGATTTTAAAAATGATTCTGCTGTCAAGCTCTGGGGCTCCCATGCGAGGTTCAGTTTGTTCCAGAGCTGTTATGGTGCTGTCTTGCCTGATAATTAAGGAAATTTGGGGGAGGCGGTTCAGAAGGCTGTTAACAACAAGAAATAAAACCATCTCTGATGGTGTCCCTTAGCAAATAATTTCAGAACAGCTTTCAGAAAGCTATTTTAGAAAAGAAATGCATCTGGCTCTGTGGGTGTTAGAGGTAGGTGTGAGTTTCCCGTGGGACACAGTGGGGTGAGGCTGGGAGCGGAAAATAGACTCTGTAAAATGTAGGTACTGCTGGTTTAGTGCTGCTTTAGTGCTGTTGTCTTGTTGGCAAACGGATGGCAGCCAGGTGCTACAACAGTTCAGAGTGAGCTGTGATTTTTTTGGCTGGCCTTCAGCATGCTCCCGAGAAGGAGCTTGTGTCACTCTTGGCTCATATTTCTCTCCAGGCTGAAGGTTAAAGAGGCAGCGATAGCCCTGGAAAGAAGAGAGGGGGAGTGCAGTCACACACAGATCCCTCTCTGCAGCAGGGCTTGCTCACTGCTGGGACTGATTAACCTCTTCCAACCCACAAGCACTTCTGGGAGTATTTCGGTGTGTTTAGATCCCAAGTGTGTTGCAGAAAGGTTTTGGGAAGCAGCTGTTCCCTGGACTTTCTTACAACTGGTTCTTTTCTCCTGATTTTAGTGTGCTGTGTTTCACTTCTCTCCAACCATCTTCTCACAAATGAAGCTGGCAAACCACAGGAGACATCCTGGGATTGTTTTCCTATTCTCCCAGCAAGCACTGAGCGACTGCAGGTCAATTAAGGGATTTTCCTGAGTGCTTTTTTATTGTGCCACATCACTCAGGTACCTTCCCAGGGCATCCAGCCAGGGACACAAGGAAAGGAACAGCACTGCTTTGCATGTTGAGACCCTCTCATTCGTGCTGCCCTCCTGCCCTGCTGTGCTCCAGACAGATGCTGGTTCAGAAAGGTGTCTCTGAACACAAAGACATCCATGATCCCAGTGTGCAATCAGTATTCATTTTACATCTGTGAGATGGATGGCTCATGAGTGCAAGTCATTGTGCTGCCTTTAGAATCCAAATGTGCTCAGTTTTTCCAATCTGTTCTTCACTGATGTATAATTTTTTAATTTTTTTTTTTTTTGGACAGAGCTGGAGTGTGATTGGAGGCAAAAAGAAGCCAGTGCTGGTTAGGACCTCCTGTTCCTCCACCTGCCAACCTCCAGCCACACCTGTTCTGCTTTTTCAGGCTTAATACACGAGAAAGTTCAGCTTCTGCAGCAGAGTTAAGCCAGAGCCAAATCTGGCTGACAAAAGGGAGATTCTAGAAGGAAAGCAGCCTGTTTCTTACTTTGCCAAACACACATCAATGCCTCTGTAAGGAGCAGAGAAGGCACTGAGGGGTCTGTCTGCATCAGCGAGGCAGAAGGTTTGGGGAGGCACCATCTGTGAGCTGGGAGAGGGAAGCCCTGGAGACTGAGGTTAAGAGTAGATCCTGTGGTGCCCTGGGGAACAGCTTTGGTTCTGTGCTAACTGGGGGAAGCCCTGGGCAAAGAAACAGGAATTTAGTCTTCTTTTTTTTTTTTTTTTTTTTAATATGAGGAAAGTGACTCTTTCACCCCCCAACTAAAGTGGTGAGTGATTTGTGAGAGAGAGAAGAGCCCAGTGTCTTGGAGGGCTGGCTGTCTCCGGGAGGAAAAGCTCCATGTGTCTCAGAACATGCAAACTTGGGAGAAAAAGAACAAGCTTTGCAGAAAAGATGTGATTTGGTGGAAATGAGATATCTGTGGGCCACTGAAGAGTGAAGCCCAGCAGAGGGAGCAAGCCAAAGACGTCTGCCAAAACTGTGAGAAGCTGGAAAACTGTCTCTTAGAAGTGGAGCTAACGCAGCACCTTGCACTGTAACTGCATTCCCCTGTAACTGTCAATCCCAAAATTATTCCCCATAGCCTTCAAAACGCAGACAGCTCCCTCTGAACTCCCAGCTGTTAACGGAGTTTTCCCCATTGTCTTTGCTGTTCAGGCTGCTTTTGCACTGGTGCCACACTCCATCTCCGTGCCCTCCTCCATCTCCTGTAAAGCACATGCCATCTGCTGTGGTGATTATGTCAGGAGCTTTGGCAGCTGCCTTCTCACTTAATTGTCCACATTTCTTAACATGTGCTTCCTGCAGCACATTTTAATAACGGCTCTGCAGACGGGTTTTGGGTCTCTGTGGTGGGTGGAGGGAACCCCCACCATGTGCAGAGTGGGGCAGTTGGTTTCTGTTCACAGCTTATCTGGCTGCCATTTGGAGTTCTGCCCTTGCAGCTCAAGTTTGTCCATGAAGATGCTTCTGTGTGTCCATGTTTGTGTCTTCTGGGCTCTTGTGTTGGGTGTGGAGACAAGCTCTCTCTCAGGAGGGTCATTTGGAGCAGGAGCTTGGATAAGCTGCTGTGAATCTGTTTTTCCTCTTGACTCTGAGGGGAGCTGGCACAGAGGAGCTGCCTCAGGTTTCCCATGCTGGGAAGTGTGAATACCCCAAGCTCTGACTGCTGGGAGCCACTGCTTCCCTCCAGGGACTGTGTAGGACCCCGGCACGAGGAGTGTGCAGTAGGTTATGGATAGGTACTAAAACTTTTACTAATGGATAGGTGGGACGTGTAATTCCAGTACCTATCTCTACTCTGCAGAGACACAGAATAAAAAATTGTAATGAAGACAATCTATCCTTTAGAATAAAACTTCCAGCCTGTTGCCTTGTTTTGTGGTCAAGAGGGATTGTTGATTCTGCATCAAACTGAGCTGAGGGGGCTGCTGGGGCACCCAGCACTTGTCACTCATCTGCAAAGGGATGCAGCTGCTCTGTTCAGCCACTCCTGAGTTTGTCTTTTACTCCCTACAGGGCTTTGCCATGTCTTGTAAGCTCAAAAATTCCAATCTGGGTATTCTTTTCTCAAGTGTGAGGGAAGTGTGGTCATTTTTAAGTGAGCACCTGGCTGCACATCAAACCCTTGCACCACTTGAGTGGCATTTCACTCTGTAACCCCCTCAACGGCCTGGTTTAAGGTATTTAACTAGCAAAGACAAGAACAGCAAAACAAAAAGCCTCTTGGGGTAGGGAGGATAAGGAATTGCTGGGGAGGTGTTTACAAGAAGCTGCAATCAGCACCCTGAGGTCAGCTTGGCTGGGCAGTCTGACCTGGGGCTGACAGAAGATGCAAAAGAACCAGATGTGAAGAGTGTGGAAGGAAGTCAGACAGAAATGGAACAGGAGCTTGTCAGGTGTGTTAAAAGCTCAGAACAGAGGAAGGTCTGTTGTGTTTTGAAACTCACTTTGGGGTTATGGAGTTCATATTTTCCAGTTCCCTGTGGTGACTCCTGTGCTGGGGAGAGCATGTCCACAGCACATGGTTCTGTGACAGGACACTTTGTGCTGCCTTGTTTAACTTTGCAAATCTAGAAGAAAATGGTAATCTCCCAAGCCCACAGGTTGAAGATTCTTTTCTGGGTGCAGGAATCACTAGCAAAGTGTTCTTGGGTCTGCAGTTTAGAAAGTGGCATTCTAATTTGGAAGCTGCTCAGACCTGCTTCCAAACTATGCTACAGGATGGTCACGCAGGTTTGTTGGAGAGCTCTAAGGCTGCCTCAGGAATGGTTTAGAAGCAGCCTGCCTGTGAAATATTTTTAGATTAGATAATAGGACAAAATTCTTCCCTGTGAGAGTGATGAGGCCCTGGCACAGGTTGCCCAGGGAAGCTGTGGCTGCCCCATGCCTGAAAGTGTTCAAGGCCAGGTTGGATGGGGCTTGGAGCAACCTGGGATAGTGGACAGTGTCCCTTTCCAAGGCAGAGGGGGTGGAACTGGATGATGTTTAAGGTCCCTTCCAACCCAAAATCATTCTATGAGGGAATATAAAGCCAATGTACTTTGATCTGTGCTGGCATTTCCTGAGAGTGGGGATCTCAGAAACTTTAGGTTTTCCATTGATTTACTATGACCTCCATCTGACAGCCTGTCTGACACTCTCAGAGTAAATGGGGATCTCTTTACAACTTTCCCCTCTAGGACAGCGAACTCCTGACGTTCAACATCTCCCGGCACCAGTCGTGGTGGAGTGAAAATGGCCCTGGCTGTGTGAGGAAGGAGGCTTCAATGTCTGGCATCAAGGGGCTGGATAACCATTCCTACATCTCTGTCATAGGCTGTGCCCTGGAGTACAGGTACATCGAGGTCATGCACAGCTCCTTCCAGATCCTGATTGCGGTGAGTACGTCGCTGAGGGGATGCATTTGTTGAGGAGATGCTGTTTGGTTTTGTTTTTTCCCAGGCACAGAGGTTGGCCCATGTTTTCCACCACATTTTGTATCATCTGATTGAAAAGTCCTCTGTAAATGTGTTTTGTCTGATTGTTCTCCTGTTCTCTCTATGGAAAAGTATTGCTTGAAAGAATTGGAAATGGATACTGGCAAACTAATGCCTGAAGTAATGCATCCATCCAGCCACACAATAACAAATCATTCTGTATACTGTTGGGGGGTGGAAATTCATGTTTTGACAAGGACAGAGACCCTTCTGGAGAAGGGTAAAGAGACAAGAGTTTTGATAGGATGAGAGGAAATGACCTTAATTTGCGCCTGGGGAGGTTTAGTTTAAATTTTGGGGACAATTTCTTCACAGAAAGGGTTGTAAAGCACTGAACAGACTCCCCAGGGAAGTGGTGGAGTCACCATCCCTGGAAGTGAACAAAGAATGTGTGGATATGGCACCTGAGGACATAGTTTAGTGATGAGCGTGGTGGTGGTGCTGGGTTGATGATTGGACTTGATCTTAAAGGTCTCTTCCAACCTTAATAATTCCATGATTCTATGAAGGATTGCTCTCATTCCCCGTGACTTAGTGATGGGTGCCAGAGCACATACATGCACATTTGTTGTGAAGAATTAAAAAAGATCCTTGTCTTCAGAAAATGAAAAAAAAAAATTTAAGGAAGCAGTAAGCAGCAAATTTCCCTTTTGCTGACACCCAGGATATATGCACTAAATGTTCTCATCCACTCTTCCCTCATCAGTCTTCCACAGGCTTTTTAAAGTACTCTGCAGCAATGCAATGTCATTAATGCTCACTGTTAATTATTTCTCACTTGTCTGTGAAATTAACTGAAACAAAATGTCTGTTTTCCCCCTCACTTTGTGGGTGCTCTTGCATTTTGTAGCTGCATTAGAGTCAGCAGCCCACATCTCTAATCTGCTTTGGGTTGTTACTTTGGGGTTAATGGCTCTAAGTACAGATGTGGACTGGTGAAATATTCACATTTTGGCTTCCAGTTTTGGCTTAAAAAAGAGAAGTATCTTGCCCTGTTTAAATATTAAAGGACAACAAATAGTGATTTTCCAAGTTTCTGGATTGCCAAGTACTTCTCTGCACGTTTTTGGTCCTGCTTTCCATTGTCCTGATCCTGCATTTCCTGTTAGCTGGGATGATCTGTGTGACCCAGTGAACTTCAGGGAGGGGGGAAGACTCAACCCCCTTTCTTGCCATGTCACAGAGAAGAGGCAGATGGAGAAGCTCCTGTTTCCTGAGTTGGATGGACTCCCTGGCGTGTGCTGGCTGTTAGTATTCCGTTAGTTCTCCTTCAGGGAAAATGATCTGCATGAAACTGTCTGAGCTGCTTCCACACACGTGTGTGAGAAAGGCAGACCTGTGCATCCAGGAGAATAGAGCTTGTTGTCTTTTAGAAAGGGCCGTTGGCTGGAAGAGGATTGGTGGTGCTGAGCTGGTGCTGAGCCTGAGTTTGGTGAAACAATTGACAGACTTGGAAGTCAGAACATCCCTTTTTAAAGCACAGAAGTTTGTTACTGTTCACATCCTTCCTGAACTCCTGAGCTGGCACAGCCCCTGTGCCCTGGGCTAGAGGTTGAGCCAACAAATGGTCCTGAGTTTGCTTGGAGCAGATCTTTGTTTTTTGGCAGCTTACTGACTTAGGCACGTGGCCCTGGGCTAAGTGATCACACTGATATATAGGACTCTGTCTCTGGCAGTGGATTTTCCTTTGCTTCTTCCCAAAGGCACATGACAATACTCTGTGCATCTGCAAAACACCACTAAGGGGCCAGATGGGGAGACAGGAGGGAAATATAAGATAAAATAGGATTTAGGCAAATATTTTCTCTCTCCTTCTCCCTGAGATCTAAGGTGAAATGGGTTTTTGAGTCCTAAACCCTGGAAATGAGGCTAAAATACTTGTAGGCAAGAAACCCATATGGTCTGAGCTATGCAGGGAACTAAGTTTCTACTTGTCCTGAAATAAAAGGAGAGTGTTGAAGCCCCAGGCCTGTAACTGCTGCTGGCTCTGGAATGCTCATATAATTTTGTCATGCAGTGGGAGAAATACAGCTTTTCCCCTCTGCTTTGAGGTCAGGCAGAAAGCAAATCTTCTCTCTTTCTCCCTCAGACCTTGCCTGAAAGCAGTCAGCCAGTTCTCTCCCTTTTTACTCTCTGAGGGTCAAACTCTTTGATCCCTGCCAGTATCTTTTTCTGTTCTCTTTATCTCACTTTGAGGCAGGTTTTATTACAGGCAGCTGTCCCCGGGGCTCTGGCAGGTACAGTGCTGCAGACAGGCAGGGACACCAGATCGATGGTACAAAAACACGACCAGGAACTTGAAGGCTCAGGGGATGCAGCAAGAGACATGACCTAGTTCCCTCCTTGTCTGAGACCAGAATAGCCAGTTCCCTGTTAAGAAGGGCAAGGGACAGACAAAACTGTGTTTTCTGTAGTTTGTTTTTGCTTTGCCTAGTGGTTTTTAGAAGTTGTGAAGGTGTGGTTGGTGCTCGGCTTTGCTTGTTTTTTATCCCAGATATAGCACTGTGAAATCCATGCTCTTTAGCTATGCAGCACCCAGCTGTGAGTATTTTGGTTGTTTTCTGGAAGTACCAATTCCTTGAGACTAGAGCACAGTGTTGTGTATGTGGGGCAAGGCTCACTGAATTCAATCTCCCACGCCAAAGGAGAGGGAAAGCAAACCTGAACCCATATGGTGAGCACAGTGTTGGCTGTCGTCTTGACTCCTGCTGATGCATCATCCTGCTCCTGGGCATACATTTGAGGATGCATAAGGTCTCAGTCTGCTTTTGCTCAGAGCTTGTCTGTACTCCTTGAAGGCAAAAGCAATCCCTTTAATCTGGAATGCCATCCAACTTGGGCATATTAGTCACCACACGTGATACAAGTAGCTGTAGGGCCCAACATGAAAATCTTTCTCAATGCTTTAATATGAAACACATCGGAGGAATAAGCTTATTGTAACATCTAAAAGTCTGCACTGGTATAGAAATGAACTGTAAAACTAATCCTGCCAGCCCAGTTAGGGAATGGAACAGCAACTACTTTGTCAAGGAAAGAAATCTGCTTTGTTTTTGTCCTAGCAAGGATTCATCTTGCCTGTCCCCAGCTTGCCAGCCAGCAGGGAGAGGAGCGATTCCCAGTTCTGAAATACCTGGCGTAGCTCTGGGCTGTCCATATGGTAGTTCTGGGGGTGGGGTGGTTTAGGCTTTTCCCGAGGCTTCATTGAATTTGGTAGAAATTGGAAGTGTCTCACTGCCTGCCTGTCTGCTGTTTTCAGTCAGACTGACAGGTTGGAAGGTTCCCAGGAAGGCAGCAATGCAAGCCTTGACAGCAGATGTTATGTGAGAACCAAGGCACAAGAGATGCTTTGCTCTTGGCAGAAGGTAGTTTTTCAGTGGCCGTATTGCATCCAAGGAGTAAAGAAGGTCAGGGAATCAAAGGATTTTGATTGCCTCCCTTTGGCTATCTGGCCACAATAGCCCTTTCACAAGCTGGATTTTTGCTTTCTCATAGCAGAGATCTCTTCATTTCCCCCTCTTGCACTGATGAGAGTGTACACACTTCATTAGCTCTGATTAGAAGTGAAACCTAGAATGCATCTGCCCTGAAGGAGGAGACTCTGCACCTACTCTCTGTGGTGAAAAAAGCAACAGCAAGTTTGTCTACTGAGAGGAGAGTTGGAGAGTCCAGACTCTCCACTAGGACAGAGATAGACTAAGATCCTAAACAAGCAACAGTAACACCTCCTAAAATTTCCCTTCCCATCCTTGGTGTATTTTGCACACTTGCAGCCAGCTGGTCCCTTTCTGTAGCTCTTGCTCTAATTTGGTCTTTTTCAGTTCGATGCTGCTGTTTTAGGAATCGCTGTGGAAAAGTTAACTTCAGAGGGCTGAGGGATGTTCAGACATATGTTTTCCTCATTCCCTTTGGGCACACTCATCTCTTCCTGTCTTTCCTGCTCTGTTTATTTGCCTGCAGAGTGCTCGGGACGCCCCAGCTCCATCCTCTTTTGTTCGGCAGCATGTGCGTTCCCAGGCTGTCTGACGGGCTGACGGAACACACCTGCCTGCAACATGTGTTCCTAATAAAAAAGCTTAATCGGATACTTCTGCAGCTTGGAGAAAGCTGGTACTGAACAGGCAGAACAAGTAGAGAAACAGCAGCAGAGGCTAAAGCCCTAGAACATTCTTTGGAGAATTAGAGAAGTAACTTAGTGTCATTTTACATCACTGGCGTTTTCCCTCTGCTTCCACCTCCCCTATGTACTTTGCAAAGATCTAAGAATTATTTTTGTTTTCCTGAGATAGTAGAGATTAAACCCCTCTTTTGCATTGAAATCAGCAACCAAAATCTGCAAGGGTGGGATTCCAAATTCTTGGCCTCTGTGAAGCTTTCTGCTCTGTGTTAATTGCTCATAAGCTGGGCGATGTCTGGGGGCTTGATACATCTTCATCAGGGATGCAGTAAGAAAAGAACTGTTGGTGTCTCTTGGAGTCTGCTGATCCCAAACTCTAGCAGACTCTTCCAGTGGAAAGGACTGGACAGTATGAATGGCATTTCTGCTCTGTAGCTATATTTCATGCATAATTCATTCTGAAGGACATTCCTATGAGTTCAATTAATCCCTGAGATGGTATGTTTAATTACAGTTTGGTTCACCCCATATAAAAATGCAGCTCATGTTTTGTTGTGCAGGTGTTTGCCACTGAAACTCTCCTGTTCTGGCCAGATCACAAGACTAAAAAAACTTCTTTGAGTAAAAAGTACCATTAAATAAACAGTTTTTTTATTGATGAAACTCATATAAAGCAGGAATGGACTATAAAGTCAATAAAAAGTAGATTTTAAGCACTAAGCAGGTAATTTTGAAACCAAGGGAGGAGATGGAAGAAATAAGAAAAGAAAACCCTCCACTCCAGTGGAGCTGGAATTAGAGACTTAGGGAAGTTCACTTCATTCACTAGTTTTTGTTTGATTGGTTTGTTTTTATGAATGCAAAAAGTCACCTTAGTCATAAAAGGAAAAATGTATGGGGTGAGTGGAATGATGGTTGAGGGTTATGAGGCATTAATTTCTGTGCAAAACAAACTTCCCAAGTCACTCCTATCGTTTGGTGCTTCTGAACCGTGAAAAACGTTCAGAGGTTTATCAGGTTTGCTGTGACAGTACAGCTGATAATCGCTCACACACTCTGCCCATAAACTGGGCAGGTAAATCATTTTCATTGTTAATTCTATCAGGAGTTTCCTGACACAGGTATCACGTAAGATTTGTGTCCACATGTTATGGAGTATAATAATAGTGAATGGATTTCGGGCTGCCACTTTACACGGCTGTTAACCCAAAGTTCTTACTCTGAGGCATGATGGGAAATCTGGGGAGGGAGAAAAATGTCCTAGAGTTCCTTTGGAATCAGGGTAGACGTCCAAGATGCATCTTTCCTGCTTTTCTGTGTGTATGTAAATCGCATGGTTTGATGTTATGTGAAAGGCTGGATCTTCAACCTGTGAAAATGCCAGAGCAAGTGCAGAGGATGTGTGTGACCACACTCCTCATTTGTTGCTTGGGCAAATGCATTTATGCTGGAGACCAGAGTGAGCAGAAGGGTGGGTGGACGTTTCATGGGATGCTGGGATGTGCAGAAAGCACTCTGTTTTTTCCAAGAGCGTGTCTCGGTGTTAGCGAGGTCAGGTCCCCCAGCCCAGGGACGAGCGCTCACTGCGGGTTTCACGGGGCTCCCGGGAGCGGCCTCGGGGCTTCAGCACCACGGCCAGAGCCCGGCCCAGGCTCCGAGTCCTGGAATCCTTTGGGTTGGGAAAGCCCTCCAAGATCATCAAGTCCACCTGCTCCCCCAGCACTACCAAGCCCAGCCACTAAACCATGTCCCCAAGTGCCACATCCACATGTCTTTTACATCTCTCCAGGGGTAGTGGCTCCACCACTTCCCTGGGTAGCTGTGCCAGGGCTGGACAACCCTTTCAGAGAAGAAATACTCCCTAATATCCACTCTAAACCTCCCATGGCACAACTTGTCTGCTTGTTACTTGGGAGCAGAGCCCGACCCCCATCCAGCTCCACCCTCCTGTCAGGGCGTTGCTGAGAGCAAGAAGGTCCCCCCTGAGCCTCCTTTTGTCCAGGCTGAGCCCCCCCAGATCCCTCAGCTGCTCCTCATCAGGCCTGTGCTCCAGATCCTTTCTCAGCTTTGTTGCTCTGTCCTGCCCCAAAACTACCACAAACTTAAAGAACAAAAAAACCCCACTCCAGGTTTTATGTTAGCACAGTACAGGCAATAGGAGAGCGAAAAAGTCTCTGATATTGATTGTTTTGTTTAGCTTTTTCTGCCTTTAAAAAGCAATGCTTCTACTCAGAGGCAATTCTGAAAGTCAGCAGGTACAATTAGACTGGCCATTGCACGTGGTCTTGTGGTTAGCATCACCAGAGGATTTATTTTGCCCTGTCACTCGTTGAAACTTAGCCTGAAGCAGCCCTGGTTTCAGAAATGCACAGCAGGGGAATTAGGGAGTCCCCAGAGCTACCCCCCCTCCACAGAGGTACTGGGATGTACTTCCATAAGGCTCACCCAAGAGGACAGGAGTGAGCTGGCTTGTCTTTCATATGATTATAGAAAAATGTAAAGGAAAAACGGGGTTTAGTGATGCTACAAAAACATTCCAATTCCTTTCCAACAAGGCGTGTTTTGTCAGGGAGAGCTGGAAAAATCACGAATGTTGTATAACTCCCCAGTAGAAATCTCATTATTTTGCCTTTTGTTTTCTGGTGTGATGTATTTTTCTGTCATATTAAAAATGAATGGACTCTACTTTTCAAGCCCTACCATGCATCATTCTGTCTCCCCTTGGAGTGAGTCACTGTGTGTTACAGGCTGACTCTTGCTCGAAAGAATTGAGTTCACAGTGGAAAACAATTATGCCTCACAATAACTTTACTAACACAGTTACTGTCAACCAAGATCTCTCTAAGTGGGGTGTTATGTAAAGATGCAAAATGAAGGATGGAGAGGATATTTGATTAACAGGAAGAAGGCAAAGCAAAATAAGACCCTTCTGGATCTGGAATGCTTAACTCCCATAGTGCCAGGAGTTTGTTTCTCTGTTCAGGCTGAGTAACAACTTGCTACTGAGGCTGAATGAGGCAGTTCTGATGTGTTAGAGCTTCTACAAACTACCAGCTGAGATACTAAAGATTTCAGTGTCTCTGAATATTTCTACCACTACATCACCATTTTTATGGTTAACTACCTTCTCATCTGCATAAAAACTACTCACATCTGGTTGGTAGCTCTTACACCGAATTAATTTCTCTTCCCTTGCCTGCCCCACATGACAGGAATGCAGAGCTGACGAGTTCTTGTCCCTGGACCTCCTGATAAAACCTACCCCTCTGTGTCTCCTGTATGTAGCCATCTGTCTAAAACGTTACACAAGGCGCTCTCCTGCATCCCCATCACTTCTCACAGAGAGTTTCAGTTTCAACAGAGCCAACCCATGTTCTTGCCAGTCGTTCACACAACTGCACACTGCTACTCTGAAGGTGAGGGTGGGCCTTGCGAGTTTTTATTTTCAAGCTTTGATTGTGCTCCATCAGCGTCTTCCCTGACACCTAAACCTGCACCTCCTGCCTACAGCAAATAAGACTTGGCTCCACCATTACAGTAACCCTGCCAAGAGGAGTGTAAATACTGGCTGTTGAAGTGCTGCTGAGCTGGTTTTGACCGGGCTCACACGACTGATTCTAAAATGATTTATTCTCTCTATTTTCCAGCTGGTGGGCTTTGTCTACGCCTGTTACGTTGTTAGTGTTTTTACAGAAGAAGAAGACAGCTGTAAGTATTTATCAACAGATCCCTTGGCAAAGGTTATAGTGAATTTTATTTCTCTCTCAGATGTTTGTCTGTCAGGACTGAGTTGCTATCAGATTTCTTTCCATCTCTGCCCCTGTGGGGTATGGCACTACCTGCCTCTCAAGGATCAGCTGGTTTTACTGTGAGGGTTTTTCTTCCCCATGTCAGTATGTGTTAGATGCTGTAATTCTGCTACACAATTCCACCATAAAAGAGCTTGGTTTTGGCTTCTCAGCTGGACTAAGCTTTAAAGAAACTGGGCAGCTGCTTCTGTTCTCAAGCTTGTATAGCCTAAGAATAATGCCACTGAAATATTACTGCTGTGATTAAGAGCACCTACGACAATTCATCCCGGTAGGTGACCTGCTGAGTCTCATGTGCCACAAGCTGAGGATGAAGGAGAACATGAGATTTCTTGCCAAGGACCAATCTGACCACTTAATTTAAGAGCAGAGGAAGTACTGTACTTGAATTACAAGGAGGAGGAAGGAGCCAACCCCCTTGTGTTTGGCTCACAAATCTCTTCAGTGATGCGCTGTCACTGGACGTGTGTCAGCAAAGACTCAGGGGCGTCACCTGGGTCTGTGGGATCTGTGCAGATATCCATAACCTGGCCTTGGATGACTTTGCCCTTCTAAAACTCGAAACTTTGAGACCAATAATTTTACAAACAGAAGAATGGATGCATAGAGTTAAAATAAACATGGAGTTGGATTTCTTTGGCAGCGTGCTGGGCCTAAGCCAGTTCACTCCAGCAAAGGGTCTGATACACAGGTTTTGCATCCAAATATCAATTCTTTAAGACATTGATGAGGTTTGTGCAAGTAGCTTTGTTGTTTTAAAGAGCAGCTGGCATGGATGAGAGCTGAAAAACAACAGCTTTGAACTGAATATTTGAAAGTGTGTGAAGAATGTGTTTTCATAGGAGTGAGAGGAGATGCATTACTTATCTGACTTGTCCTCATGGTTCTTTTTCTTCCTTCCTGTGTGGCTGAACTCATTCTAGTGGCTTTATTGATCATTTTTTTTTTAGAGCTAGGCAGTGCACTTAGAGAAGGTGCTACATTATAGTAATATTTTTTAAATTACCCTATAGCTCTTCTATTAGCTAAACAGCTTCAGTTCTGAGCCCCTGCTGAATACTGTAAAGCAGTAACTTGACAGAGCTCATTTTTATAGTAGGGATCCGTTAGGAGAGGCAACCACATGGAAGGGAGCTTTATCTAGAAACACAGAGCTGTTAATTTCAGGATACATATTATTTTTTTTTCCACTAACAAATTCACTTTCCCTCCCAGTTTCCCAGCTTGGAGTTAAAATGCCAGCTTGAATAATTAACAATGACAAACCATCAATATTTCACACTCGCAGGGGTAGATCCTTCCAGTGACCTGAATAAATTTGAGCTGCGTTTTAATTTTCTCTTCCATTTGTGGTTTCCTTTAAATGTTGCTTTGATATGCAGCATGAAGTAATTATAAGTGCTGAGGCACATTAATCAGGAAGCTCCTGCTAACGTGATTTTCATGAGAAAACACATCAGTAGGGATCTACTAATGCTGATTTGTGGGCAGGAATATTTTAGATGTGCTAATGCACTGTAATATATTGCAACAATGAACCACTCTTAGGATTTTTTTTTTTTAAGTGACTTGGATTTTGAGTGCACTCAACCATTATCCCATAGATGCTCAGATGATAGGACATGTGTTTGTTCAAGGTACTACATAGTTACTCAACTGCAGTTCTTTAAGATTTCCTAGTTTAGACATTCCACAACTGAGGTAATAAAGTGTCTGTTTTTTAAAAGTGCAACCTTTTTTGATTTTAAGATACTCAAATGTTTTCAAAATTGGCTGAGGAAAGGTCAAATCTCACTGGAACTATTTGGGAATTATCCCCACAATTCACTTAGAACCTCTACAGATTTCACCCATTACCTGATAGTTGTTCCAAAATCATGGTGTTGGCATGAAGCTCTCCATCAAGATGGAATTTCTCGGAATCTGTTGCCCTTAGGTTTCTAAATATATTTTTAAGAGAGTTTTTTCACATTCAGTATATTAGTAAATATTTTTTTCTGTTGTTTGATCACTAAAAAATACCAAAACTCTTCAGCTAAAATTTAAAATAATAGTGCCACCTTCAGGAAAGAAAAGTAAACAGGCACTTATATAGTTAATGGCACTTGGACAGGATGGCTTTCACACTTCTAAACAGAATGCACTAACTTGGCACCAAAAAGTGGTCTAAGTTGAATCTATTTTAAAGGGTTTTGCAAGGCCTGCAAGGTCAGTCACAAATCACACCACATCACACCCCTCCTGCCCTGGCTGTGCTGGCCAGCTCAGTGACACAGGCTTGGCTTAATGTCAGGGGAACTGAGACAGGCTTGGAAAATGCTTCTCTGGTTACTAAGGGAATTGTCACTTAAAACTCTCCCTGCTGAGTTACGCTGCCCTTCTGTGAGCACTGGAGAAGGGAAGCATTGTTCCTATTTGTACACAATTAAAAGAAATTGAGTTGGCAGAGGGGACGTGAAAAATATCAGAGCTGAAGATAATGAGGTGCTTGCAGTTTTCCAAAGCTGCTGTTGTCTTGCAGGGAAGACAAGTGGGGCAAGAAAATTCCCACTTCACTGTATAGCCTTCAAGGGGATTGCTGTGCTGCCAACTTCTCCCTGGCATTCACTCAGGAGCCATTCCCCAGCTTCCTCCCTTCGGCACAGTGTGGAATGGCCGAGCCTTTGTAGGCTCACTCTCATGTGAAGTCACAGCGTGCTGGCAATATCCAAGGAGGTTTTTTTCTGGAGTCTTTTGTTAGCTCTGCTTTAAGTCTTGTGTTGGCTGAATCTCCTCTTTGCCACATTTGCCCATCCCAGCAGATCCCAGGAATCCATACCTGAAAAATCATTTTTCTGTTCCATCACTAATTTTTATGTTATGCCATGACATGCACCAACCTTTTCTCTCATTTCCTTTCGACTTTCTGGCCATGTTTGTTTGTTTATTTGAGTTTTGATTTTTTTTCAGTTGATTTCATTGGTGGATTTGATCCATTTCCTCTCTACCATGTCAATGAAAAACCCACCAACCTTTTGTTCAAGCAGACATACCTGTAAGTATCATCTCCTGTGCTAAGAGGCTGTACTAAGCATCTCTTGCTTTGGTGGCTCAAGGGTTCCACAGGTTTGGGTTTTTTTCCCTCCTTGCAGGTTGATTTCTCCAACAGGCTTTTAAGGCATGGAAGGAAGGAAGGAGTGGACACCAGAAGGGGTGAAGCAGCCCCTGCTCAGCCCCAGGGTGAAGCTGGAGTTGCTGTGCTTGGCTTATGGCAGTGCTGTTGGATAGGAAACAGTGGGGCCAGCTATAGGATATTATTGTAAACAAACTACTGGATGCCTTTTCCTTGAAGAAAGCAAAGGGAGTTTTTTTTCAGCCATGATTGGTTCCCAAGCAGAAGCTGTGAGGAAGGAAGGGTCAGCCACAGCACTAGCAGAACATGATTCCCACTGTCAAGGTTAAATTGTGGTCTGTCAGGCAAAGCTTCAATGAAACATTTGTACTGGGCTAAACTTTATGCAACATAGAGTTATTTAAGCTGTATTTAGCTCTGTGGACAGTCATAACTGAGCTGTGACCCGCACATCTGTGTCACTTTAACCACAGCCCTGTCTGTGTCATACTCCAATAATCCTCTCACAGTAGCACCACAAAATTTGACTTTGTCTTGGGAACGGGGTCTCCCTGTCCCTGCTTGTACTTCCAGAGATCCTGGAGGGTACAAAGGTAACGCTCCAGTGAATTAAATTTAAGTGAGCTTTAGATGGTTTGTATTCAGGATGGCACAGGTTTGCTCTTAAAGTTTTGTTTTTGTTTTAATTTATTTATTTTAAATTCTGTTGCCTACAAAAACTGAGTGCCTTCTGTGTGTGGGGCAGCCCAAGAGTTCAGCTGGGAGCAGGGAGCAGAAAGAGGAGTTTTCCACAGCAGCATCTCTCATATCAGTAATAGAGATCCATTGTTGAATTCCCCTTTCTGCCTCTAATAATCCCTTCCCACTGCTGAAGGCACAAGATCACAGTTTCACTCTGTCCACTTAAAGGCTGGTTCTTAATAAGATTCTAAAACATAAAGGCCAGTATTGTCTGCTTAAAACAGCAAGGAGACGTGATTTTTTAATATTTTTTAAATTGATCTGTAAGAGGCAGTTCAACATGTAGAATTTTTTTAAAGCAGCTGCTAAGAGAGGTTGTTTTGGGGACTAATGTTACCAGAGAGTCCTGCCCAAAAGAAGGATGTGAGAAGGGGGGAGAAGACTGGGGCTGAGGGAAGAAAAACTCCCCCCAAAGAGATTGGTAGATGTGCCCCTCTAATTTCACAAGGACTCACTGCCCACTTTGTCACTGCAGCACAAGATCAGGAGAACGAGTAATTTTTGCAAAGCAGTTGGATTCCCTTAACTTTAGGGGTTCTGTACTGTTATTACAAGGGATGCTACAGGAGATTAAATATTGATTTCTCTCTCATTTTGTCACAGCAGGGTGGAATTTTTCATAGTCTGCAGAAGCTGTGGAGCCTTAAGCAGCTCCCTGATTTACTCCCTTGATGCAGCAGTCTGCTGAAGGAACATCACACACTTTTACACTGCTGGGTTTGGGCTGCTTTTTTCTTCAAATGACCAATTCTGCTTGTGAAAGGGGCTATCACTTCATATAAATGAAGTTTTCTATGTGGGGAGAGTGGAATACGGACACAACTTCAAAATGTAAGACTTCCTCCCAGGCCTCAGTAAGATGGGAAGCTGCTGCTGAAGTACACAGATAATTTTGCAGTTCCTCACTCCTGTTCTTCAGCCCATCACTTCTCTGTTGATGGCTTCTGCCACCACACAAGAATATTTCTTTCTGGCTAACAGCACGTGAAAACAGCTGCTGAGCAGTAGATAAAGTGACCCTCTATAAATTTCACAGCAGCCACCAAAGAGCAATTTCTGTTTATTTATTTCAGCCTTGCTATTGCCTTTCTTCCACATGTATGAGTGGGAGTGAGGGGAGGAAGGGATTATTGATTCTCAACTAATGATACCATGGAGTGTTGCAGTCTGGGGCACTGAGTGCCAGATGCCCTCGTCCTGCTGTGAAAATCCTTTAGTGATGACTTGAAGGCATTTTTTTTAATTTTTATATCCTGTTCAAGAAGATGCAAAACAACAAATACATCCAAATTCTTTGAAGTGTAAATTTATAGAAGAGCTAGGGATCTGGAACATGGGCTTTCTGGTTTTAACTCCTTTTTGTTAATGGAAATACTGAACAAAACCAAATATATTCCACACAACTTGAAGCTGACTGCAGCCATGAACTTTCATTTCAGGATGGCATCACTCCCTTGTCCTGATAATGCACTTGCTGGGCTGCCACAACTCTCTAACAGGATCACTTTCCCTGCTTCCCTAATGGAATTATCCTATTCACTCTAGTTTTATTTATCCTTTTCTGATAAGATCACACTCTTTCCTCTCAATGTGCCCTTTCCCTTGTCCTGGCTTGCGTTTTTCCCTAATCTCTCCTCTTCATCTCTCCAAATTTATGAGTTTTCAGAGATCCAAGGCCCCACAGAACACTGACGTGACCTGGACTGATGAGCACAGTTTATGCCCAAGACTAACCCTCACAATCTCTGTATTGAACACACAGCCCAAGTTAGAAAACATTTAAATATGCTGCCACAGTCCAAAGATACTAAAGGGAAACTGCAGTGTTCCTTGGCAGCCTAATTCAGTGGTTATCAGCTGCTAAATTCAGTTCAAACTGTACACCCCATTTCTGGCCCTCAGCTTCCATCCATTGCACTGCAAGAAGTTCTTAAATACCTTTGCCTCCCACTGGGAGGAAAAAACATCCCTCCAAAACCTTTTACTGATAATAGGTACTTCCAGACTACAATCCAGTTATCTCTCAGCTTCCTCATGGTGATCTACTGCCTTCCTTGACCTCAGTTGCAAGTCTCCAGTTAGTGGAAAACCTGACAAATTATCAAGTCAGCTGTTATTTTTCTCTATTGAAAAAGCCAACAGCAACAAAAATCAACTGTCATTTTGTACTATTGCTTACAATGGCAACATTTAAGTGTGCTTCATCTTAATTTGTATCTCCAACACTTACACAGCAAAAATGGTTGTCTAAAAATACAGTTATTTCTATTTAGGTTCCACAACTGTTTCTGCTCTACATTTCATTGACTCCAGGGGAGTTTGGCTGGGATAGTTACTATTTCAAGTCACAACCTTAAGTAAAAGAAGCTCAAATTATCATGGAAAAATTGCTCTGGAAGTTTTACTGTGTAACAGAATTACCCTTAATCTCACTGCTGATTACCAATTAAGGGACTACACTAATTATTTAATAATAATATATCAGGAATCTTGATAGAAGACATATTAAAGTCTTCAGTGCCTGAGTTTCTGTGTCAAAGGATAATAAATCGCTTCTTGAAAGCCAAAGTTACTCTCCTGAGGCCAAAAGAGTTTTCAGGAATGAAGGGCTGAGCCCTTTCCCCTCTTTTAGCTAAAGCCCAAGTTCAGGCTGTGCCTGCTGGCACCACTGTCTCCCCTTGGGCTGCACAGCTCAGGCCCTCAGCTCCAGGTTTTGTTCTTGTTCACTTGTAGTCACAGAACTCTCATCATTTGAGGCAAAGAAGCATTTTTGCACCAATAACTGTGGAAGGGTTGACTGAGCCAGCTTTGACATTTCCCACTAAAGCTCTTATCTCCAAGCACCCTGCACTACCTGCCAAGGCAGGAGGAGGCCCAGAGCATCCTATCATTTGTCAGCACTTCCCTCCTGCTGCATCCATTTAGTCTCCTGACATCATTCTCCGAATTTGTTTCAGAAAGCATTGCTGTGCAATCTCAATTATAAAGCAGAATAGCCTCAAAGCACGATTTTGTACACAGTTTAGTGCTAAATCAAGAACCTGCTGGGTGACAGGAGGTAGCCTCTATTTATTTAAAAGGTACAGAGATGAGCAATAGATCTTCCTGCCTTTTAAGACTGTATTTATAAGGCCAAGCAGCGAATTGCACAGTTGTGAAGCTCCAGCCTGTAACACTCACTGTGATCTGGCACCCCAAGTGCTACATCACATTAATGGTTTGAGAGCCTTAATTTTAATTGTGTGGCCAGATTTCACTGACTTGCCTTTCCTCAGATCTACCAGTGGAAAGGGCCATATGGTTGGAGAGGGTGTGACTTTTATCAGATGGAGAGCTCAGTATTGACAGGGCAGCAACAGGGGGTATTGGTTAATTGAGTGATCTAAGGCTCCAGTTGGCAATTGCTCACTTTAATACTCCCTAATCAATCTTTTGTGGTGCAGTGGCTGCTGGCCATGGGCATGAAGCAGCTGTGGGCATGAGCATTAAAGGACTAGACCCCATACAACAGTCATCCCTTACTGGCTTAAAGGGGGTTCTTCAATAGATCAACTGACAGTTGATCTAACTAATAACATTAATTAAGGATGACCAGAATACTTTACAAAGGAAACTTTTACTTAAACAGGAAAAAAAAAAATCCCACTTTGTTTTGAGGAGAGAAAAAAACCCACAAAACAAAATGCTTCTGCTTCTCTTTCTAGGTAGACTTTTCCCCAAACAAACAGTTTGCTGAATATCAACATGAATTTGCAAACTCTTTTGATCAACCTGAAGCTGCATGTGTAAGAGGTGATGTTTCAGCCAAAAACACTCACTCACCTTTACTGCTGGCTCCAAAAGTAGATCTGCTTACACTGCTGCATCTACACAAAAAGCACATCACTGTGATTTCAAGCAGCTACTTTATTCTAGAGATGACCCTTAGCTTCTTAAATTCCTAACCAAGTTTTGTGTGGCTCCAAGTGCTGAGGGATCCATAGATCTAACACTCTGGCTGTTTTATCTGTTCCTTAGCCTAACTGCAGCATATTCAGGTCTGACATGTGCATAGTGTCCTTGCCAGGCTTGAAGACTACTTAACCACGTTACTTCTGAGCTCTCAATCCTATTCCTCATCTGTAATAAGTCATACTTAAAAGCCCAGAACAGGAAAAAAAAAAAATGTCCTAATTCTTTCCCCACCATTTCTGTTCTCCTAAGTAAGCAATTGAGTACTTGCTCCACACTAATGTCCCACATTTACCCTTTTTTCCCCCCCTTACAGGCCTGCGTAAGTGAAGAGGAGCCAGAGGATGGATAAACCTTGCACTCCACCATCAAAGGTGCTGCAGGAAACAGTCCCCTGTGGCCTGGATCTTTGGCAGAGGAAATGCAGGATGGCGAACTCCATTCCATTTTTTCGTTCCTTGTCTTCTTTCCAAATGCAATGAATGTACAGAGAACGGCCACACAGTTGGTTTGTAATTCTCCAAGTGCCCTGACGAACCTTTCCTACCATAGTCTGCTGGTACTAGCCAGGAAATGACACAGGCCCAGAGACCTCTGGCAGAACAAGTTCACCAAGAGCCTCTCTCAAGAGATGCAGTTGAAGTCGGAGCTGCTTCCTTGCGGCCTTGGATCCATAAAGAAGGAAGCAACGCGTAATGCCCTGGGACATTTCATATGTTCTGTAGTTAGTTTCTTCCCCTTCTCCTTTCCCTTGTGCTGAAAAGAGCCTAAATCCCCTAACACAACTTCATCTCCTCCCTGCCTGTATAGAACTTGGTGGGGGCTCTTTACATTTGAGTTACTTAGGCTTTTTTGGGTTTTAAATTATAGTTGAGAACTCTTCCCTTCTTCCTCCCTGCCCATCCAGGACTCCCTTCCTCATCCCTCTGTAGACTTGGCAATAAGCATTTGTCCTGGATTTCAGTGTCATGTGACCTAACTCCTATAATGCTGAACAGCTAAAAACTACTACAAGCACCAAATCTTTACTCAGCACCCAGCTTTGCCCCATTTCAACATGCCAAGCCATTCTCAGAGCAGCTGTAGCTTGCTCTGGGTTTGCCCAGCTACATTAAATTAGCACTGGTGTAGCCACGTACACAGCTGAATCCCCCTGCAGGACACCGAAAAAGGCCTAGTTCTTCATGGATCACAGGTGGGTTTGTCCCTGCCTTCTCCATCGAGCAGCCACACTTATTCCAGGCACAAGCCTGGCAACATTCCCACGGAAGATGGGTTTTTTTGTGACAGGTTTTTTGAGGGGAGGGAAAGGGCTGAAGGGGGAATGTAAGTGTAATTAAGTTGCATTAATGAGCTGCAGCAATTAATAAAGAAAAAAAACAAAACCAAAACCAATGTCAGTTATGTTAGCTGTGTCTCCCAGCACACTGAGTATTAAGCAGAGAAAGAGCACTTGGCCAGGCAGCAACTTCCAAGTGCTGTTGTAATTTGTTATTGTTTTACCTAATCTGTTTGGGATTACTTGGCATTTTTGAAAAATGCTTTTCAGAGGAGTCAAGCTGTAAGCCATGCTAGGGAGAAGTGTGAAGGAAGAATGAAAACAAATAAAAAACATTAAGTGCTAAATCAAAGACAGAATGATGCAGCTTTTTTTTTTTCCTATTCCAAAGAACCCAGGAAGCAAAGTTCTCTTCTATAAACCCAGATGTATAAGCACCAAGAGAGCATTTTTTTGGTTCAGTGAGGCTTCTATTCCAGATACCCACTGCAAATTAACATCCCGAGTTGTGATTGGGTGCAGCTACAAGTAAAAATGTTGTTTTCTATATAGTTTTTCCCCCCCTTCTTTTATCCACTGAAAGCCACAGCTTCTGACTGAGCAAGACAGACAACTGGTTTGATACTACTGTCATGACTAGAGGAAGAAAAAGCTCAATCATATTTCAAACAGCTCTACCTGACAAAATATAACTGCTCTCCTTATTAGTCAATATTGTATCCCCACTAAGTCAAAAAATAGCAGTGAAACACCATGAACAGCAAAGTGCATACACTGTCTGTTGGCACTTTCTCCACCTCACCTTTGGTTCAGTTCATTTCTGCATCCCACTCATTCCTGCCTGCCCTGATGTTCCCTGGAGGGGCAGAAAACCGAAAAGGAATAGAAGAATAGAAGAATAAACATCCTCTAGTCAATGAGATTATTCCATGAAATATTTCATTTATTTGGGGCTTTTTAAATGAATCTTCCCTTCTCTCATCCAAAAACACCAACTTCACGTTTTTTGGTTGACTTTTACTATGATTTCTTTTCCTCAGAGAAATTGCTGTCCATCAGATACCAGCAGTCATTACTGGCCTTGTTTGAGAGCAACCAAAATTCAGCCCAGGCGGTGGAGAAAGCACAGCTTCAGCTTTGAACAGCTGAAACATTTCACTAATAGTTTCAGGAAGAATTCTTCTAGGTGGTAGTATGAAGGAACTCCTGGAATTATTTTGAGGTCTGCATGTCTTTAACACTACACATCTCCAAGCCCTGATGCCACATTTACTAATAAAACTGATAAAAAACACTTGCCAAGTACTCTAAAGAGACTAAACATCAAACTATGCACTTAACAACATTACCTCTTAGCTTTAATAGACACTGGTGAAGTGAATAAATAAAAGTGTGATGACTGAGTAGCTTCATAACTACCACTCCACTACCTGTGTTCATTGCAGCATAAAGCATCAATTAATAGAAGGAAATTAAACACTGAGCCTATATTCAGGTAAGCCTATAATATGTAGTATCAATGACTGCCATAAATCATAAAAAGAAAAAAAAAAGCCACCACAATCTGAGAAAAAAAAACTAAGAGAATCTACCAAGGGTCATATTCCACACTTAATTACCTCCTCCAGTTTTCATTATCAGAGCCATTCATCCTTCATGCTCTGAAAACCCCTCCTGGTCTGCTTGTGCTGGAGCCACTCTGAGCACCACAAGGTCACAAAGTGGTGAGGGCAGGGGCTGGCAGTCGCTTCTACCCCCATGTGCTCTCAGAGCGAGGAGCAGCTGAGGGTTTTGCTCCGGTGGGTTCCCTTATCTCCAGTTTAGGAGTGCCCTCTGTTGGGGACAGGCATCACTGGAGATGCTACCACTCTAAAAACCTATTTCTGGAGGAACATCTTGCCACAGGAAAAACCAGCTTCTCCCTTCCAGACGTGGAAAAGCCACGATTTTCAAAGTGTTCAGTAAGAGAAGCCCCAGAAATAGCTGCACATTTCCAGTCTTGTAGTCCTGCTCACACTTACTTTAGGTTCAAGCCACACTGAGTTGAGTTTAAGAGGAAATAACAGTATTCCAGCACAGAGCTGGTTTTGTTTTCCCTTCTATGATTAGCACTTCTATTTAAACTGTAATATTTTGCTGTTATTTATAGTGGCTAAACAAAGCCAGTGATATCTTGAACACCTAATTTGGCTTGTTGGTGACATTCTGATCTCTATGAAAGCTGCTGTCTGGCAGAGACCCACCAATTCCTCCAAGAGTTGGAGAGTTCAAACTGCTCAACTGGTAATTTCTCTCATCTTTGCCAAGAACTTCACTACTACTACCTTCTTCTTCTGAAGGCAGGGAAGAAGAGAGCATCCACTCTGGTCTGGGGGTGGAACAAGATGGTCTTTAAGGTCCTTTCCAATCTAATTCTATGCCTCCATGACCCACATTTTGTCTTATGAATTCCATGGTCAGAACAGTTACTTTTCTCATGTAGCACTGAGGGACAGAAGTCATCTACAACCTGATGTCAGTCTAATATTTGAGGACACCACCACAGCCCTCCCTCCCCAAGGAGGGAATTGTACTAGAATCAGATACTCAGACCTCCAAGTTAAACAAAGGAAAAATTTTATTCCATGAAAAAGAACAGTTTATTTTTAAAAACATATTTCCTTTCCCCTTCAGTTAACAAGCTATAGTATGGACAAAACTTAATCTTTTTGGCTAAATGATAGAATATTCCATTTTAAATAAGAATGACCAGTTTAGCCAACAAACAGAAGGCCTAAAAAGGTAAGTTTCCATAGCTATCTTCTAGTAGGATAGTACCCAACAGCCAGGGAAGAGCTCCATGGGAAGCTTCAAGGAGACCATAGCAATCCTGAGCAAAGAGCCTTTCACCTGGGGAGGGCAACTGAGAGTAAAGAGGTTGGAGAGTCTACTACAGGCCAGGCTTTTCCACTTAGTTATGCAGATTTGAGTACCAGTAAAACCTTTCATCGATTGTTGAAAATTCAACAAAAAAAGAGGGGAGGGCAGGAAAGAGCTCAGAAGAAAAGGTTAGATTCTCCCCCTCCCACAACACATTGCTGCTGAGTATTCTTGTCTCAATGGAATGCATTTTGTATACAAAAAACTCCCATTTTCACTCAAACTTACTGAAGGAAGCCCTAGAAGAATAATCTCTAAACAACTGCTAAATGTGTAAGAAAGAACCAGAGAGCCTACTAAAAACAGCCTTTGATTTCAACACAGAGCAAAGATTCATTTGAGAACACAGGAATTTGGAGGAGAGTCTGTCAACAAAAGCCTCTCTTTGGAGGACAAAAGAACCCAGCAGAGTTTTTCTGGAACAGTCCTACAGCAACAGTACAGCAAACCAGCAACTCCTCCTAGAAACACCGTGCACAGGAGGCACATTTAGTGAGGTTTTACACATATGCCAAGATACTCTGCAAATAAGACTGCTCCAGCATCAATCTATTTAGTGATTTTCTCCCTCTGCTGTGTTATCAGTGAGCTGTATAGATTTATCTTTCCTCTGGGGTGCATCACAGCTCAGGACATGAAAGTCCTCACACTCCCCTGGATGACAGCTCTGCAGATGGGACACAACCTCAAATTGCGGGCACAGTCTCCACAAGCTACCAGGTGGCCACAGGGAACAAACACAACAGACACATCTCTGTCCAGGCACACTTTGCACATCCTTTCCTCTTGCAGGCGGCGGAGCTGTTCTTCTGTGCTCAGCTGAGACTCATCTTTACCAGAAAAGAAAAAAAAAAAAAAGCCCAAGCTGTTAATAGTCTCACAGCTCCAGAGTGCCAGTCCTGGCAGCTTAGGAAGTCACACTGCAACTTGTTGTTTTGTTCAGAGACTGACTGTGGACATGGCAAAAGTGCCTCTCAGGCAAGGTTCATTTAAGCTGGAAGACTACAGCTATTATAATCTGGTTTATCTGCACAAGATTCAGTTTATCTACACATGCTGGGCTGAGCAGGGACAGAGATCAACATCACTTTACTGTGGTATGTAAATTATCCTAATGAACTGGATTTTTTTTTTATAACAGTCTGATTCACAGTGGAACTCTAATTCCTGAATAAGGGTTTCTAATGTAGGTACCACTCAAGCAAGCACACTCTCCCCTTCAGGATTAAAAAAAACCAAACAATCAATTAATATAATGATAACTGATGCCATTATTCTTAAACTCATCACAATTATGCCTAAACTCAATTCCACCACCACTGTCAGCCCAGAGCACCTGATTCCTTTTGCTGCACAGATTGCATTTCCTCTCTTGATGTTCCAGCCTCCCTCCGAACAGGATCTGTGTAACCAAGAAAGAAGATGGTATTAAATGCTATCCTTGTCTCCCTCTCCAGACAGTGCTGTGTGAAAAGATGAAGCATCCTGGATCTCAGGAGCCTTTGGTTATACACTTCTTGACTCTGTTCTTAATTTCACATGCTCACTCACTATATAAGTGAACCTCCCTATCAAGGCATGTCCACATCACATTCTCTCCTCAAAGCTGGTTTATCCATCAGACAGCAAGAGCCATCAGCTGCTCATTCCTACTATTTAATCACACTTTCAGTTTTGTGGACTTCTCTTTTCCATGTTAGCTAGAGAAATGTCAAACCATGCTATGGAGACAGGAGCCTTGGAAACTGCACCTTCAAGTCAACTTCACTTGGCAAACAGACTCCACAAAACAGATAACACAAGACAGATAGATAAGTTGAGGAAGCTACATATCATCCAGACAAGTAGTATGGCTGTTTGTGATCAATTTATTGATCCAATTTTGAATAGGCTTGGAGTAACCATCCATCCCAGAAGCTTTGCTTCAGACAGCTGCCTCTGCCTGGATCAGATGTGAATTTAGGCACAAATCTCCACATTGTGGAGCTGCTACTGCAGGTCTAAGGGCAGTGGGAACCATTGAAGATATCTACACCAGAGCCTAGTGCAGGCAGAGATAGTCACTGATAACCCAGTAACCACAGCTCCTTCAGGTTTCTTTCCATCAGAATCCCATTGTTCAGCCTACCCAGGAAAGGCAGGCTTGGGGGCATTACCCTTATTAATTCCAGCCTAGGAAGAGAGAAGGCAGACCTGCAAGACACCCAGCAGCAGGGTTCAAGGTGAAGGAAGAGGTGACACCCCCCCAGCCCAGGTGTGGAGCCAGGCCTACCTCTGCCTCCCGCGGCACCGCTGCTCCCTGCCTGGCCCGACTGCAGCAGGTCTGAAACCAGCTCAGACTCAGAAAGGTAGAAAGCCCCAGTCAACCCAAATTTGTTCTCTACCAGGTTTGCCACACGAGTGGGGTCAAAGCCCATCTGCAGGACATTGTGCACTATGTTACACTGATCCTGGGAAGGATGAGCCAGCTCTTTCCAAGCACTCAGAGGATCTGTAAAGCAGCGAGCAGATACTTTACCAAGAAGGCAGAACTTTTTGCCCCAAGTGTGCCATTCCCCAGAGTTATTATATATAAATTGGTAATAATATACTCTTAAAACACTCCTCAAGCTATCTATGTAGCTAGACTAACATCCAGATTTACAGTTTTTACTTCCAATCATAATTCACAAGCAAGTTAATCAAAAGCAATTTCATAAAAGCCCAGGGAATAATTTTGGATGGTTTATTCTACTGTATCAGTAAACTAAGTCTCCCTCTATCAGTGAGCTAAGTTTGGCCTCAGTCCAGAATCCTTATCTTTGTTTTCACATCCCAGAACAGAAGCCTTAAAATTGTTTTCATGAATATCAAGTGGAACATCCCAATTCAAGTGTCTCCTACCTCAGTCTAGCTCAACCATTCATCAGTAACAACAGAAGTAAGAAATTCAGCTGGCAGCCTGTTCAAAGACTTGAGTCTTGCTTAAGCTCATGGGAGCCAAATTTCACCTACTTAAGTTTCCAGGAGCAACTGATGAATGGGAATAATCCCCAGGATCAACACCTTCAAAAACATCTAGACCCTCTAGCTGTTCTCTCATGTCTTATCAAGCTTGTTTAAAATATTGCAGTGTGAAAGACTCTACAGACAGACAACAACATCAAGAGCATGCACAAGTCAAGGGAACATTGGGCAAACACTCAAAACTCACACCATTATCCAGCCTAGCCAAGTGTCTCTGGTCTTAGACTAAGAGGTCTCACAAGAACAAGTAATTTTGTTTCTTGAGCTAGAGACTTTCCTAAAAACAAAGTGAAACTGCTTCTGGAATATCAAAACATCTCACAAATACCATGTCTACAGAGTGCACAGTAGCTGGGGTGGGGTGGCAGAACTGAGACCACACCACTTCCAACAGAAGATGAAACACAGAAGATGTAATCACAGCACTGACCTTGGGAAGAAGGGGAGTCCTGTTCAGTCTGATCCCGGGAATGTCTCTGAAAAATGACACAAAAAGAGAAGCACGTGTTCAAAACTCCCCCATCTACCAAACCTCCATCTACTACACACAAAGTACATAATGACTCACTGGAGCTAGCAGGGTGGTAGGAAAGGTCTCCTGGACACTGCTAACAAATTCTCTCCCCTTTGAATGCAATAAAAATTCACACCTATAAGCAGAAAGGTTTACACATATTAGTACAGGATCTCTCAAGTGAAAGTAGCAGGAGTAGTTTGAATTTTAGAAGCAAAGGGTGCTATGAGTTATGAGCAAACTGCTATATATTCATTAAAGATGGGGTACCATGGGGTTTCTCACTCCCACTTCCTCCACAAAGGTCGACAGTAAGAGGTTCATGATTCCTCCCCCTTAATTCAATCTTCATGTTTTGGAATAGACCACAGAACTGTGATAAGAGAGCAGTTCACAGAAAAAGAGCCATAAGAACTGCTAAAGAAACCCAAGGTATACAATACATTTCTTTTTGTACCTCAGAATAGTAGTAATCAAAGCTGTTCTTTGGCATCAAAGAAAGTGATTTTAATTGAACTCTTAGATGGTGAACTCTGGATCAAATTAGAAAATCTCAGGTCTGAACTGTGCCATTCTACCTGAGCTTGAATATTTTATTTTGCTTTTAAAGTGAGAGGTTCTAAATATTTCCAGCCTATGGGAAAAAAAGCCAAATCTATCAGTGTAGAACGCATGACCCATCTTTTGATCTTGCTGTGAGGGGCATTTGTGAACTCAGACTGACTTACTCTGGATGCCATTTGGCATGTTCCCTCCAAGGATCATCTCCCAATGACCAGCTCATCACACCTCCATCACAGTAAAAGCATCTCACCACATCACCTCGTCCTGAAAGGGATATCAAGAGGTTATTTTATATCTGAGACACTGGGTGCTCTACTGACCCTGGAGGAGAACCTGGGGAGGGACTGAGCACAAAACACAGGCTGACAGAACAAATGAACATATGACAATTTACCAGCACCGTGCAGGGGCAGGAAATCAGTTTGAACTCCCAGAGCTGCAGCTGGTTGAGATGATTCCAGAACTGGGTCACAAGCTAACAGGCAGCATGAATGTGAGCACCTGAGCTCCCATGTGTACACACACCCCCCTTACCCAATCCCTCCTCTCCTCTATTTAGAGTAGAACTGTAGTTAGTTATATCTATAAACACACCATGTTCACTAACCACAATCTGCCATAACCAGCAGGCACAGGCAGACACTGTACACAGATTCCATCTCACAGGTATAAGAACTTCCCACAATGTGGTCCCTGGCTGCTCCGTGCTTCTCTTCAGAGAAATCACGGGGGGGGGGGGGGAGAATCCAAACACCATTAAGAGGAACTGCAGATAAGTGCCCTGCCCTGAGGACACAAACAATGTCAGTAAAGGCTGCCAGTGAGCTTGGGTCACAGACATCATCTCCCAAGCACTCATGTTAGAGCAGTTTGGCTTCACTCAGTGCTCAGTTCCAGAGTTCTCCAGGTCAGGGGACTGCTGGGGAGTGCCATGTGAGGCTGCTGTGCCTAATGAGTCCCCAGAGTAAGTCTGTGCTGGGCTATCAAACAGCTCTGAAAGTGATAAATCTAACACAGAACACAGCTTTTTAGATGGATTTATAGCAAGATCCAGGTTATGCAGTTTGAGTGAAAACCTTGCAGAAATAGAGATGTACTAGCAAACTAACCTGTCACTTCCTCCAACTGAAGCTAAAAGAACAGAAGGGCAGGTATTTAGACTTTCCTACATTCCTGTCACTGACAGCTCAGATTTTTCCAGCTATCACAATATTTAAGACTGTTTTTTCCCTGCTCCTATCTTTACCAACAAATGCTACTTAAATAAGTGGAGAAAAGGGGAATTCAATCGTTCTTCAACAGTGATTCTGAAGTGTTCAGGGTGTTCAGGTTTGTTTCTGCTTAGGGACCTTTAGTTTATAGAAACTGCCTGTGACTTCCTTCCATGTCTCAGTTTGACATGCAAAAACAAATAGATTCCTTCATATCAAAGTCATACACAAGTATCCCTAAATTATTAGCTTCCAAAAAACAGAAGGATTCCCCCCAATATTTAATTGCAGTCGAGCATTAACATAGTGTAAATATTTCCTCTGACTGGTCAATCCAGAGAGGATTATTTCTTCAAACCTATTAGCTAACCAGCAAAGCCTTCTCAAAGGGAAACAATAATGTAATATTGATATTCACATGCATGCGATTACAAGAAATATTGCCTATTTTACTAAAAATTAGTATCTTATTTCTGAATTACAAATCTGGAGTCCTTAGAGCAACAACTCACAGTGACAGCCAGATGGGCTGACTACCTACAGATTTCACTCAAATTTGGAGGTTTGAGAAGAGAAGGCTTCAGTGTAAGACACTTTATACAAAATATGACATGCCAAGCAAGCTCCTCAAGTCCTTTTAGAAGTGCAACTAATAAACAAGCTCAATGGATCTTAAAGTACACACTTTTCTGCCAGTAAAACACCTCTTCAAAACACATCACTTTCTCCATTCATGCTGGCAAGGGAATTCACTTACTAGTGGACCCCTCATTACTCAAACAGGAGTTAAAAGTTGAAGTAAATTCTGCACAAGCAGCAAGTGAAACAGCACATGCTGAAGGAAGGTTTCTAACTACAACACACATACTTGCAAGCATTTGTAAAAGCAATAAAACATAGTGCAACCTTCAAAAGTTAACTTGAATAAGACTTAAGAACATCTCTCCAGGGTACCCACCTGTGTAAAAGAACCCTGCTCTAGCCAGTTGCTCTGGATGAACATCAGAATTTTGTGGCCAGTTTTCAAAGGTAGAGAGTCTCATCTCCTCTGTGACCATGTCTGGGTATTCTGGTTCATTGGGCAGGGCTGTCTCCTCACTGACTACCCCCTGCAAGAGACTGAGGAACTGCCCATCCACAGTGTCAAAGATCTCCTGAAGAGACAGCATCACTTGGTTCCCAACATCCTCACCACAAATGTATTTGCAGGAAGGGAAGAAATTCAGGTGCTCTATGATGGGGCAGTCCCCGGCTCTCCAGTCCTTCAGGACACCCCCGCAGCAGAAGCACTGCACTTCATCCCTGGGACCCACGTAGAAGAACCCGGCCTCGACCAGATCCCGGGGGGACACGGGTGAGGTGCGTGGCCATCGCTGGAAAGTCCTGAGTCTTCTGGCTACACTCCTCATGCTGGAATCGAAGAGCGGGGAAGAGGCAGCCCCACGCTCGGTCCCCTCGGCCGGTGCCGCGTCCCCCATGGCCCTGTGCTGAAAGAGAGGGTGAGAAATCCCAGAGCAGTCAGCTGGATCCCCAGCGTCAGGCAGCACTCACCCTGTGTTATTTGTTCCTCATCCCCACGTATATTCCAGAAAGCTCCTGGTCTGGACAAAGCTGAGCTTGTTTCGGAATTGCAGCCCAAACACAGATCTGGTGCTTCTGTACTTTGCTGTTGAACTTTTGCTGAGCCCTCACTAGTGCCTGATGGGAAGAGACCAGCACTTTCAGAGCCCCTCTGCCAATTTACAGGAGAGATGGAACACAGAGTGGAGGGGGAGGGCAAAACCTGTGCTGCCTCCCAAGCTGAGCCAATCCAGCTTTAGGCATCTGATCTGTGAGATAAATCCCCAGTCATTTTGCTCAGCCTTTAAACTAATATTAAAATTTTTTTATTCCTAAAAGGAGATTTCAGCAGGTACATGCCATAACAAAGCAGAGAAACAACCACACCCAAACAAAAAGTGTCTCATAATCTCCAGTTTACAGCCAAACACTACACAAATCAGTAGATTTTTCATAACTAATCATGTCCTAATTAAACAGTGAATATCCAGAAATACCTCTATGAAAGGGCTTCCCCGGGGATAGCCTAAAATAATTAGGTGCAGTTTCTATGAGGTGTTGTTCTTAAATCAAGGATTTTCTCACTTTTCTCATTTTCTGCCTTTGCTAGTTCTGTGCAAGAGGAAAAGTGAAATTAAAGAAGTTACCAAGTGCCTGATTATCCAAGCCCTCATCCTACTTAAGGTAACAGCCCTTCCCCGTGTGAACTGCAACTCAGCTACTGCTTCCAATGCTTTCCACATGGCTGGCAAAGACACTTTCTAAATGCCATACAATGGCACAACTGAAAATAAGGAACAATTTAACTAGTTACATCAAAGGAATTCCTTTGGAGTGAAGTCACTATGTGTTTGATTAACTGGTAGGTGCAATCAGCTCCGGTTTTTATTTTTTTTTTAAGTTAAGTGCCCTGAAGAACCCTTTACCACCTAACTCAATAGGTAAGTTCATCCCAAGGAGGTGAAAACTATCTACTGGTTATCCGGGCTAGGCATTATAAGCACACAGACCCCAAAACATCACACAGGCAAATATAAGGAAATACAATGAAAAAATATAAATAAGCACCCTAAAAAATTATGGTGTTTCAAAGCTGGTACAGCACATTAAGATAACTACAGCAGTGTACTCTTTGGAATAGGCACAGAGTAAAATACAAACAAGTGGAGACCACCTGTGTAGCAGCTACTTTGCAGTAAACACCATCACAGAGACCATGAAGGGGCTTAAGAAACACTCAAACCAGTACACCTCTGAATTATTCTTCCTCTTAATGAAGTGCTGCAGCACATTTAGGGAGCAAAAAACAAACTTCAGAGGGCATTTTAGTCACCAGACTGCAGCCAGAGTCAACAAATCCATCCTCCATAGGTATTACACATTTAGTGAGATTCTAAGAGCAGAACCAAGCTTGCTCAACCACATACATCTCACAGTGAAAGGGAGCAAGCAAGTTTATTACCAACTAGAATTTTCTTCTATAGTGACAGAAAGCAGAGTTGTAGGAAGCAGCTCTAAAGTTTCAGAAACTGTGCTTTATTTAACACAAAGCAGTTACTCAAGAACTATGTCACTGGTATAGAGAAAAATCCATACAAAAAGAAAAAAACCAAAGCCATTAAGTCCCTGATACCCAGCAGAATTTGCAAGCTAAGCAAACTGAGGAGCACACAGTTTTTTCAGCCTGCACAGCAGATTTTGCTCTCAGAACACAGAAAAACAACAGAGAGGCTTGTTCATCAGGCACAGCTCCACAGTCAGTGCTGCTCTCATATTGAGCCCTAACAAAACAAAAGCTATAACTCTTGAGCTACAACAAATGCTGGGTTTCATCTACACAATGAACAAGTTCTCAGCCTACTTCCACTTAAGAAATGCGCATCAGAGCAAGTTTCACAGCAAAACAAACCCAAAATTATTTCTTCCACCAAAACCTTTTTTTTTTTAAATAAATGAGAAATGCAATATCAGAGAACAAATATACTTATCTTTTGCATATGAAGAACCCCTTTATGGTTTACCTGCTCTGAAGACATCTATATGCTCTGCAGAAAATTCATTAGCTTGGCTAATAAAGCTCTCCAAATTAACATTTAAAGTAGTTACAACATCACTAAAAGCCAATATTCTCACACAACCCAGTACTTACACATTAATATAAAGCCAAAGCAACATTACAGCTCATACCAACACTTCCTTACAATTAGCACAGTGAAAATAAAATTATTTAAAAAAAACCCAAAACACAAACTTTACCTGCAACCTACGAACAAAACTCCAGAATGCTGCCATGAACTAAAACTCTCTCAACTCCACAAGCTTCACACAACTCTCTTCCCAACAACACCAAAGTCTCTTTCAAACAGGCAGAAACCCTCCCTTAGTGGAAGTGAACCCAGCTGCCTCAGAGGCTATTTCTAATGCCTTGTTTTCCCCTATTGGCTGGGTTTGGGCTGAAATTCCCTATTGGCTAATGAGTTCACATTTGATCTTAATAAGTGTTGGGGTCACCAGGGAAAGGTGCAAAGATAAGCTTGAACTTTCTCCAGAAAAAAAACTTTTGGGTCCTTGATGAAAATAATAATAGCAACTGAGTCTTGAGATCCTGTTAAAACCGAGTGCCAGGCACAACATCTTGGTTCCTGTGATACAATGACTCCCATCCTCCTATTTTGCTGTGACTCTAATAACAGTATTTCAGCATTTTTTTCAACTTGCTCTCACACGTGTGTTTTGCACCTTAAATTTCCTAAGAAGATGTACTGTAAAATTAAGGGATAAATAGCAAGAAGAATTTTCTCAAGACAGCTTGAACAGATTGCCTTGCCTTTGCTTTGGGAATCAACGCACTTCTGCTGCCATTGCATCTTCACATTTTGAAATCTTCCTATTCCTTTGCCTTCCTGTGGTCACAATTCAGAATGGAAGATTTTAAAGGTGGTTTTGAAAGCTGCAATAACTTGAAAATGCATTTTCATTTACCACATTTCTGCCTGAGAGATGAAGCTTATTCTAAACTGTGTGCTTGATAAAACATCAGTTCTCTGTGCAAACATAAGAACACGGGTGGTTTCTGTTTATAAAAAATGATAAATTGGGATTTTTCTTTGAATAAAAAGATCCAGAGTCCTTTTTGTTACAGGCAAGTCTATACAAATATTTTCATTACAAAGAACAGTGTTGGGGTTTTTTTTAATTAAATACTCTTTAATGAAAGCCCCTGAGCAGTAGAGGGCAGTGCTCATATACTACATTTACAGAATCTTGTAACCAGCAAATGTGTTGGGGGTTTTTTGTCCTTAATGAATTTATATATAATAAAATACATACAAAGATAATTGCACATTCTCTTCTACTCCACGGATCCTGTTCTTTCTAACTCTATGTTGATTTTTGAAGGATATGTCCTAAAAACCTAAGATCCAGATTTAGCAAAATCCCTCCTACAGAGGCTGTTTGGGGACTGCTGATGGGTTGTAGCAAATCACTTGTTAATTGATAAAATGATTGATAATTTTAATCTTATGAAGCATTTTACAAGCAATGAACACATCTTGTGCTGCCTGTAACCACCTGTCTTCCCACGGGTGATCTTGGGAGGGGCACAATTCCACCTCTTCTAGGGTAGCCCCCAGTGTGACTGTTAAAGATGGAAAAGCTGTATAAACCTCATAGGAGCTCAAAAGCACCTTCTATGTTAATTGACAGCATTTGACTGATTCTGGCAGGGATTATTAGGGTTTTTTCTCTGTATACACAACATTCTTCCATCATAGAAGCTTCAAGACAGGTTTAAGGTTGGTTTTATATGGGGATACATTCGTGATTTTGGGGAGAACGTTTCACCAACAAAGCAAAGCTCAGGAGGACTGGTGAGATGATCAGAGCAGAAGAAGAAGAAGTGACATCAAGTCTGGTGCTGAGAGCAAGTAAAAATAAGTCACCGTGTATAAATGATGGGAGGTTTATTATAGCACACCAAAATTTGGAAAGCAAATAACATATTCAGTAATGTGTTGTATGCAGCTAATACTGACCATTGTTTAGCAAGTCATACATTTTTAGTCCCTTTTCAGAGAATTAAGATGTTCTACTGAACTTCTGAATGCTTCTTAAACGAAGAGTGTCATAAGCTAATGACAAACAAATGTGGGAATCAGTAAACATCAATCAGGAGTCCAGGATAGCTCAGTGATAATGATCAACAGTGCCATCACTAGACAGTGATTTGAAACACTCGATGAAGAAAAGAATATAAACATAATTAATCAAAAATATGTTTACTAACATCAACCTGATTTGGAAGGAAAGCAATCAATAAATACAAGGGCCAAAATATAGCTGGAGACAGCATGATGAAGAGCTTGAAAGGAATGAAGTGACTGGAGCCCCTGGAAAAACTCCAGCAGAATTCAGCATCTCTAACCTCGAGGTGCTACACAGCTGCAAGGGGATGAAGCTGTTCCATGTGGTTTAGCTTGAGGAAGACTAATGTGCTTTCATCAATAAATTAGGCGTTTACTGAGGAAAGAGGCTTTTATAGCAGGGGGAAAAGGTATCAGTGGGCATAAGTAAAGAAACAAATAGGCTGGAACACAGATAGAGGTGCCACAGCTTGCCACTGTAACTGGTGTGTAAAGGAGCTGGATATCAAGCAAATTTATGGCATAATTGCTATTTTCACTTGCTCAGAACCACTGTTAACCACTATGAAGATGATCCATTTTTCAGAACAAAATATTCAGACTTTGTGATATAACTGCTTTCCAGCCTGAAGCAGAGTAGACAAAATCATTACATTCATAGCCCTAGAAGTAGATGATTGCTGCTGTTTCTGCATCTAGGCCTTGCTTCCCCTCTTCTGGTTGCCTCTTCTTTGTCTGTTGTCCTTCAGCTTCCTTCACACTGAAGGGCCAGCTGGTCTCATCCTGCAGCAAAGCACCTGCACTCTCCTGCTCTCCAGGGAGTTGCTGTCACTGTTCCTGCCACAGTGAAATCCAGGATGGTGCCTGGCTGCTCAGCTGCCTCCCAGTGCAGTGCTGAGGGACCAAAGCACATCGCTGGCTCTTGACACAGAGCTCCACAACATCCATAAAGCAACTACACTGTGGACAAGCAAAAGGATCCAACCCAGTGAATAATGACAAGACACGCTGAAAAGTGACTGGTCACCCCTGGGACAAACACAAAGCCATTCCCTAAGGGCAAAGCTCAGAAGTTTCACTTTGCTGTTTCATCCAGCTCAAGGTTCTTTCTTTTCCCACAGCTTTACATCTAAAGGGATCTTCTCTGCCTAGCAATGCCTTCCTCGCTGCACTTCTCTCGGGGGACTTTTCAATAACAATGAAAAACAAATTTAACACATTAATAATACTAAATGATTTATTGCTCCAAACATTAACAATCATTAATTCTGAAAAATGTTGCTGTGAAGTAAATAATAGAATCACAACATAGTTTGGGTTGGAAGGGACCTTAAAGACCATCTCATTCCAACCCCCTGCCATGGACAGGAACAACTTCCACTAGAGACCAGGTTGCTCCAAGCCCTGTCCAACCTGGCTGTGGACACTTCCAGTGATGGGGCAGCCACAGCTTCTGTGGGCAACCTGTGCCAGGGCCTTACCACTATATGAATAAAGAACAGTGAATCTAAATCTCTCCTCTCTTACTTTAAAACCATTCCCCTTTGTCCTATCACTGCATGCTCTTGTAAAAAGTACACATACTATAAATACAGACTGCCAGAACTAATGCACAGGTGAGTAACAGATACCCATCTTGTGATTTCCTAAGGATTCAACTCTTTCAATCTCCTGCCCTAATTCTTTCTCCTGGCCTCCCCTACCATGTCATTTGATTGCCTCAAAACTTTATGTATTGTAATAGCTAGAAATAGCTAAATGTAGCTTGCAACATGATTCATGAAAGTGCTTCAAATCCAATCCTATTAATACACCAGCCCACAGAACAGAACACAGTACATATCAAAAGGAAAATCTGCAAAGCACAGCAGATACTCAAAAAATCACTGGAGGAACTGGCCTTAAAATCCTACTGTGATTTGAAAGAAAAGCAAACATGCTCCTTCCTTGGAATGAGGAAAATCCTTTCATAACTTCATGATTTCAGTGTCCAACCTATTATAAAAGCTATTTCTTCTATTGAAGAGTGGGTTGAAAAAGGTTCAATGCTTTTTCAAAAGGTAAGTGTTTGTAGAAAACACTTCCTTTTTTATTTCATTAAATGGCTTTTGGAGCTGATAAATTTGAGTTCCTTTTTCAAGGGTCTTTTTTTCCCCTCTTTATTTGGCTTTCTATCCCTTCCCATCTTTTCCAGTGAACATAAACATCATAAGGGAAAAAAAAAAGAAATAAAGAACAAACCCAAACCCCACCCATTATTTGTTGCCTTTTTTTTTTCGTTTCCCACAACATTCTGAAAACTTAAAAAAAAAATCTGTTAACTTTCAATACTGGCCCAAATTGAATGAACTATTTTCAGTTTGCAGCAGATCAACGATCTAAAGATCCAAAGAGCAAGTGGAGTGAATTACAGTTTCGGGAGAGAAATGTAGGGCTAAGTACAATTCCCACAGTGAGCATGGAAAACATGAATGATATTCCCTTTCTAAGTAGCATCGGGCAGGTTTCCCCAAAGATCGGTTGTGCTTCTCCTTCCTCTCTGCTCCTGCCTCTCCCTCTCGCTGACTGACCATTTCCTAATTCCTTGTGATTCTGACATGGAGGAGCCTCACATTTGGGCTCTATTCCCTCTATCTACTCAAAGCCAGGAGGTATAGGAACAGAAGACATGTAGCCTCATGTAAACTGAGTGGCATTGCTGCTCCAAACTGTTCACAAGTTAAACCAACAACTCCTCAGAAGAGATTGCGATTCCACTTGCGACCGATGCACCTTCCACCATTCAGCCAGTAAACTACCTTTAAAGAAGGATTTGTCAGGCATTGTTACGACTCTAATGGAGCTCATCCTGCTTTTTAATTGGTGGAAAACCAGCCATCAAGAATCATAGGAGCAAGAGCAAGTTGCCAACGATGAAGATGAAGAGGGAGACACGGGAGAGTCCTCGCGCTCAGTTGTTGCTCCGTTGAGCTCCTTGTCTTGCAGAGAACAGCCTGTGTGACGCTGATGTCAGATGGGATCTGTTCACAGGCCACACTCTTTGCATATGATTTCCCTCCTCACGTTTTCACAAAAAATGTGTCGGTGACATGAGAGGGAGAGAAGAACAGATACAATTTCTCCGTGTGTCTGCTTTTATTCTCCGCCCTAAAATGATGGAAATGAACGCTGGGTCCTTGTTTTGGTAATATTCCACGGGGATGTGGGGTGCAGGAGGGAGATGATTCCAGCACGGCAATATTTTATTTTCCTCCCTGTTCATAGGAGAGAGGGCTGCATAAAATCCCCTGTAAATTCTAAATTAAACAAATAAACAAAAAAATCCAGAACACTAACAAAAGTATTCTGTAAGTTACACATGAACTCTTCTGAGATTTCAGACAGTGTTGGCACAGGAAGAAGAAGATGTGTGTTACTTTTTCTTACACTAGAAGAACACACCACCATAATTCTCTCAACAAAGCCAAAACCAAACCAAACCCTGTGTTACCTCCCGGGTTACAGTGTTACACTCCAAGAGTATTCTGAATTATGTAATATATATATAAATATGAATATTGCCTTGTCTATGTCCATCAACTGAGACTTCTTGTCTTATTGGTTTTATTCCTAAAAGATCACGTGCTTTTCAATGGATAGACAAGATCATTCTTAACGTTACCAGGAAGAACAAACAATTCACATTTTCCTAATGCAAAAGAAAAAAAAAATACTCCCACAATGACTCGGGTGTACACATGTATGTACATGCCTGACATGCTGCCTTTGAGTTCAAACTAACAGGTACAGCCTCCTAGCAGAGTCCCCTGTACCTTGGGATGCTGGAGCAAACACAGTTCCAACATTCTGCCCACATGCACTCACAGTGAGGATGATTCACAGTCACATCGTTTCTATATCGAGACTGGTGAACATACACAATCACATGGACTCCGGAGCAGTGCCCATCACCCAAACATCCAGCCTTGCCCTTTTCCTTCCAGACAGATGTTCCCCTCTCCAGCCACGCTGCTCACTGTTTTTCCCTCACGTTTGTTTTGGAAGCTCTGCTCTTTGGAAAGCCTTTCCAGCTCACTCAGGGGCTCTCCAGAGCACAGACTTACTGACTTGGTTCGTAACTAATGGAATTGTAACAGGCCAGGTTGGATGGGGATTGGAGCAACCTGCTCTGGTGGAAGGTGTCCCTGCCCATGGCAGGGATTGGAACAAGATGATCTCTGAGGTGTCTTCCAACCCAAACCATTCCGGGATTCTAGGAAAATATCAACTATTACTTGCAGCCTAAGGCAAACAGAGAACCAAAAGCATCTTCAGGTACTGAGGATGAAAGCACCTCTCCTCCTGCCTTATGTCTGGATGTCTGATCATAAAAGGGACAAAAGTGGACAATTCATTGCAAATATTTTATTACGATAATAAGCACAAACTCAAACTACCAATTTCCAGCCATGTGTACACGTAGAACACTCTGGTTTTAACTGTGTCTAAAGGAAAGGATGATCCGAGGACTGGAATTTGCCACTTTGACCCCCAAAACTAAGCACGGAGATGTTACTAGTCTTCATAACTTCTGGAAGTTGCCCTGCTGAAATCAACACAAGCCTGGCTAAGGGGCCATAACTCCACCCAGGTTCTGCAAAACTCCTGGGAGGAAAAAAAAAATTAATCTGATAATTCTCATCATGAGGGGAAGCTGCAGACAGCAATGAGGTCTCCTCTCAGCCTCCCCTTCTCCAGGCTGAACAGACCAGGGGCGAGAAGCGGGGTCAGCACTGCCGCATCACCCTCAGCCCCCTCCGTCCCCATTCCCCTCATTCTCCTCAGTCCCCTTAGCCCCTTCATCGCCCTCATCCCCCATCGTCCTCAGCCCCCTCATCTCCTCAGCCCCCTCATCACCCTCAGGCCCCTCATCCTCCTCATCCCCTCGTCCCCCTCAGTCCCCTCATCCTCTCAGTCCCCTCATCCCTCATTCCCCACTCCCCTCATGCCCTCATATCCCTCATCCCCCTCAGTCCCCACTCCCCTCATTCTTCTTAGTCCCCTTAGCCCCCTCATCGTTCTCATCCCCCATCGTCCTCAGTCCCCTCATCTTCTCAGCTCTCTCATCCTCAGTCCCCTCATCTTCTCAGCTCTCTCATCCTCAGTCCCCTTATCACCCTCAGCCCCCTCATCCTCCTCAGTCCCCTCATCGCTCTCATCTCCCATCGTCCTCAGTCCCCTCATCTCCTCAGCTCTCATCCTCTCAGTTCCCTTATCATCCTCAGCCCCCTCATCCCCCTCATCCTCTCAGTCCCCTCATCCCTCAGGCCCCACTCCCCTCATTCCCTCATCCCCTCACCTCCCTCATTCCCCCCCGTCCCACTCAGCGCCCTCCGCCCCGCGCACGCGCAGAAGCGCCACCGCCCCGCGCGCGCCTTCCCCCGCCATCGCCGTCCGTGCGCTCCCGGCGCGCCCCGCGCGCGCTCGGCGCTGACGTCACCGCAGCCCGGCGCCCGCCGCCATTGGAGTCGGCGGCCGCCGCTGCCCCCGCTCGGAGCGGCCCCAGGCCCGGCCCGCGGGCATGTGAGACACGGGCCGGCACCGCCCAGCACCGCCGAGCCGCGGTACCACCGCCCCGCACCGCCGCGACCCCCGAGGAGCCGCCCCGAGCAGGCGCCAGGCGGCCCCTTTCCCTCCCCCTCGGCCCCGGCCCCTTCCCCGCCCGGCCGCCGCCTGAGGGGAGAGGAGGTGCCGCCGCCGCCCCTCGGCCCCGCCAGGCCCCGCAGCCCCGCGGCCCTGCCTCGCCCCCCTCCCCGGCGCTCTCTCTGCTGAACCACGGCGGCCCTGTACATGAATTATGTCTGCCACAAGCGTTGACCCTCAGGTGAGTGAGCGGCAGGCCGGGGGGTTCCCGGGCCTGCGGCGGCTGGGAGGCCCCGGGAGGCTTTTCTTCCCCCTCCGGGCTGCTTTGGAGCTCGGTGGTTCTCAGCTTCCCCCGAGGGCATGGCGCGGTCCCGCCGCCTCCCCAGAGCCGGGGCCATTTCTCAGGAAGGCCGGTGCTGGGTGATACGTGGAACACGCTGCTCCAGCCCCGGCTCCAACAAACCCCGAGATGTTGTTGGCAATTCTTATGAGCCTCTTCTCCGTCCTCGGGCGCTGTGCTCGTGTTTTACAGTGATAATATGACAATATTCCTAAAATTAACTTTTTTTTATTTCCCTTCCCTCCCTCCTCCCCCTTAATCATGTGCCGTGGCTTCCCAGAGACCGAAGGGACAGGATAATAAAGGTGAGGATCGTACCGAGATCTGGTCGCTTAAATTGTTACTGTAATAGATCAATTACAATTACACAGGTACCTGTTGGGGAGCAGAAATGTATCTCTCCTAATCTGTATGGAAAACATTTGGGAATGAGGGAACATGTGCTTTGTTTCCAAAATAAGGTAAACTGCCATTCATCCAAGCTTGCTTGCATCCCACTTAACGCTGCTGTGTTTGCAGGGGGAAGGACTGTGTGTTGATACTAAATAATGCTCCTCATTTCCTGAAGGTAAAGCAGGTTCCTGCATAAAGTCACAAGGATGTCTCTGTACAATATATATTTTTACATACTTTTGCACACTCTCTTCCTGCTCTGTGAATGCAGTTTTGTTGCTGCTCTGTTGGCTGAGATATTGACATAAGCCTACAAACTTAATAATTTAAGGAATTTTAAATAAAAGGTAGTTTTAACCTCAGGTGAGATAATAGGCTTTCTCATAACTCCTGTGCTTTATTTGAAGTTAAATTTAATAACAGGTCATCTGAGGAAATACCTTGATTGTTCCTGTGATTGCTAATAAGCATGTAACTGTTCAAGCTTAGAAACTAATGATATTCAACTCATAAATGCATTTTAATAGATCTTAACCTGCCTTAAAAGTCCACCTACTTCCAGTTGCAGAAAGTTTGACTCCGTTTGCTGTGTTTGTAAACACTCTTTTACCTCTACTCTCCTTTAAAAACTTTGCAGAAATATTTTGATAAGTTCCTAAACTTTTTTTCTAAAAGTCCTATTTGGTGTAGTGTTGTATTTAGTTCAGCTGTTCTATGAAATGGGTAGATACAGCAACTATCATACAATGTATTTGGCCTTGTTTTCTTAAATTTAAAGCAAACACAGGAAGTAATTTGGAGGGACCTAATAGCAGTTTTGGGTTTGTATATCTTTGAGTAATGGGGTTTGAATGCTTTTCTTCAGACATTCATTTATGCTGAAGTAGGACTTTGATTATGGCAGATATCTCTGTTTTACAGATGAGAACGTTGAAATTTAAGTTTTCCTGAAAATATCAGGATATCAAAGCACTTACCAGTCATCATTTCATAATTAAATGTAACCTCACATCATCTTATTTTAACCAGCTTAAGCAGTGAATAACACACTGGGAGAACTGTGAGTTTGAGTGTTCTAATTATGGACCAGAACAATAGATGTTGTTTCCCAATATTTTTCACAAAATTCTTCTTAATAATTACTTTTTGTTCGGAGTTAATTCACATGAGTTTTCTACTCGCTCTCAACTATAGAATTATTTTTTTTTTAATTTACTCAAACTTAGTTTTATAAGCAGTACTGTAAAGAGTTTTGTGGGAAAAATTGTCATCCCCTGGTCTTTTTATGAGTCTTCACGCTTTGAAGAAGAAATATGGCTTTTCATAAAGCAGCATAGGGTGGAAGTCATTGCTGAAATGCTGCTCATGGTGTTATAATCTGTTATAACCCTTTTCTTGTAGTACAAAATGGTTCGTTACATCAGAAGGACACAGTTCATGACAACGATTTTGAACCTTACCTTTCCGGGCAGTCAAATCAGGTTAGTGTATTTTTAACTTAGTTTTTTTTTTTCCTTAGGCATGCTGTTGGCACTCAATTCATAGGATTGTGTGGAGGGAGCAAATTCCTTAAATAGAAATGGAAAAAGAAATGACAGCATATTGTGTTACTTGGTGATACAACCAGCATTTGTGCTCCCAAAGCTAATATTACTCTGCATATCCAGATGGCCACAAGTGAAAATGGAAGTTGATGCTCCAAGTAGTTGGAGCTGATTGCTCTTCAAATTGCAGGTTATTGATAAGGCTGGACTGGGACAGACTTTGATCTTACAGTTCTTTGATAGACAAGTTGCATGTGGGAGTCTTAAAGTTCTGCTTTTGGGCTCTCCTGATTTCAATTATTTATATAATCCTAGAAATTAATGTAGTTGAAGTTTGGTTTCCATGCTTTCTAGCTAGTCTGTAGAGTTGTCCCACTTTTTACACTTCAACAAATGTTATTCTTTCGTGTCCTCTGAAATATCTTAAGAATGAAAGATGTGTTACTTCAGAATAAGGTACTGTAATGCAAACTCTAATTATAATGTACATTAAGTTAACATCCATGACTTAAATACAATTATAATTGAAAATATCTTCTAATTGAGGTAATTTTTGACTGAACATTCAAATCATCAAAGTGAGCAAACTGTAAAGAAACTGGAGAAGCAAAAAGTTTTCATTAAGTATGAAATGCCATTTCAGAGAGAGACATTTCCTAGAACTACCTGATTATTTCTTGATGGAAAGGCTAAGTGTTACATTTTAAAAAGGAAATTCATAATTCATCCTGGAACTGATAGATGCCAGTGTTAATAATGATGACATCACTGAGCTCTCTTGCAGCATAGACATGTTCACCAGGCTTACACAAAGTTAAAATAATTTAATGGGAAGCATTCCCTCTTCTGGAATTAATGTGCTGTAGAAGGTAAAAAAGCAGAAAATTTGTGGGGGAAAAAGGAAGTAAAATTTTATTTTTTAATGCAACATTAATTTTAAAATAAATTTAAGTTTTCACCTTCCTCTAATTTTTTTAAATTCCTCTTCATCACATTAGTATGTAATTTCAACCAAGCTGTGTTTTCTAATGTGAAATATACTGAATGTTTCACATAGAAAAAAGGTAGAGCCATCTGTTATAGCTTAATTGTAGAAAACTTGTCTTTGCTGTCAACAAGCCCAATTATTAGGTTTAAATAGAAAAATTGCTACGGCTGTTAGAATTTCCATAATTATAATAATAAAAGTTTTCTTTATGAAAGTGTAGCTCCATTGAGCGATTTATTTCTGCTGCAGTGGGAAGTTGGCATGCTACAAGAAACAATTGTGTAGGTCCTCTTACAATTTTAAGTGAAAAGTGACAGTGGCATTAATTAGGACTGTGAGATTTTGTACAGAAGACAACCATGTTGCTGAACAAAGCTTTATTATCTAGTTACCCAGTCAGATTTATTCAGCCCTTAAAAATTACTGGAGAACACAAACAACTTAATAAAAGATTTGAAAACAGTTGGATATTTTAAAAAATACTTAAGAAATTAAAGCCCCAGCTGACACAACAGTCTTTTTGACATCAGAGATCTACTGTAAGTTGGTAATATTGTGTTAATTTTGTCATTTCAAAATACAAATTAGTCTTTAAAATGAGTATGAGCGTGCTGTAAAAGCACATAAAATATAATTGTCTTCCATCTTTCTGTTGAAAATCGTGTCTGAGTAGTGCCTTCTTTTCTTACCATAAAAGTTCTGGGCTTCAAGTAACAGTAGTTAATGCAGGGATGTGATAGCTTTTTGTTGTAAAGCACACTAAAAGCACTTTCAAGAGGAAAGGGAACTGAGTCAAATAGACTATTGATACACAAATTTACACTCCAAGAAAAGCATCCTCCACCTAAAGTCATTCAGAACCAAGAGATTAGTCATATGGAACCGGGAATCACTAGCAAGTAGCATCCTGTGGGGGAAAAGAGATTCCCTTCCTAATTAACAGAATGCTTGGGTTGATTTGTTGTTTTTGTTTGATGGTGGTTTTGATAAAAAAAGTAGGGAAGGGTGCAGAAAGGTCAAGGATAAGTTTGTTGAAATGAATGTTCTGCTGTTGCAGGGAAGGACTTTTGTCAGGGTTTCTTTTACACACTCTGGCATAAAGCCAATCCAAATAGATTGAATGTTTGGTAAGGATGCCTGCTGAAACTTTCCTTTAATCTTGTTAGAATCCTTGTGGAGACTTTAGAGGCTGTGTGACAGGAGGTGACAGCCACAGGAATTGTCTAGAATCCTTTAGCATAAATATTTTTAGGACAAAACACCTGCTTTTCTCTAGGCTTATTCTTTCTGGTCCTGAATTCTAAATCTGTAGAATATATGAACATAAGTATCTCGGGGAACTACTGATGTCTCCTCCCTTTCACCTGCATTTGTTTTTCATTTTTTCTCATTATAACACTTTAAAATATAACACACATCAATGTCAAAGTAAGGTCTTTCAGAAAAATGTTTTGATATGCTAAATATTGATTATTTTAGCTTGTGAGTCTCAGAAAATTCAATGTATTTTAGAGGACCATCTTATAGGCAGATGATTTCTGTAACTTGTTGATGATAGGATTTGCATGTAAATAAAGGCAACATGAGCAGTGGCAGAGATAATTTTTTAAAATCAATAACATTGAATTTAGGTTGTTTAAATCTCAAGTGTTTGCAGTACCACAGGGAAGTCTCGGAGGCATATTATGGTATCCATCTGTGTATGGAATGTAAGGATATTGAATTACTCTGGCTTTGGGGTGTCATGGAAAGGAGTCATTGAAAAATGAGGAGTAAAACTGATTCTGTATCAGTTGGGTATTAGGCTTATCCTCAGCAAGGAGAGTTCTTTACTTCAGTTTTTTAAAGAAGCTGAGAAATAATCAGATTTTTGGAAAAATGACTGAAGTTCTGGTGCGGCTTCACTAATTTTGCAGATACTTTTTTTTTTTTTCAAGTTTGAAATCTCTCAGTTTGAAAGAAGAGTTTCCCTTCTTAAAATAGTCTTTATGAGTAAGGAAAGGCGAGCTACTGTTTGACTCATTAACAGGAGATGTTGACCTTCCCTCCCCCTCACTGGTAATTACAGTTAGAGTGTCAGTTTGGAAGGTCTCCAGTACATATGCTGCAAGTTTATTTGAAGAGGAATAAAACCTACTTTAGAATATTCTGGCTTTGTTCTTTTGAATATGAGAATCATAGTGAACGTTTCAAAATCAAGTATCAGCAGAAGAGTTAGTGGAAGGAAGGCTTTCTCAGCTTGGTTTAAAAACAGTTGAAAGGGAGGAAATTTCAAAGGAAGTCTACTGGTTTTAACCATTCAGTCTCTGATTTCATGGAGTGGGAGAGACGGCCTGTTCGGAAGGACAGTCAGAAACACTCCTGCATAGTTGTAACTTGACTACTGGGGGATGAAGAGACTTCCACAAAAGGCTGGAGAGGGTCTTTCTCCCAACAGTTTGGATGGCATGTGTCATGTGCCATCTTTGCATGTGTTTGTCTGTGGTGCATCAGTCACCTTAGGCTCAGTTGGTGGTTCTTGGGTCTGCCTGTGGCAAACTTGGCCTGTGCGTGGTCTCGCTGTGCTCCTGTGTGTCACAAGCGGCCTTTACATGTTTTACCACTTGAGGTGTGTTTTGCTTGTTGGAGACTGTTGGCCCCTCAAAACAACTCCATAATGAGGATTGTAATAATATGTTATATGTGTTGTTATATTAAGCTATTGTAGTCTAAAGCTCCTCTGGTGTAGCAGTGTAGAAATGCTAAATATCCTTAGTTCTGTAAGCTACAAAATATAGCTAGTTAAGTTGTCTGGAATCCTTTAGGATATTAACTACTAAATAACCTTAAGTATTGTAACTAAGATTACATGGTTTCAAAATCTGTGAGCCAGTGGTTCTGGGGTACATTATAAATGCCGAGATATTCCATTTTAGCCCTGAATGTTTCTTGGAGTGTGAACTAAAATCTGTAATTAGGAATTACATTACCTTGTCTCTTATTTTTCTTTTCTGTTTGGTGATGAACAGTGTTGTGGCTGCCTATAAATGAAGGGTTTATTTATCTGGTGACTTTTTTTTTCTTTAACAGAACAGTAGCTATCCATCAATGACTGATCCTTATCTGTCCAGTTATTATCCACCATCTATTGGGTTCCCCTATTCTCTCAGTGAAGCACCATGGTCTACAGGAGGAGATCCTCCTATCCCTTATCTCACCACCTATGGACAGCTCAGTAATGGAGATCATCATTTTATGCACGATGCTGTTTTTGGACAGCCTGGGGGTCTGGGAAATAATATCTATCAACACCGGTTTAACTTTTTCCCTGAAAATCCTGCCTTCTCAGCTTGGGGAACAAGCGGGTCCCAAGGACAGCAGACTCAAAGTTCAGCATATGGGAGCAGTTACAGCTACCCACCCAGTTCACTGGGTGGTACCATTGTGGATGGACAAACAGGATTTCATAATGATACTTTAAATAAAGCTCCTGGAATGAACAGTATTGAACAGGGAATGGTTGGACTTAAGATTGGTGGAGATGTTACAACTTCTGCGGTGAAAACAGTAGGTTCTGTTGTTAACAGTGCCGGGATGACAGGTGCCCTCTCTGGTAATGGATCTAATGTAAACTTGCCAGTATCTAAACCAACCTCTTGGGCTGCTATTGCCAGTAAGCCTGCGAAACCACAGCCTAAAATGAAAACAAAAACTGGACCTGTAATCGGAGGAGCGTTGCCTCCTCCCCCTATAAAGCATAATATGGACATAGGTACTTGGGACAATAAGGGTCCTGTGGCGAAAGTTCCTGCCCCCCAACAGATACCTTCTCCTCAGTCTGTTCCACAGCCACAGCAACCAATTGTTCAGCCTGTTCCAACTCAGCCTCCTCCATTGACTCAGCCGCAGTATCAGGCCCCTCAGCAGCCACCCCAGAATCGCTGGGTGGCTCCTCGCAACAGAAACGCAGCTTTTGGCCAAAGTGGAGGAACTGGTACCGACAGCAGCTCAGCTGGCAGCACCCAGCCCAACCCTGTTCCCAGCGGAGAGTCCCATCCTGTCCTGGAAAAACTCAAAGCTGCTCACAGCTATAACCCTAAAGATTTCGAATGGAACCTTAAAAATGGACGTGTGTTCATAATAAAGAGCTATTCTGAGGATGATATTCATCGTTCCATTAAGTATTCTATTTGGTGTAGTACAGAACACGGCAACAAACGCCTGGACAGCGCTTTTCGGTCCATGAACAGCAAGGGTCCAGTCTACTTGCTGTTCAGTGTCAATGGCAGTGGACACTTCTGTGGAGTTGCAGAGATGAAATCACCTGTGGACTATGGCACCAGTGCGGGTGTCTGGTCTCAGGACAAGTGGAAGGGGAAATTTGATGTCAAGTGGATCTTTGTGAAGGATGTGCCCAACAACCAACTCCGACACATCAGGCTGGAGAACAATGACAACAAACCCGTTACAAACTCCCGTGATACACAGGAGGTGCCCTTAGAAAAAGCAAAACAAGTGCTTAAAATTATTGCTACTTACAAGCACACGACCTCCATCTTTGATGACTTTTCTCATTATGAAAAGCGCCAGGAAGAGGAGGAGGTGGTGCGGAAGGTAAACTTATTAAAAAATTTATTTTATACACAGATATGGGGAAAATGAAATGTGAAGGCTGCTATGGTGGAAAAAATGTAAGTAGGAATTTGAAATGTTTTTAATATGTCTCGATGGTTTCATGTGTGTTTAACAACACAAAAAAAACTGATGCAAATCTGTCTGTGAAAAGTTTCGTAGCTAATGAGTTTCGAAGCAGAAACCTAAGCAGTAATGCAGGTAAAGGACTTGATGTCCAGTTTATTGGAGTTTGATTTATTTTTTTATCTTAAAATGGTTAATAAACTAGAAAATAGTTTCTGTTTCAGAATTGGATTCTACCAGTGATTGCACTTAAGTTTTTTGCCTTAACTATGAGGTGTTTTAACACTGTTTGACTGGAACTGGGATATCAGAATTGATACCTGTACTGGTATTTGAAATTTGTACATCACCTTTAAAAGCAAGAAACCTGATTTTGTTTGTTCAGTTGATCTCTCTGGAAAAGAAAGAGTTGCATAAAATTGCTGGAATAGTGCTAGAAAGATTGCATTTCTGCTGCTGAAGTCACATGTATTATTTGGATAAATAAAGGTTTTCAGTTCCCAGGTTTAATCTGTCTACTAATTCTTGAAGTTTTGAGTGGAGCCTTAGTAAGAGAACTTTGGGCAGTAAGTGGGAGAGTGTAGTAGAAATTTCCATACACTTTCATGGCTCTTAAGTCTACCACGAGAGACCTCTGTCCCTCTCTGTCCCATGACCTCAGCTTCAAGAATGCCTTTCTCTAATTAGGCACTCTAGAAGTAATGGCCTGACAAAATAATAGGTGTTGGGGTGTGTAGTTATTACCTAGGTAAAACATAAATTTGCTTGATGTTGATAGTGTTTCCCAGACCTTTTTCGTATAGCATTGCAGATACAGCATTTGTTTGACAGGTTTAGTTTAGTGCAGTTTGCACTTGCTTCAGGATGTTTTTAAAGCAAAGACTTAATGCATGTTCCTGCAGCTTAAATTTTAAGATTGCCATTTAAAGTTTTTATTGCCATTTAAAATTGCTTTAAACTGTCTTCATATAATGTACCCTTGAAGTATGAGAGGAAAAGAGTTCAGCATCTTAAAAACTTTTTAGCTGAACTTTTCCTGGCTGTGATAGATGTGCATAGCTGACCTCAGCACAGCAGGGAAGGACTGCTTAAAATTGGAAGTTTTTCTTGTGTACTCCCCGTGGGGTTTCACAAGGTAAAACGTAAAAGCCTTTACTTGAACACTTCATTCCTTCAGTAGACAATCAGCAATTCAATATTTAATGCAACCTGTGTCTTGGAGAGGTTCACTTACATAGGAGAGAGTGTTGACTAAGTGAGGTGGGCTGGGTTCCTCTGTCCAGTGTTTATGGTGTAGAGGGGTGGGATTGGTTTGGGTTTTTAATGCTGAGTCTCCCTGGGACTTGCTGCCAAGTCTGGAAGGGAGAACAGTGTGTATGTTTAAGGAGTGAGAGTATGGGGAAAGTGAGAGTTCTGCTCTTGCACAGATGACTTACTGGCCCGAGGAGGATCCTGATGGTGGCATGCTGAACACTGAAATTCCTTAACTTTGTAGTAGCTCAGAGGGCTCGTTTAATAAACACAACTAATTCCCACTTTCAGTTCAAGGGCTGAAACATATTCTTACCACATCACTGCTTGCTATACAACAGGATCATTTTTTCAAAATAATGCATTTTTCTTCCTCATTTAAAACCGAGGCTCTAGCTTGTATGCCACAGTCACAAAATAAACTATGAAGTCTTAATTTAATATTTCTTAGATACCTCTGAATAGCTTAGAAAATGGGACCCCAAAGTGAGGAAGGTAACAGTGCTAGAGAGGGAAAGCAGATCAGCAGGGAGGGAATGAAAACTAAGATGCTGCTTGTCAGGTTGCACTCTCTAAAACTGTTGCCTGGAAAGCCAGTATTTTTCCCCTTCATTGACTAAATGAATTTTAGAAGTCCAGCTGATTACTAGAAGAGTTTTTTTGCAGGATGTACACACACACTAAGTTTTTATCATGGAGAAGTTTGTGCTATTGAAGTTAAAGCCTTACTGTTAAACAAAGTTAATGTTCCTCTCACACTAATTTTTGAAGACTCTCATTGCCAGTTAAGGTACCTTATGACCTAACTGACATTTTCAGATGGTTGGTTGTCTATGTGCCATCTTAATGGATTCTCAAATTACTGGTTTTATTCATTATACTCTGTTTAAACTGTAAAATTAATTACTTGTTGAAATTTTGTGCCTCTGTTTCACCACTGTTGTGATTACAAAAGGCCAGAGATCTTAAAAATCCACACAGGGAGCACTTGAATGCTACAATGTCATTTATACACAAATATTTCATAGGGAACAATAACATAATCACTGCAGTGCACTGGCATTTCAGTTCTGTAGATGGTTCCAGTTTGTTGCTAACCAGCATTTGCAGAGCTGATGTGCAGAGCCAGCTCCAGTGTGTGTGAGCTGAACTGATGCAGGAACCTCTGTGTTAGTGCCCGGTCAGCAGGTGAGGGTTTGGCAGGTGCAATGCCAGTGAAATACATTGAAGTGCCAAAGATCCATCACAGGTGCCAGTACTGTGGTGTCTGGAATTGAGGGAAGATTTGTTCATGCTGGGATGTAAGTCCAGCTTTTGATTTGCCCTAGTAATAAAATATTTAAGCCCAGTCTTTTGACCCAGAACCTGGGAAAGGAGTAATAGAAGGATGTTGGGGTCTGGAATGAAATAGCAAAACAGTGAGTGGCCTGAAATCCCTCCTGACCCTCCCAGCCTTTTTCAGTCAGTTCCAGGGCTGTTACATTGTCCACAAAGAGCAATTTCCGTGATTAAACTCATGCTCTGAAAATGTAAAAAAGTTGTGACATATGAGATCTTCTTCAAAAGAAAATACAGTGTAATGTGGTGTTAATTATTAACAGTCCCTAAAAACGTGCTTGCACAGTCTTAACGAAGTTAAGTTTGTCTTCCAAAGTTAAAAAGCTTGTAAAGGCAATAAACTTGTTGTAGGTTTTGGTATTTTTATTTGCATCTCATGGTAGGGCGGGTGACAGATCAGATGTCAGCAGCTGGTCCTCACAGATCTGTACCTAAGCACATGGTCACAGTTCCTGTACTGGGCTGCTGTGCTGTCACCTCTGATCTGGCTCAAGGCACCCAGCTATTCCAAGGTCTGCTCCTTGGTGTTGTGTTGGAAGAGCTGCATAGCCTCAGAAAGCTCCAAGATTACTAGTTCTCCTTTAGGTGATTAAATACTGAAAAGTGCTGGCTGGTCCATGTTGGCCCTTGGAAATACTCATTTTCTTCTAGCGCACTGTGATTCCTCTCAGTGAGCTTTCTGTGAACACACTCATTGAAATAGAACTTTTAAGGATGGAATATTGTCCTTCCTCCAAAGGTCTAGCTAAAAAACATTTATATTATAAGATTAATATCATGTTCCTGATATAAAGAAAACATTTATATTTTTGTGTCTGAAGATGAATACTTTGATCCTATTGACTTTGACTAAGTTTAGTAGGAAGGGTGAAGATATTTTAGACTGAGGTGAAGAGAACAGAAGTTTGACAGGGATGAGTGTCTCCAAGATGGAAACTTCTGCAAGTTATGTGAAAACCCATTTTCCCTGTGTCTGAAGACCGTATACATTAGTGTCACGAAGGAGAAATGCAGCAGGAGCTCTCCTGTGAGATACTGGAGAATTCCACTGGAGAAGAGAAACTGTGAAGGCTCCGGATCTTCAGAACCAAAACGAGCAAAGCTTTGTTAGTTGCTTACAAAACTGTTTGTTCTTGCTTGCAGTAGTGCTAAATAGCAGTAAGGAAGAGAATTTGAGAGTTAGAGCTTCTAAAAAGCAGCCATGCTCAGGAGCACGAAGAATTGTTGCATCAATTTATGTGGTTTCAGACACTGGTAAAGAGGAAGACTCAGATTAGCCCCCAAGAGAGAAAGCAAGCAGCAAGGTAGGAGGAACTGCTTGAGAACTTGCTCAGTAAATAGCACTTTTTACTGAATTATAAAGCCTGAGCTGAGTTTCTGAATGCCATGAGCATACTTTCTAGGTACCAGGTAGAAGTCTGAGGTGCCAGCCCGTCACTGTTTTTGTGGGACTAGTCCATGAGAATGTAAACCTTCAATTTTTAAAGCAAGTCGAATTCTGACGGTCAGCGGACGACTACACAGAAAACTAAAAAGAGGTTACGTAAGGTGGCAATGGGAAAGAATGGGCTGCTGAGCATGGTAGGGCAGTAGAGTTAAAGGGGATGTGCCACCTTAGAAATGGAGGTAGGATGGAATAATTACTTTTTTTTGAAGCCTGAAAACGAGCTGATATGATTCAGTTCTAGATTCTTTCTAGCTACCTTTTGTTTGAAATGTCAGGCAGACATAAGCTCCTTTTATTAAGAACATTCAGCACCTAATACGTTCTGATGCTTTGCCACTAAGAAATGTCTTTCATTGACAGTTCATCACAGTCAGCAGTTAAAAGACAGGAGGAATATAGATTTTTAAAATTAATTCTACCACTTTACACAGTCTGTTTTGTTGATTTGGTAAAACAGTTTTGCTATTTCTTACTTCTACCTTAAATCACAGATTAAGAATTCATACTGGACCTTGTTGATTTAATTTTATTATGAATATTGAAATATTAATATTCTGCCTGGAGGCAGAAATCAATATATTCTGTTTTTTAAAATCTCTTCTGATTTTTATGCTGTGACCAGCTGAAGCAGCAAATGCAGTCTGTTACATTTATAATGTTTGGTATATTTGCAAATAAGCTTTATATCGCAACAGAAACAATTCTGAGAGGAATTTTATACAGAAGGATTCCACAAAACAAGTAGAATCTGAAGGCGTTAGTTTAGGAGTTGGCTGTTGTTGCTGCTTGGGCTAGTTCACAATTTTCTTGCTTGAAATAGGATTTGGTGCCATATTGATGCTTTTGCAGAGCTGTGTCTTTCCATGCCAGTTCTGCACTGTACAGTCTGTTCCAGACAGCGTTGGGATGGAGTGGGAAACGGGAAGGCTGGGCCCTTTCTATTCAGTCTGCCTTAGCTGGTGCCTTAGCTGGAGAATGCACAGGACTAAAGAACACAGCAGCATGGTTTTGTCCTGCTGTCTGTGGCATTTTCTGCAGCTTGTGGGGCTCCTGAAACAGTGAACAAGTCCCCCCTGGTTTTGTTCAGGCATTCTCTGTGTATCTGTGTAATCCCTGTGCAGACACTGCTCCAAAGGCCTCCCCGTTTGCTGCTGGCAGGGCACAGGCTCCCTTAGCCAAGATTTCCCTGCAGGTGCTGTATCCCTTAGATGGCCTTTATTTGTTTTCAGGATTTCTGATTAGCAGAACCTTTCGAGAGAGGCTCAGAGATCCCCCCAGCTGCTGTACTGGAATGGTTTGGGACACTCTTGGGTGGTTCAGTCCAGCCATGATGGGTTTTATCAGACCATGCAAAAGCACATAACTTGTCTTCTACCTGATATATTTTTTTCCCCCAACTTGTCAAGTATTTCCCAGTGCCTCCCAGAACAGTTGAGCAGACAGGGAGAATTAGCAACAGAATTTCTAGACAGCTGAAATCACTGCTTTTACTGAGTGTGACTAAACTCCAAAGTCATTTGAGTGCTTCAAAATTATACCGGTTCTGTGGAGTTCACTAATCTGCCATCTGCTTTCTGCTCGTGTATTGGTTGTGCTACTACTGCAGTAGCTAAAATAATCCAGAAAGTAGAATATTGCAGATCCTGTTTCTCTTTAGGGATGTTGATATTTCATACCTTTCTCTCAGTGACCTTCATCTGCTGTTGGTTTGAAGTGGCTGTGCAGGTATTCATTCAGATGTTCCACTTGAGGCTGCACTTAAACATTAAGTTATCAAGTCCTTGGGCTTTTTGGGTATAAACAATATATTTATAAAATGTAGTAGCATTGTTTTAAGTGTGTAATTATCTGGGATCACATTAGTGCTGTTAAAACTACTAAAAACTTTTTGCTTGTTCATTTGACTAAAATCTTAACTTTTTTCTCTTTGCAGGAACGTCAGAATCGAAACAAACAATAAGAATAAACATATACAGTTTGATATATATACTAGAACTGATATTAAATTCGACTATGAGAAACAAAATTAAGTATAACTGGTGCTGTATCCTGGCATCAGGACAAACTAAAGCTTTCAGCTCCAATATATCTTCTCGTGCAGGGGAAATTGTCGCATCTTTAAGTACATTGTAGTTTATTTTTGCCCAAGTGGATCTGCATTAATTTGTATCTTTTTTTTCTATGTAAAATTCTGTAGAAATCATTAATAAAGGTGTGTCTGTTTTTATTTTTTTAAGTTGATAAACAGTTATATTAACCTAATGTGGACCTATACATGAGCATACTAAAGTGTCAGTGCTTCCCAAAGACTTTATTTTGGCACGAATTATGTTCCTAGCCAGATATAGAGATTATGGAAAATACATGACAAATCTTCCTTTATCCTCCCAAACCCTTTTCTTCATGGCGGAAGTAAGAAACCATGCATTGATTTTTTTTTGTGTCATTTGAAAAACCTCTTAAGATACTGCACTTCAGAATTTTGAAATGGAAAAAAACCCAAACCTTAATTTCTGATCACTTTGTGCAGCTGCTCTGCCTCTTTATTTATCTGTACAATTACACTTTTAAAACTGCTGATGCGCCATGTTGGTTTTTTCTGTCTAGTAGAAAATCAAATTGTCAGTGAAACTGTTTCTCTGGAAAATATTTCCCTTTCACATTCTGTTAACCAGTGCTTCAGTGTGCATCTGTTATTCCATATCCTGCCGAGGGTGAGCGAGATGCTTTCTCTCAGCCATAATTCTGCTTTACGGTTTTTGTAGCTTAATTAAATAATGTGATGCTATCGACATTGCAGGGGTTTTAAACAATGTGTTTAAACCTGTTTCAGCTTTCAGGTGTTATTAGTTAACTTGCAGATCATTTTTAATCCTTCCCTTCATTACTCCCTCCCAGCCCCCAAATCCTAATGCCATTTAAAGTTTTTATACCAATAATGCTGAGCTTTAACGTAGGAACTAATAGTACGGATAATATGATGGATTATGCCTCAGATGTTTAAAATTGACGGTGTGTATGTCTAATTTTTTTTTTTTCTGTTGGATGAGTAAAAAAACCTGTTTTAAGAAACTGAATTTGCTGTCATGTTTTTGTGGAGTGAGGGGACCGTCGGAGAACCTGTCACCAACTGGAGTTCCAATTAAGCATGGAAATGGTGCTCATGTCCGCTGCTCTAGCACACTGAATCTGCACGTGTTTATTGTAGAGGATCTTTTACTATATTAGAAAGCAAGTATCTTCTGAATACTATTTACTCCAAAAGGACCTCCAATTTAAATAAAGTTTAATCTGTATCATTTAGACTTGTATTTAGAACGTATAACTCTGTCTCTGGACTGTTACTGCCTGTAAGGGGTAATGGACAGCATCAGATTAACTTTTTCCTCTAGGAGAATACAAGCCTTAATAAACAATACATATTTAGCAAGCTTGATGTCATTTTCATTTTTTCCCTGCCTTCTTTCTCTGTTACAATCACCCTTTATGCTGACTGGTGAATTAAGTCTAACCTGAGAAGTGGTTTGATTGAATAACTCAGATGTTTGCTCTCAGCACACTTGATGGTTGCAGAAGGGTTTTGCAGGACTCTGCAGAGAACATTTAACTGTTTTTCCTGTTCCTCCAAGGAACTGTGTGCATGTCCAGTGGTTGTCACTTGTGCTTCCCTTTCTCCTTGTATGGTAGAGAAGCTGAAGAAAGGATTGGAAGTTGTCCTGCAACCTTGAGGAGGCAGCAGCACAGCCATGGGGTCACCAGGGTGAGAAAAGAACTTCTCAAATCCAAATACAGCTCTGACCAGTTTCTTTTCCAGCAGTTGGCTGTATTTGCCAGCTCTAACTTTAGTAATTTGACTTGATATCTTTTTTTAACTGACTTATTGAAGCAATACTGCATTTTATAAACATGTTGCCATCTAATAAAAGCACCTGCTGTTTGTTTCAGTTGTTATGTCGGAATACTTACACTGGTGATTCCAGAGCCAAAAGAACTCAGCTCCATCTGGACCCTAAAGCGGAAAGTTAGTTGCACAACTTTATTAGTTTTTTTTCAGCTCAAAAGAATCTCTGCAGTGATATACCATAGACTTCAGGTAAATATTAAAAAACCACACAAAAAAACCCCCAACAAAACAAAAGAACCCCAGAAAAAAAGGCAACAAACTGGGAGCCTTTAGCTGAAACTGTATTAAAGGAAACAAAAAGTTTCAGCTGTCAGGCTTTGTGGGTAACAGAAAACATTCATAACAGCTTCAGCATGCAGGGATTTCTTCCTGATACTGCAATGTTGTGCAGCACTATCTGATTTAAGTGGGAGAAGATTTAACAGTGGGTAAAATAATCCCCTTCGTTACGACCACGTTGGGTGCTCAGATAACTGAACTGGCTGTTGGCCCTTCTGATTTTCAATCCCCTGCCACTGCAATTTCAAGAGATGACTCGCTTTTTTTTGGTTTGCAGTGTTCAAATTACACTGTGAGGGGGAAGAAGCATTCTTCCAATGTCTTTTTTGGAATAACTTCATGTCACAGGTCTTACTTATTCTTTATTTAGTCCAAGTAAAAGTTCTAAAGGAACGTGCCTGCATGGTTTTGGAATTGTGCTTAAATTCACTCCTTGAGTGACTTGCTTTTGCTTGATGTTTTTAGAGTTTGGGTGTGCCAGTAGCACTGCTGCCTTCCACTTTTAAGCCAAATGGAGCTGGTAGCATCAAATGCTGATTACAGAGTTAAATGAAATTATTTCTCTGGTTTCAGTTGCTGGTTGGTGATGGCTGCACATTGCACTGCTCTGAGGCTGTGAACTTACATCGTTGGGGGAAAAAATATTTGTTTGCAGGTAGTCACACCAAAAGTAATAGTACTAAATAACTGACCTTTATGGAGATTATGTGTGTTGCTGTGAATGATGGTTTTAAGTGACTTAAGCTTGTAGAGAAGATGATCAAGTTAAACCTACACTGAGATATTAGGACAGAAACAGACAGACAAAAATAAGCTCATATTCAAGATTACTTCTCTGCCATAACATCATAAGACCAGACTTCGTGGGGTTTTGTTACATCACTCATTCTTGGGACATGGAAATGGGGGGTGTAAAATTTAAAATTCTACTTTTTCACTTTCACCCTTTACAGTACTGTCAGAATACAGATACTAAAAGATATGAGTGTTTCTTAAAATACTTGATTTTTCTTTGGAGAACTGAAAGATAATTATTTACTCAAAGATGTTAGTGAGATCTCAGTGAAAAAGAGAACACTATTTATTTATTGGCATTAGACTGACCACAGTGCACTAGAGAGCATGGGCAAGTTGTGACAATGGGTCTTTGCTTTTCCTCTTTAATAATGAGGGGTTTTATTTGCCCAGAGAAGATGGAAATTCCAGCAAATGTGGCCATTAAAAAACTTGTAGGCAGAGATAGCACAAAACTGTCAAAAGAAAAACAATTGTTGTGGTGTTACTGCCTTTTTCTTGTGCACCTATTGAGAAAAGTAACTGAGGAGCAAGGGAAGCTTAGCTAAAATAGCAGATAAATGCAAAAATGAAGCACAAACAATGTCTAATGGGGAGAAGTGTGTTTTGATCTAATGCTCCTTTTCCTGGGCTCTCAGCTGCTTTGAATTCTTTATGTTGAACAATCTGTTTCCCTTGGAAAAAGCTCTGGCTTTTTCTGACAACAGTGCTCAGCATCTGCTCTTTTCAGGAGAAAGCTGTTCACTATTTTTGGGAAAGTGCAGGTTTTTAATTGGAATTTATGATCCTACCCAAGAATAGTGCGAGTGTAGCTGGGGCTGTTTCTGTGATCCCTGCCTTGTCCACAGCTCCTTTGAGAAGGAACAGCTCTTGTTTAGCCTATTTTTAGAATTAAGAGAGTTGAGTCAGAATGTTGAAATGACTTAATTGGGGTGTGACTTGGCAGAGGGAGATTTTGGATTTCACCAGGAACGTGGTTCAGTCCAATGGGCTGTTTCATAGGTGACATCATCCCGAGTACAACTTCCAGTTCACATGTGTTGGTGCTTTGTCCTAATGTAAGGGTGCAGGGGATTGTCTTGGGCATGAATGTTACTGATTTTGCAGCTTTCCTGTCTTCAGAAAGCTTATGTTGGAAAAAAAAAAAAAGCTTTAAAATTGCATATTGCAGATGCAATGATGTGTATTGCACGTGCAACGTGAGGACAGTCTGTGATATTTCTCGTTTCCTTGCCAGAGGATAAGCAGGGCAGGGCTTCAGCAATTCCAAGAAAAGCTTTTGTTCCCTGTTACAGTATGGGATTAATTTCCTTATTTTATGTAGGATCATCATTTTAGGGCACCTTTGTAATCCCTTGGGAGAGCCTACACAAGAGTGCTGACTTGACTTGTGTCTCATCACTTTACTTCCTGTAATGTCCCTGATCTCCCTTTTGTTCATGTTCTGAGGTGAGTTACTGCCAGCATAAGCAAGACCTTGGAGATGTGCCTTCTTCAACATGCAGGACTTCATAGAACTGGCACCAACACTGTCTTTGACTGTCTTTTACTGAATCTCCTTCAATTTGGAGAGCGTAGGAGGTTTTATGCCATCTGTCTGTTTATAAGTTATTCGAGAAATTATTTTTACCTGGGATGTTACCATGACAACAGACAGTCAGTAAAGTCTTCACCAAATGCATTTCTTATGTCCAACTGCTGCTAAATCAGTAGGATCTGGTGTTTTGCTGTGGTTTCAATAATGAAGACAGTGGGAAAGAGGTGTAAATACTTGTTTTACCAAATATACATTCTCCAGGTATTTTTAGATTATTAATGCATTGCCTTGGGCAGCAATACATATTGCAAGCAACTTCCTTGATTATTTCCCCCCCTCACCATCTGTGAAGTGAGAATAGGAAAAAAGTAAATTTTATCAGTAAATGATACATCAATTTATGCAGATATTACTAGGGGCTTCTTTCCATCATTTATATCTACTTTGATTTCTGTGCCCTGCTCCGTGGATCTGCAAATTATAACTTGAGCAAGTTGATTATTGATAACATCTGACTCTCTAGGAGAGCTCTGCACTTCCCTGGAAGTTAGTGATCTGCAAACCCTCCTAAGAAGTTAGAAATCACTGATGTGGTAGGAACTGTTCCTGCTGCTCTTGGCTCTCCTGTAACAACTTGTTTCAGCTGAAAGCTCTTGGTGGCAGAGAAAGTGAACGTTGGGATTCTTACAGCTGAAAGCACTTTGTTGAGACACTATTTAGTGGAATTCCGATGAAACCTCGAGGGGGTGAGAGTCGTTAGGCCAAAGAAGCAACAAATCAGATCATTGTCTACACCTGGATGGCAAGTAATTTTCTAATTAATGACTTGCACGTGCTGTGTAGTGGGCCCAGATTTGTAGTGGGCCCAGATTTGCCACGTTTGAAGTTACTGGCAGAGTGGCTTCTTCTGCACCCTCTTTGGGGTGAAACTTCTGAACATTCAGGAAAGAGTGGATTTTGGAAGGTCTGGGGATTTATGGAGATTCTTTGGCTTCCTCACTCCATTGGTGTGTATGAAAAGTTTTTTTTCTAATATAAATCTATTTTAGAGAAGTTTGTAAAATTTGTAGAATATTGATTTCTGAGACAGTATTAGATTCTGAGATACCAGAGCAGGTTTTCTGCCTTAAGCCACTGGCAAGCTGTGTGTATTTTTCTCATATTTTCTCATATTTTACCCTTTTCAGTCTCCATGCTGCAAAACTTTGAGATCTGCCTTTAAATCAAAATTTTAAATTGTGGTGTACTGAAGCTGAACTGTTGGCAGCACTCGGGTGGTCAGACACTTAATCACACCAAGTTCAATGTTGTTATGCCTTGTTTTTTATCTGTAGTACCTGCTTAACTAAGCTGCCTTATTTCACAGTGTTCAGGGACTTATGCTTTTTTCACTAATGCCAGATCAGCCAACAGAAATTTGGAACAAAAGAACCAATTAAGGAGGTGTAGCCGTGTGTTGTGTCACTCTGGAGTGCAGCATTTTAAAAGTGAGGGCGAGGGAGGCTGTGTCCTCTAGCTTTATGTATTTGACCTCTGTAAAACAGAAATTACAACTGAAACATTATAACTGCAATAACTCCTTGTTAGCTCTGACAAGGAACGAGAATTCCTGGTTTTAACGTGTTAGTCTGGTAAGGAACAGTCTTTCCCTGTGCCTTGGCTGCGTGGTTGGGTGGCAGATCCTGGCAGCTCGTTCCTTCAGCAGCAGCATCGAGGTTTAGAAGCATGGTGGGGTTTCTTTTGCCCAAAAGCTTTGCCTTTCTCAAAATGCCACTTCAGAACTGGGGAGCGATGGGCAGTGAGTCGTGAGAAGAAACAAAAAGCAATTTTTATCAGCTGGGAGTAAAGACAACTCCAAAAGATTTCCTGATGCTGAGCAAAGAGCAGCACTAATGAGCTCCCATGGGAAATGTAATCTGCCTATAGTGAGTAAAATAGTAGATGGGGAAGAATTTTATGAGCCAGGTATCGTTTCAGATTTTTCCTGAACTTACTGACCTTGCTGAGGATGGGAAAACACTGTGTTGCTTATTCAATTATTTCAAAGTACATGATAGTGGAAGATAAAAAGGAGAGTATGCATAATAGAGCAGCAGACAGGCTGATCTTTAGACAGGTTTTTAAAAATTATTGATCCATTAGAGTTTATTTTAAATAATAAATACAAGCAAGGATACGAACCTGCAGATCACAAATTGCACAGAGGTTCCTCCTGTTAAAATCCAAAAGCCTCCTGGTGAAATCCGAGTGGTTTGTGAGGCATAACCATTCTCAGAAACATAATCAAAATCATCATCTGCTCTGGAGAGCGTGACCTGTGTTATGACTCAAGAGAACACGCACCTTTCCTTCTCGCCTCCTCCTGATGGGCTGATGCTCTGCAGAGTGGCCCATCGAGGTGGTGAAGAGGGTAAGTAAACACACACAAGGCATTTGCGAAGCTGTGCTTTTGTGCTTTTTCAGTCGGGGAGCAGATGCAGTTTTCCATTCAGAAATACTCTGAGCATGGAGGTCTTTCATAGTCAAAAGCCTGGAGAAAGCTTGTCCTGCAAGTGGAGCACGAGAGACCCCCTGGGTTCTGCAGGGTGAGCAGAAAGGCACAGTGGGGGCCAGGGAAGAGAAACCTGAGCAAAGCCGAGGGGGGAAGGTGGCAAATGTGCAAGTAGTCCTGTGATTTCTGTTCTTATTTGTTTTTTAAAGTGTGAGGGCATGGCTGTGTTAGAGATAAATGGAAAGACAGGAGGATCAGCTGTGTCCCCTAGTTTTCTATAATTGACCTCTGTAAAACAGAAATTACAACTAAAACATTAAAACTGTAATTATTCTTTGTTTCCTGTGGCAAGAAACAGGAATTCCTAGTTTTAATCTGTCAGTCTGGTAAGGAACAATCTTTCCCTGTGGCTTGGCCATCAGCTTCCCCAGCACACCTGCAGTGAGAAGCCCACATGGGCTTTCCTGGGAGGCTTGTGACTGTTGCAGTATCCCTCAGTTGTTGCTCATGGAGCAATAAAGAAGGTGTTTGAATTATTCCCAGGAACCCAGCTGTGCCATTATTCAGTCTGGTAAGGTTTGTCCAGAGGCAGAAAGCATCTCTAGCCTGGTGACTGCACGTTGAGTCTGTTTGAAAGGTTAGTTACAAGAGCCATCACATCACAGAGAAAAGCAGATTTATAGGCACTGCCTCTCTGGCACCTCTGCCCACAGGAAATGTTGTACAAACAGGAGCCTCAGAGTCCTGGATAGTTAAAATGGATTTTCTTTGTGATCTAATGTCATCATTTCCAATTCGGTTAGTTCTCAGACTTCATTCTCCAAGGCACTTTTCATCCTCAGTAGAATAAGAACATTGTGCACATAATAAGCCATTAGTTTTTCAAATAAATCACACTCTGGAGTAAACACTGGGATTTTTCTGCTATGTAGTAGCTTTATGTATATGAATGTGTATATTACATATAGATATGTGTACACACATATGTGTTTGCTTCCAAGAAGAGAGGCACATGGAGAAATAGTGATGGCTTTTTCTTCACACTAATAGAAAGGTGGTAACTATGACTGTGTGTCTGAGCTGAAGGGAATTGGCACAGCCCCAGACACTGCTGATTTCCACTAGCTGGCAATCTCACTGTGCTTTTTATAAGAGTGCATTAAAGGTATTAATGATGCTAACAAAGAGAAAAGTGGGATGATTAACAATGAAATAAAATAGCAGAGGAGGGAGGAGGTCTGGAAGGCTCAGTGTACATCAGGTACTGTTCTCAGAGATACAAACAAGGGAAAGCAGCCCCTTTTTCACAGATTTTGTCAGACAGGTGGTCTGGTGTGGTGTCTGCCCAGCTGTCCATGCTGTAAAAGCACATCCTGTGGTGGGTGGTTGCAGCCCACCCATGACAAGGGGGTTCTGCAAGGATGGCTTTTTCTTCCTGCAAGAACTTTGAGATAAATAAAAAAAGCAATGGGTATGGGAAGCTCTGCAATTCTTTGGCAGTGTAAAAGCTCTGATAAGATAAGGATTTTATTCAGAGTTATCTTTTCTCCAGTAGTAACACCGGCTTACAACACGAGCTCTGTCACAGAGGGCTGCTCCCTTCCCCATTACAAACCTGCCCATACTTTGTTTTTTTAATTGAACCCCCTAACTGTAAACACCAAAAAACCTTATTTCAGTGATTGGATTTCCATCCCAGGCTGCACAGCTAGTGGAGGGTAAAGGATCAGAATTAGCAAAGCTGGAGGAAATGTAATAGCACACTGCCTGCCAAGAAGCCCACTGCAGAGATCGTGATCATCTCCCTGGTGCTAATTTGGTCATTGCTGATGGAGTTGACAGCATTGCCATTTTGGTGGCCATCAGCAGAGCTCAGTTAGATGAGCTAAAGGGAGCTGGTCAGGTCTTTGGCTCTTTCCATAGGTCCAACTGCATATTTAGGATGCCTTTGTAGAGATGTTTGTGATGGGGCACGTCCTTTGCATTAGTTTAAATGTACAGATATATATGGATCACTCTGAGGTTACATGATGTAAGTGGTAATTTGTTCCCAGAGTTCTTAACACCTGTTGAATTGAGAAGTAAATTCATGTGAAAATAAGCTGGTTTGTGGTAAACTGTATGAGTGTGGTGACCCCCCCCAGCACCATCTTCTCTGGCAAACAGATTCATTACCTGTGTGTCCTCTGCTGCCCTGAGGTCAGGATGGGTTTCTGTTCCCCTTGGGCTGGGTGCTCCAGGACACAAGCATATTTTACCCTTTTTTTCCCCCTGACCTATGCCATGCTTGACTCTGACTTCCAGATGTGACTCCCAGAAGGGAGTCCCCCTTGGACGGGGGTTTTTGCACTGATGTACCCAGAGGTGAGAATTGGTCTGTCTTGTGGGCGTAACAACTAACAAGGCTAAGACTGGAGCTTTTTCTCATGTCCCTGCTCTCAGGTTACTAAGCCCTGGGAAGTGAGATGGTTTTTAGGTGCCATTTGCTTGGAATTTGTTCTCACTATTTGTGTCAGACTACTACATTGCAAGACTCTTCCCAAAGCTAATGGGTACAAAAGGAGGCCTTTCTGTTCCTGACCTGCCATTCCCATTTGTCTGCAGATTTGCAGAATGCAGGGAAGGGTGTGGGGAGTGTAACTCCCGGTTGGCACCGTCTGACATAGCTCATGCTTGGGCTTCCAAGCACGAGATGTGATCACAGCTGTATGACTCTTCCATCCCCACATAGATGGGACGTGTGCATGCTGCTGGCATGGTTTGTTCTGTAATAAGTTCCTGATTTTGTTTAAAAACAAACAAACAAACAAAACCCTCTGAAAACAAAACAAACCCCCCAAAAAACACAAACAGAAACCTCCAACAAAGCAAACAGCATTAGAGCAGAAGAAAGTGATGAAGGAAAAAAAAATCAAAAAAGCAGAATCCCAGGAGCTCTTTCTGAAAAAAAGGAGGGAATTGTTTATTTGGAGCATGAGGGGTCATGGAATGTGATGTTCAGGACTGAAACATTCCCCCTGCCCCAGGAAGCTCTCCGTCTTACCTCACTGGTTTTTGTTCTGCTCCAGACAAGCTGTCTGTATTGCTCCATCCCAAGAATAATTTCCTTCTGACACAGAAGGTTTCCATTAATCCCTTCCTGCTTGCATCTTTGTTTCTGGGCAATTTCCAGAGCATTAAGCCGCAGCACATCCACTTATTCTGGGACTCCCCATCTCAGTCATTAGCTTCTTTTGCAAAGCCCTGTCCACTGCACGCTGCAAACCTAATTGTGCTCTGCCTGTTGCCTCCCCTTTGGCTGCTGTAGCAGTTACAGCCTCAAAGAGCTCCATCAGATTAACCACAACTGTTCCTTGCTGAAATCACCTTGGTCCCTATTACTCAAGCTGTGCTTTTGCATTTGATCTTTTAAATGCTTTGTAATGCTTTACCCCACCGTTGATGTGAAGCTAATTGGGATGTAACTTCCTACAGCACTTCTAGATCTTTTCCTGTAACGATGCCAAAAGCTTTTCTGTCTCTGGGGTCTGCACCTGAATTTAGCTGTGAAATGACAGGCTTCCAGAGGTAAGGTTTTGCATCAGGATTTGGTAGTGTAAATGACTGGCTGTCTGGCTGTGCCTTGCACTGGGAAAAGGGGGAGCCTTGGGTGGGAAGGGTTTGTGCTGCCAGCAGCATCTGCAGCAGGACTGCCAGGCAGCCCAGCAAAACAGCCCCTATGTCCTCCTGCTTCCACTGGCCAGTTTCCAGTGCTGCTTTGCTACATCCCAGTTCCACCTCTTCCCTCCCTCCCTTAATTTACTTCCAGACATTCAAGTGTCACCTCCTCTTGCCTTACACTCCAAGCCTACAACTCGGTTGCCCCCGGGTTGTGCCTTGGCATTGACACTGCACAACCTCTCTTGCTGCAGGACCCTGGGGAGTCTTTCATGAGGGTACCAAGGTACAAATAACCCCTCTAAAATGGAAATTGCCCATTTACAAGCATGTGATACCAGTTCTCTCTCCTGTGAGCTGATGTACAAGCTCCTGACACGTTATCTCATGGGCACATACCCCCTCCTCCTTTTCCTTGCTTCTTTACCCCCACTCCCCCATCTGAATGAAAGAGATTTGACACATCACTGTAGGTGATTTCTGTAGGTTTCATTTAAATATCATTCTTCATTTGGAGATGCTGTTGGGGGAAAGGTGAGCCATCTTCTTGTATTGTGCAATAGCTAAAATCAAGCTCAGCAGCTGCAAGCAAGCCTTTGATCACTGCTTTGCACAAAACATTAACCTCTCTACATCAGCTGGCATTTCCATATGGGAAGGGGCATGAGTTTTCCTGGATTGAGGTGGTGGGAGAAGGTTGGAGGTAACCACTGTGAAGTGTTAGGGAAACATCCATTCTCCCTGGAAGCTGGATTAACTTGGGAGGGGCAAGGCTGGGGAATAGGAGACTTGTGCTGCCTCTGGGGATGGAGAAGGAGCATGTTCATGTGTCTCAGTTGGGAAGCCTGTGGAAATGAGTTAGATGGAGGCTGTAACCTTCCATCCTTACTGGGAGGAAAGGCTTCAGATGGTCTGCTTTTATCACAGTGGTAGTTTGCAGACCAGCAGGAAGGTGTTTGCTTCTTGCACACTTCCAGCCTTGTCATTTTAGAAACGAGCTCTGGGCCAACATCCAGCGTGTCCATGGAAGTAGCAGCCCTCGGCATCCAGAATTGGTGCCTGTGAGAGAAAGGACCTGAGCCCGAGCACGACAGCTGGTGTTGAGGATCCACGGAGGGGCAGGGTATGCAGGGAAGGAACCCTGCACGCATCTTCTGACACAGAGCAGTAATCCAGCGCCTCCTTTGCATCCTGCATCGGCTGCTGGTTCCCGCAGGTTCCGGCAGATTCCCGCAGCTCTGCTGGGATGGAGAGCGAGTGCCACCGTGTGCCCGGCAGCAGCCATGGCTCCCATCCGGAGCAGAGCGGTGCCAGGGATACCTGCCTCTTCCCGAGCAGCCTCCTGTGCTTTGCAGAGGGGCCATCAGGCCCCAGGAGACAGGAGGGGTGGGTACCGGGCTGCAGGGTGCCTGATTTTCCTCTGCAAGGAGAGAGGGCTTCAGAGCTGAGTCAAAGTGGCAAAGCCAGTGGGAGGCAGGAGCGATGGACTAAAAGGGCGAGGGTGAAAGAATCTGATAGAACATCGCTTGTGGGTGTTTCTGTGAATGCCAGAGCAGAGAGATGGCTCTGGCCGCAGAGGAAGCAGGGCTGGACTGGCAGGAGGAGGCAAGAGTTGCCTCCTCTCAGTCCAGAATGAAATTTCATTCAAGCCACAATCTTGAAACCAAATTCGTAGCTCAGGGCCTGTGTAAGTCCAGGATACTGAATCATTCATCGGCGGTTCAGTGACAGAAACACCGCCCGGGAGGCCCAAAGGCCGGGTAGTCTGTCAGCAGGAGCGTTCCTGCACAGCCCTCCCCGATCTGTTCCAGCCCCTGGCACGGCCCTGGTGTCCCTGGAGGAGAAGCGACAGTGGTGCCATCCTGCGGTCACCGGGCCCTTTGCAGGAGGCACGGTGGCTTTGTCCCGCTTTTGTCTCCTCTGTTCTACAGGAACTGGTTTTATCTCGGTTCTCTCTTTGTACCAGAGGCGATGAAAATTTAAACAGGCGTTGCCTGCCTTAAGCTGGGCAGCAGCTGACGGTGGGGTTACTCACAGGGTTATGAGAGCAGCCTGTGAAAGCGATCCCTGTGCTCTCACAGTCCTGGAGCCGCTCCACAAACAGCACAGGGAAGCTATTCAAACACGGGCAGGCTCTGCAGTGAGGGAGGAGGCTGTGCTGAGAGTCTCACTTTCTGGTGTCAGAACCTGGGCAACCCAGACTGGGAAAGCTGTGCTGCAGGTGAGGTGAATCATCCTGACAGCCTAAAGAAATCTCCTTTCCCCTCCCTTGACAATAGAGCAGACTCCAGGGTCCTTCAGGGAGTGCTTTAAATCCTTCCCTGTCTGACTTTGCAACTCCCCTGGGCAGGGGGACAGCTGTATAATATATACATATTATGTGTATGAATATATATTATAAATATGTCTCTTCAGATCCAGCTGTATTTTATATATGTATAATCCTACACACATCCAATTATCAGTGTTTTCCTCTGTTTCTGCAAACATACCCATGAAGGTGTGCAGTCCATCCAGAGGGAGCTATTAGGAGGTGAAAGAAAATAGCAATCCCTCTGGGATGTCACCTGAGGGTATTATACCTTGATAATGCTCTCAATTGGTTCTGAGCTGGCTTGAGACAAACTATGTGAGGAAGTAATCCCAAATAGGATTATTTCTGTAGGACTGATGAAAAAAACATTCCATTTCTATCTTTCTGGAGAAAAAAAGTTGGGATGCCTCAACTTTGGTTTTGTATGAGGATGACAAGACCCTGTGCTCTGTCATTGTCACTTGAGTAATGGCACCTTTCTGTGGAGACAAAGGTGAACCCTTTGGGCCTAGGAAACAACGTGAGGGTGGCTGGGGACTTTGCCATACTATGAGGAGAAAGAGATGAGTGATACCACCTTCTGCTTGTGACACCTTCTGCCTGAGGCTGGAGGGACCAGTGCTGGCTTAGGACTCCTAGGTGCTTCCCCACTATCTTTCCCAGGCAGGAATTTCTCCCCCTTCCCAGGCTGTCCCAATGCTTCTCTGTCCTTTCCACCAGAAGGCTCTTTTCCTATTGCCTGAATCATTCCTGGTGCAGGTCGAGCCCATGACTACCCACACAGCCCTGGAAACGGGCTGGTTCTCTCCCTTACAGCAGCCTTTTATGCACTTGACTGTCATCCTCTTTTCCCAACCTCTTTCTTTCTTAGGTTTATCCATCCATGTCATCAAACCTTCCTCGAGGCTGGGCCTCTGCCTGGGGTGGTTTCTCCTTATCCTGATTGCAAGTGGTCCCTGTATTTCTTGATGTAGCTCAAACCTGAGGCCTCCCTGGCACACACAGTGGGGTGAAAAGGCAGCTCCATCTGCCCTGTGGTGATTTGAGAGCAGAGACACCTATTTTTTTAACCTGTCCTGAGTGACTGATGTCAGGACTTGTGTAGGATGAACCAGTCACATGCAAAGCCATTCCCTGAGCGGTTGTCATGTGGATATGGAGTGGAGACTGGTGCTTTGTGTACATCTGCGAGGAAGAGGTGCTTAGAGGGTAGAAGGTAATTCTTCCTTCTCACCCCAACTTGGATCCAATTGTGCTTTCCCATGTTGAGAGGAAACTGTCACTCTCCTGAGTGTGGGGGAATTGTACGGGGGAAATAAGATGGTAATTTCTCCTCTGTGTTGACTCTATCACAGAATGACCTGATCCAGACCCATTGTTGTAAAGACCAGCTCATATTGCCCAAGACTTTCCCATCAGGAAACTGGACTAAAGCTGTGAGTGGCACAAGGGTACATCTGATCTTGGATAAATCCTCCTGAATGTCGAGGAGGTGGTGCCTGTGACCGGAGGTGACTTGGTGGCAGTGCTGTCCTTGCTGTGTGACTAATGGTGCTGCTCTGGGGGCAACTGTTTCATCTGAGCAGTCTGGATCAAACCTCCAAGCCAGCCAGGAATTGCTGTAGGAACACCAGCAACCACAGCTAAGGAGCTGACTTCGGCACAGGAGCTGGATCATATCCCTGAGAACCTGGGAATCCACCACTGGGCAGAAAAGACAATGGAGGAGGCAGGGGAGGGCAGTTTTATGGACATACAGTGGTCTCTGTGCAATAACCTTCTGCTCCTGGGCGACTGAGCCTTGACTTACCTAAAGAGGGGTCAGTGTACGAGCAAGGAACGTGCAACATGGAAGCACAGCCAGCTCCATCACCGGCATTCCTGGCTTTTCCCTCTGCCAGGCGTAGCTGATCAGACTCTCGCTGTCTCCTTTGCTGTCATATTGCTGTGAAGGGCTTGTGGCCCCTGAGGTTGGTGGGGTGTGTGTGAATGGGCCCCCCTTGGCCGTGCTGCAGCCGCTGGCTCGTGCACACACAGCAGGGAGCCCCTGGGGACAGTCCCTCCAACAGCCCCCCAGCTGCAGCCTGGGGACAGGGACTGCTGTTGCCAGACAGGGAAGGGAGCAATAGGATGCGGTTGCATTGGAGGGGGCTTTGTGTGGGGGAAGAGGGTTACATCCAAGTGATCCAACCTCCTAAAGCAATCCCCTCTTGGCCAAGAGGGGAGCACATAGGAAGCCTGAAGGAGGAGAGAATATTTGAGAATTGAGGCAGTTCTGTTTTCCGAGGAGTCTGTACAACACCCTCCCCTGCAAACCTGGAGAGGAATCTGGTCCAGGATGAGCATCTGTCTTGCACCATCTCGGCACAACTGATTTTGATTCTCAATCCCTGTTGTGCCCCAATCTGGGGACCAGGCCCAGTCCGGTCTGCTGGACCCCACACAGCCCCCTCTAGTTACCTGCATTCCTTCAGAGCTGTCCTTGGCCTCTTGGTAGCCCCTGGAGGAAGCCAGCAGCTCTCCTGCTGCACTGCAGATTACCTTGGAGTGCTCCCTTCTGTCAATGCCAGCTTTAGGTTTACTGGGATCTATGTCCCTGCCCTTGGCTTCTTGTTCCTCCCTACCTGCTTTGCAAAGAACCAAGGACTAGTTCAAGAGCAGAACTGCCTCATGGCTGGAGATCTGCCTCCATAGGGTTGCGTGGAAAAGATCAGGGGTGTTCTTTTCCCCCAGCAGCAAATCCCGTCACCACATAGGCCATGACTTATGGTGGGGCAAATGAGGTCAAAATTTGTCCTGTGACCTTGCAGCACAGGAATGTGCTCCTGGATGTGGGAGCAAGCAGGTCTCCAACACCTCAGTACTTGTGCTGACCTATTAGGAAAGAGGGAGGAGAAAAATCCAGCTTCTCTTAAGGATCTCTGTGCCTCTAAAGCGCTCCTGATGAAGCTGGGCCCTCGTGCACCTCACAGCCTCTTGCCCTGTGAGCCGCTGCAGTTAGAGGGTACCTGGCCTCGCTGGAGCAGTGCTCAGGATCAGGTCCTTCAGAGAGGAACGAGTCACTGCACTGCTCCATGTAGCTGTGTGGGCATCCAGTGCATCCTCACTCCTGTCTCTTCCCAGGCTTGGAGGCATGACCTGTTCACAACTGCTTGGTTGTGTGACACCCCCGCTGCAGAGCAGCCTCTGGAGCGGGGGCAGCTCCCTCCCTCAGCACCACACTGCTGTCTGTCCTCCACAGTCCGCATCCTCTGCCTCTTCCCTTTCCTTGCCCCGCTTCCTGCAGGAGCCCTACCTGAAAGCACCTGCTTTTCACACATGAAATCAAGTAATCCCACAAAGTGCAGTGAGGCTTTCCTTTCCCCCCTTCCTGAACAAGGCAAGTGCCCTGCTACTGCCATCTCGGTCGCAGACAAGGTTGTGTGTCCCATATCGAGCACTGCAGGGATGGAGGATGGAGCTGTCTGTGGCCTTGGTTCCCTGGAGAGACGCAATGCTGATAAAAGTGGAGCAGGGATGAAGAGGGGAGGGCGTGCAGAGAGTCGTGTGTATGAGGCTGAGTCCAGCTCTAAGGCTTTTTGCAGACAAATAATTAGATCTTCCCTCGCCCAAGCACAAACTTAGGGCTTGGCATGTCTTTAGGAAGTTGAATACACGAGTCTTACAACAGAGATTTATTAAGGTCTAAAGCCTAGCCTAAGGACCGATGTGGGCTACTGCAGTCTCTCTGGAGACTGCAAAAAGGGATGTGTGCCATCTTGCAGGCTGCAGTGATGGGCTGGAGGTGGCACTGGGGAGGCTGCAGTGCTGCAGCCCCTCACCTTGTCGGCCCTGCTTTTGGAAAAAAAAAGCAGCCTCATAATTTAGTTCTGTGAACAGTTAAGTTGCAAAGAGGCTACGAGGGCAGTCAGATGGGTAAGACAGGACCCTGGACCTGTGTCGTGGCTCTGCAGAGCAGCAGGGGCTGCATGGCCGAGCTCCCACTCGAGGGAGGAGCATTGCAGGGGCAATGGCAAAAATAAAACCAAAAAATAGCAAGTGAAAAAAATAAAACAGAAAGCACCCGCCTCCCAAAAAACCTCCAAAGAAGCATTTTTTTCCAGAGAGCTCTGAAAGACATTGTGGAGGCTGGGAAGGCGGGGGTGTCCCTTTGCGTGGGAGGGGGGTCCCTCGCTCTGCAGCGAGGGGCCACTTGTCACCCCCCCCGCCCACGCCCCGCTCCTCGGAGCGCTCCCTGCTCGCGGCCCCCCCAGCTCTGCCCGCATTGTCCTGCCTCTCCTCCTGCCCTTTGTACGCCGGGAGCCCCCGCAAGCCCCGGCGGGGCCGGAGCGGGGCCTCCCCCCGCCTCCCCCCGTGCCCCCGTTAATGCGAGGAGACAGCTGCCCCGCCGGGCGCTGGCGCATTGTTACTCCTATTTGTCAAAAGGCCGAGGATGCTCCATAGATCGCTCCGTGGCTGTTGTTAAGTGTAATTAGAGGGTTTATGTCCCCAATTTCCATGAAAATGAAGCTGTGAGGCTCCTCTCTTGGCATTCACCGCGTGCCTTAATTGTATGGACATTAAATCAAGGTCCGCTGTGAACACGCAGAGAGGGGCTCGGGCTGTCCCCGCTCGGAGCAGGGCAGGCGGCGAGCGGGGCTTGCGGGAGAGAGCGGGGGGGGGAGAGAGAAAGAGAGAGAGGCTGTCAGTGCAGGGTCCACCCCGCCGGGACCGCCGGCCGCCCTCCCCGCCGCCCGGGGCCCCCCTCCGCCGGGGCGGCCGCGGGGCCGGGGGCGGTGGGGAGCGGAGGAAGGGAGGGGAGAAGGGTTTGCCTTGCGGGCCGGGTGCCGCTGCCATCCCCTCGCTCCTCGCCCTGCTGGGGTCAGCATCGCCCCCCGACCCCCCCCCTCCCCCGCTGCATCGCACCCGGCCAGATGCTGAGCGCCGGGCACGGAGCAGCCCCGGGGGCAGAGGGACGGACAGAGGACGGACACATCCCGAGTTCCGGCCCTACCAGCGAGAAAAATGCGGCTGCTGGTGACGGTAATAATAATTAATAGTAATAATAAAGCCAGTAGCGCCAAGGACAGCTCGCAACAAACCTCCGGCTGCCGGTGCCGCGCGGCGCGTCCCGGCACGGAGGCAGGAGCGGCGGCGAAGCGCCCGGAGATGCTTCACAGCCCCCCCCGGTCCCGGGGCTGCGGGAGAGGATCTCAACCCCCCGCCGTGCCGCCGCCGTCCGAGCCCCGGGCAGCCGGCTGGGGGATGCGGGGGATGCGGGGGACCCCCGCTCCCTCCCAGGAGCGAAATGAAAATCCCGCTCATGCGTTTCTCTTTGCTGGCCAGGCAAAGGAGCCGATTTCTCTCCTCTTGAAGGGAAACCGGCGGAGGTTAAACACGCGTTTTCCCAGCTTTCCGCTCCGCTGCGGTTCGGCACAATAATCTCTCCATTAAAAAAATTAATAGCAATGCAAAAAAAAAAGAAAAATAAAAAAAAATTTGAGAGGGATTGAAAAGGGGTAAAGCAATTAAACCGGTTTCGTCGATCGCCGTCGGACTTAGAGTCGCCATATGAATTTAGGACGATTTCTCTCTCTAGGTATCGCGTCTGAAAAATCCTCACCCCCTCCCCTTCCTCCCTTTCTTTTTGTCAAAAAAAAAAAAAAGAGAAAAAAAAGGAAAAGGAAAAAAAAATCACAAGCCCATTAAGGTCGCTTGCACAAGGGGAGGAAAAAATCCTGATGCTGTTCCAAGTTAGCGATAGAGCCGGTCGCTCCCCGCCACTGTCGCCCGCACCCCGCGCTCACAGCCGGAGCCCCGCTCGTAGCGGATTTACCCACTCGTGGACGCGGCGCCCGGCGGCTCCGGCGGCACAAACTCCGCTCCTCGCTCAGATCCAGTGCAAACGCCCTCCCGTGGCTCAGGACGCTTGTTTTTGTGTAGGCAAGCTGGAGATGAATAAGAAAGGCGCCTAGTCTCTCATTATCTTTGAATTTCAGACTTTTTTTTCCTCTCTCTTTTTTTTTTTCCTTTTCTTTCTCTCTTTTTTTTTTTTCCTCTTTTCTCCTCCTGCCCTGGAACAATGCAGAAGGATCTCATCAGAGTGAAAACCAGGCTCCCGCTAGGCTTTAAAAGCAAGATGAACTTGGTGCACCACCCATCTTTCTCTTCTCTTCTCCAAAGCTCTTTAAAGGGGTTATGAGGCGTCTCTCTCAATTTATCCCTTTTCTCTTGATCTTCCTAGCAGAGGGGTTTGGGGTCTAGTCCTGGCTGTTTCAGCTGATCTCATCCAGTCTAAGGGATTAGAGCTTCTTCTCCGCATCCCGGCTCTCAGCACATCTGCTGATTGGGTTCAGCACAAGAGGATTACATTGGGACCCAATGACGTCACCGCTAGGACATAAGTTCTCCTCCATTAACCAAATCCTCATCAGCAAGATGTCCTTGAAACTGGAGGAGTAACATTCAGGACTCCATCGCCAGCCTGTCCCCACCTTCCTCCCGGGCGGGCTGCTGGGGCTTTTGGAAAAAATATTGTTTAAGCTTTGAGCACTTGCAGCTGCATCAATAATGTACCGCTACAGGCTGGAGGACCGAGGCAGCACAGGAGAACGTGTACCCTATAAATAGGGTTCTGCACCTAAACTGTTAATCAGTGGAGCTTTATATATTCTGTTGCTTTTTCTTTTTTTTTTTTTTTTTTTGGTTGAGAAGGGAGGGGGTGGAGGGGCAGAGGGGGAGGGGAAAGCTGCATCCTACAGTTATATTTCCAAGCTCAAAAAGACATCAGCAATAATTTTCTTTAAAGCTGACATGGATGTAATTTTAAAACGTGTTTTCTTTTTCTTTTTTTTTTTTTTAAACTAATGTGTAGGATTTCACCCCCGTTCTCTCTGAGAAGAGACAATGTGTCCTGAGTTATATAAAGTAAGAGGTTCCCTTTAAATATACAATACGAATTTTATATTTTGGGGTTTATTGCTGGATTTTTCTTAACGTTACAAGAGCTCAGACTCACAGGAGCGAGAACCTGGAAGGAAATGGCTTTGACTTTCAAGTGACAAACCCAGAGAGTTGGGGTTTTTTTTCTTTAAGCTAAGACTTCCACCCTGGAAAACACCGAAAGCACGTATACATTTGCTGCCCTCAACCTGTTCTAACCTATGCCGTAGCATCCACGCGCCTCTCCCTGCTGCACCATCCCTCTCAGGCATCCTGCACTTGCAGCTTAGCTGGTGACTCACTATATCCTTCCATCATATTCATTTTACAAGCTGGGAAGCAGGAATGGGTTTGCTGAGGCTCCTGTTGGTTAAACTTACAGACATCTCAGTGCGGCTGCTACAATGGAAATAGGGACTGAGAGTTATTTATTTATTTATTTATCTATTTATCTATTTGTCTAGGGTCACCACATTTAATCTCTGGGAAGAGAAAACGTGTTCAACAGCAAGCAGGCTATGTCCAGTTAGGAGAGGTCTTGCTTAGAAGCCTTGCATGTGTTTAGTTTTTTCTGTAAGCAGGCTGCTTCTTCACCGCTAACTATCCATCCCACCCCCTCCAAACACACACACACCCCAAAAAACTGTGTATACACACACACTCACACTCATTTTTGTGATGGGAGGTGCAGGTCTGTGGGTTTCTACACACCGTTATTCCCTGCCTGGAGTAACTTTTATGGCCAGCCGTGCTATGCATATTCACTAGAAGAGCTTTCAGGGGAGGATTTATTTGCCTATGTGTATTTCCATGCACTGTGGTATTTTCCTTCGTGTTAGGAAAAGGGTAAGAAGGGGGAAGGCAGGACACAATTGTTTTGATGGAAGGCGTCTTGCTCCAGTGCTGGAAGTCTCTCCCTGCCTCAGCAGTAGGAGCATTTCCAGGACAGCTGGGCAATAACCGCTGGAAGAGGGATCTATTCCCTTCCCCGCTATAGCAAACCAATTGTTTTGAGGCTGTTGTTGTCTCCCTTTTTGATGGCCGTGCCAGGCCAGGCCAGGTTCCGAAGGGGAAAAGGCCTCCAAATAGCAGCTCGTAAAAAACTGTTGGGCCACTTTTGGCTTCTGAAATACTCTGCAGAGAGGTGAAATATCACCTCCCAAGCTCAAGAGCCATATTTACAAGGCAGTCACAGCACTGAGCCCCCGTCCCTGTTTGCGTGCCTTTTCCTCTTCCTCTTTTATAACGCTGCGGTTCATGGCAAGCACAAACCAGGCACGATCAGCGTTTGACATTACGCAGTGAAGGGAATTTTCCCTTCGCTTTTCTTCTTCTGAAACTTAAAAAAAAAAAAAAAAAAGAAAAAAAGAATCTGCTTATTTAGAGCCTGTTCCATATTGACCTATTTACTTCGGCAGACCGAGGCTCTCAATCTTATATCGATTTAAAAGAAAACAACCTAAACAAATTAACAGGGAGGAAACCGCTCAGGTTTACCGTTTGCTCGGGGCCTGCCCCCGGGGGGAGGCTCGGACGCGGCACCCGCACCCAGCCCCGAGGGTGCTGCTCCGAGCTGGGAACAAGCTCCAGGGATGCTCGGGATGCGGGGGGCGGCGGGGCGGCCTCCCTCCGGCCCAGCCCCGGCCCCCGGCCTCCCACCCGGCCCGGGCTTGGCCTCCCCGAGGTCCCCGGTCCCTCTGTCCCCGGTCCCCTGCCCCCGGTCCCCGTCCTCCCCCCGGCCCGGCCCGGCCCCGCTTCGCTGTCCATGGTATTGAAGGCGCGGAGCCGCAGCAGCGGAGCGCGGGGACGCGCCGGTCAGTCCGGGGGGGCACACACGGGACACCCCCGTGTTGCTTCTCCCCTAAAATGAGGCGGCGTTTCCCTTCGTGCCCTTCCCGAGAGGTCCGCGCTCGGCCGAAGGACCCTGCGGGGAGCTCGGTCTGTCGGTCTGTCTGTCTGTCTGTCACCGCGCGCTCCTTCACCTGCCCCTTTCCCCCCACGAATCCTCCCCGAAAACCCGAGGGGTTGATTTTCCTCTCCCCTCCCCCGGTGGAGCGGGGTTGGGGTATTTTGAGCCTCCTGTCAATGCGAAGCCCCAGGGTGGTGACTGAGCGATGTCATATGGCGGGGTGGGGGGCTGGGGGGGGAGCGCTCCTGCTCGGCAGGCTGGGAGCAGGGTTTATTTCTCCTTTAAAACAAACCCACCAACAGTTCAGCCCCTCTAAAGTTTACCATTAAACCCTCACGGGCTCACCCCCTGCTCCCGCGGCCCTGCAGCTTTTGCCTGAGTCTCAGGCTTTTAAAAGCAGGCAGGGTTTAGCTGCTATTTTACTAACACTTCCAGTGAGACATTTTGTTTTAAGCACAGCCCTTCCTTAATCTCTAATGCAGCATTTCTACATCCCAGAAGAAAACAGTCAGATGATTCGCAAAGGGCCATTTTTTTTTTCCTTTTTCGTTTCTTTCTTCCTCTCCTCCTCTGTCGCTCTCTGCCTTTTTAAACCTACCACCCACTGTTCCCCGAACAAAGAAATCCCAGAGACAAGCAACATGCCTCCACTTTCCTTCCATTTCCAAACCCTGACTCCACCGTGCGCAGATGACCACATTAGAAAAATGTACAAGATTGAACCCAAAATCAGCTGCGGCACAACAAACCGTAGAAAACGTACGCTCAGCCCTGTCCTGGACAACGTGACACACACACACACGTACACACACACACACACACACACAGAGCGCGCACACACACTGCAAAGCGCTTAAAAAGCACCCCAAAATTCCATCCCCCTCCTCATTTCTGCTGAATAAGTCAATAAAAAACAGCCTTTGTCTGTCTGTTTGCCACGGGGACGTGGCCCAGGTACCGGGCAGCGCTCAGCGGCCGCTGCCCCGTCGCCATCCCAAGCATCGCCTCAGAGCTGACCCACAGCCCGGAGGAGAAAGCAAAATCTCTTTAAAATGAAGCCCAGATCTCTTTCAAATCTCAGAGAGAAAGGTTTTGCAGATTCTAGGCCTCTGGTTTCTGCCCCAGAAATCTCGCTGTGCAGGAAAGACATTCAGCAGAGTTTGGTCCCTGATATAATTTCAGACATTCTTCTACATTTTTTTTAATCTTTCTTAGAAAGCAATTCATTTTCTTAGAAAGTAATTACACTTACAAGAGGTTTGGGAATCAGATTTTTCTATCAAGTCTCCTCTCCCTCTTTTCTCTCTCTGTCTCCTTTTGGTCTTCTTTGCTGCTGCAGGGCTTTTTTTTTTTTTTCCAGATCTGTAATAAAAAAAATAAATAACCCCCATCCCTCCCCTCTTCCCCTAGAAATATACAATTTGCTGATTTGCAAAGCCTCTTCCTATGTGGAGGAAAGCTGCCTGCTCTCCCCACGACTCGCTTTCCTGGCCTCCCAGCTCCTTGAGAAAGGAGGAGGGCCTTGTGCATTACAATTCCATTCAATCTCATTCATTCTTGCCTCTTTCTAACGGTCTTTGGACAGCAAATCCACACCAACGGGGGGTCCGAGCCCCCTCCTCACACCCCCCCCAGCCTTAAACACACACAATAGCCGTCAGCTAACAGCACAGCAGCAACTTTGAAACATTCAAGCTTCTGAAGTGAAGAATGCCCACAGCTCCCCAACCCCCACCCCCGCCACTTCTTCCTGGGCTTGACATTTAAAAAACATATAATGATCTTAATTTTAAAAAGGGGAAGGAAGGAAAAAAAAAAATCCTCATTTGGGTCACACTTGGTTTCTCAGGGCAGAATCCTGGTGTCAAGAATTTCCTCGGCAGGAGAGGATTGCTCCATCACATAGCTAATTACCTGCTTCCCCTCTCAGGCTCCACGCTGCAGAAAGGCTTTTTTTTTTTTTTCCTTCCCCCCTCCTTTCCCTAGAGATGTTTATTTGGTTGTATCAATCACCAGGACAGTTTGCAGCCTAATTTTTTCTGGTCATCTCGAGAAGGCACGGCCGAGGACTGGGAGCTGCTGGGGGCAGGGGGGGCCTGTTTATTGTGTGCCTGTGGTGCAGGGGGGATGCTGTGCTTGTGCAGGGTTGGGAGTGGGGTCTGACAAACCCCGGGTGTGGGGGGAGTGAGGACTGCCCTGGGGGAACTCTCCTGTGCCTGGGGGTCACCCTTGTCCTCGTGTAAGGGGGGTGCAAAGCTCCTCCCTGGCTGAGGTGGCACAACTGGAGGGAGGGGTTCATCTTGGCGGGGATGGGGGACTTGCTTCTATTCCATCATGGGGTGAGGTGTCTCCTATCTCTCACGTGGGATGTGATCAGCCTTCCCCCTAGAAATGCTGCCCCGCTCACTGCCCTCCCCCTGCTCAGGCCCAACCACCTTATCCCCATCTCCAACCTCCCTCAGTTGCTGCAGAGAGCCAGGACCAGCCTTGGACAGGCTTTTCTCAGTTTCCCCACACCACCACCACCTTTTGCTTTGAAGCTTATGTATTTTCTCCTCTTTCCATTTTCTAAGTGAAGAGGGTTGTTTTCATCATCTCTAACCTGCTGCTTGCCCCCTTCTTCCCCAAGGGACACCCCTGACCCCAGCAATGCTCCCCCAAGCTCCAGGACATTGTCCCAGGCTGTTTTTTTCTAGGGAACGGGGAGGAGAGAGGTCTCTGTATGAGGCTCCACTGCTGTTCTCACTAAATTAATGGTGTTTTTAGTTAAGGGCTTGGCTAAGGGCTTCAGTGGTGGTGGCAGGGGGTCCCTGCCCTCAGCATCCCTGGCACCCTGCAGTTTCCAGGTACTACTGACTCTCTTGACCAAGTCTGGAGCCACTGTTGCCTCCCTGGTGGAGGGGACAGGCCAAGTGGTGCTCCTGTCCCTCAGGGCTCAGCCTGGCTCTGCTGGCAACCCCTGACAATGAAAGTTCCTCAGTCAGGAGGAACGGGGAGTGGGGCAGCACAGGCACGTTCTGATTTGGTTTTGCCTTCTAGAAGGGAAGGGGAAAGGGATGAAGAAAAGAAAAGGGAAGAGGAAGGGGAAGGGATGTGCAGTGGGTCAGGGCTCTGCTGTCCCTGCTCACTCCCGCAGTGGGATTTTGTGGCAGTACAAGCATTAGCAGGAGGGGGAGGCCACAGCTTTGCTGTACATATTTGAGGGGAAAGTCCAGTCCTAGAGGCAGCCTGTGGCTACTGCAATTCTTTTAATACAATTAAAAATCAATGACACTCTGTGCACGCACACAAATAAACATCACCCCTCTGCAGCCCTGCTTCCCTGCCCACCCCCTCTTGAAGCCGGTGGGGAAGGCATCTTCTCCAGAGCCTGTTCATTACTGCTCTACTTAGGTGGGGAATTGCTTAACTGGTCTTTCTCCAGTAAATCATATTAACTCCAAGCACAGCTATTTATAAAATGTTCCACAGCCCAAGAGTACGGCCTCCAGATCACTCGAAGAAAATTAGGCGATTAGGCGTGCATAATCCAAGCCCAGTGCGTCTACGTACAAAGCCTCGCCAGCCGGCCTGCCGTCAGCTATTCACTGACATTAAAGAAATCACCGGGTTTATTGGAAGCCCAGCCCGGGCCTGAGTCCCAGCCAGGGACAGGGAAATAACCTTTCACAGAGCAGAGCGTTCCCGGATGGCTTCTGATGGCTGGGAAATGAAGCCCAACTTGAGAAAGTCTCCCCTCCCCAGGCCTGCTTCTTCCCTTCCTGCAGAAGGGCCCCTCCAGACACACAAAATACGGCTCTCCAGGCTGAGTTTCTCCCCCCTCCTCCTTTTGCGACCCATTAAACGTCTTCTATACATTTCCTCTTCATCTTGTCAAGGCCAGTTGCTCTATGACTGCTGGTTTCCCAGGCAAATCACACCAATTTCTGAGTTGATGTTGAAGGTCCACATTGGCTCAGCAGGGGTCCCAGCAAAGCACTCATCCATGGAGCCGGAGGTCAGGCTCTGCCCTGCTTCGCCAGCTGAATTATTATGATTTTTTTTTTAAAGTCTTGTTGCTCTTTGAACATTTACAGATCTGTTGGCGACGGGGATAACAACAATAACCAAAGCAAGGGCCTTCTCGCTGCAGACGTGCTCCTGAGCCTTCCTGATAGCGAGGATGCTGAATGGGATGCGGCTCCTCCACCTTTATTGCTGCCTAAACTCTTAAAGCACGAGGTTTTTAGGAGGAGACTGGCAGGGTGCACATGTGCAACCTCCCCCCACGCCAAACCCAGGCGAGGGCTTTGCCCCGAGCACCGGGCAGCTGCAGGCGCCCGCTGCGCAGCCGTGGCCCCCGGGGGCTGTCCACGCATGTCCAAGCCCGCATTCATATTTTTAAAACATTATTTGCTTAGGGGTGTCTGGGTGGCTCATCTGTGCTCGGCCCGGGAGCGTGGGCACAGGGACAGCCGTGGGCAGCCCGTGCTCCCGTGCGGGCTCACACACACACGGGGTGTGCACAGGCAGGAGCGTCAGCCCTTCCCCACACACCCAGCCCCGGGTGTTCAGGGACTGTGGAGGCTAAAAAGAAAATAAACCTGGTTCCTGCTTCTGCACTCTTATGCTCTTTTTCCCTTTCTGCCTTCCCTTTTGCCAGCTTTAGCATTTTTAATTAAATTACAAGCCTCAATAATGTTTTCCTAACTACGGTTCCCCGCTTCCTTGTGGAGTAGCGTGCGGAAAGGTATAATTTTGCAAACAGTTTCTTTAAGAGCTGGGCCTGAAGTACCATCAGAGATCTGTGTGAATAGAAAAAGAAACACCTCCACAAAAGAAGGGATTGTTAATGGAGGACAATCCAAAGGGGGCCCACTAAGGCCTGTCCTTTACAATAAGGATGGAGGGCGATGATTTGAATGCAGGGGGCCCTACTTGCAAATCTGGACAAAAACAAAATGGTAATAAGGGTTGAATCCCTCACTGGTCAAAGCAGTGGGCAGCAACTGGTCTCTTTAACTCCCCCCACCCCCTCCTTCTCCCAAATCAGACCCCAAACAAGAGGAACTCTCCTCCTCTTTAACTTTATTTCCTTGATTAGCTCTAAAAAAATAATCGCCTGAGAGGACTTCAGGGAAATTTTTTAGGGCCGTTTGAAAGGAGAGGGCTCCTCTTCTGCAGGTGGTGAGGGGACGTGCCTTGCTGCGGGCAGGTAAGCACCGAGGGGCTTCTCTTTCTTACCACGGGATTTCCGAGGCAGAAGCTGGGATGCAGCTCCGTAGGGCCCTTCCCATCGGCGCAGGCTGCACGTACGGATGCTCCGCAGAGATGCTCTTGCCTCCCTGCCTGCCCTCCCTCCAGATGTTTCATCATTTCGTGGGGTCAGTTCATTTTATAACACTGCTTGTAGCTTCCTCATCTCGGAGCCAATTAAACCCTCGCATTTGAAGGGGGGATGTGGGGGGGAATTAATAATTACAGTGCTATGTTTAAATACTGCTCGCCACTTGTTTAACGGGGATTCTGCAAAATATTGGTAAATGGCTCTGGAAAACCGGGTGCAGGCTCTGCCTGCAACAAGGGCCGTGGGAGAGGATTCTGGCTGTGAATGGGCCCTGAATGCTGGGAAAGGGGGTGAGAGGGCTGGAGGCATCTCTGGCTGATGCTGTCCCCCCACCAAGGGTCCCCAAGATTCCCTCGCCCCCCCATTCCCATCCCTCCAGCTTTGCTTTCCCCTGCAAACTGCTCTGCTCAGCCCAGTTGTGGGTGTTCATTCTGAGTTGGGGGGACGCAGGGAAGGGCTGCTCAGGGCTCCCCTCATCCCTCAGCACAGCCCTCAACCCCCCAGGCCTGGCACCCCTGCCCTGCTCCCCGCTGCTTGTTTGAGGCACCCTGTGGCCAAGCAGGGATCTGCCTCATGGAGGTGGAAAAGGGGAGCAAATGCCCCCACGGCACTGCTGGGTGCAACCACAGCCCCTGTCCCACACAGGCAACACAGCCCATGTGCTGGGGCAGCTTTACAGCTCCATCTGTGTGGCTGTACTGAATGCACTGGGGTTTATTTATATATATATATATATATATAACATATAATATATAATGGGAGTGGCACATGTATCTGTGTGTCCAGGCTGCGTGTGAATTGTAACACCCTGCGTGCTCCACGTCCTCCCAGCTGTGTTTGTGCAACTTGCACCACTCATTCAGAGCCTGTGGTACAGATCTACTTCATGGAGATATTTCTCAGAATGTATCTTTAAATTCCTACAGCTCCTGGGGGTTCTGAGCGGGGCTGGCTGAGCTGCTGTCCGTCTGTCCAGACGTGCGAGGACATGCCTTGCCCTCAGAGGTGTTCGTAGCTGTGTTTCCCCGTTTCATGTTTGAATTCTGGTGTTGTACCCTCGGCTTCCCCTGCAGAAGCTGAGCAGTGGTTTCAGCTGGGTCATTCCTGCACTCAGAAGCAGTGATTGAGCAGAGGATGAGCCAGGGCTGAGCCAGAGGGCCCTGTTCCATGGGCTAAAGCGTCCCTGTGCCCCCTCCCTCCAAACCCACACTCCTTCCCTCAGGTATCTTCAACATCCTGTTTGGGGGAGCAGCCTGACATTAGGGAGTTCCCCCAGGTAGGCTATGGGAAGCTCTTTTTCCTATAAAAAGAGCAAAACATGCTAAATTTCTGATTTTTTATTTATTTTTTTTTAAATGAAATATATTTATCCTGAGCTATTCCTAGGAATGTGCTCCTGGCTGTGAGGGCTCTGGAGAGATTGTTTTACTCTAAGGAATGGGTGAAAAACAGTATTGGCATTGTGAGTTTAGCCTCCTCACTCACTGAATCACTGAATCAGCCTATCTCGCTAGTAAAGGGGACAGGCACCTTCCTGTGCCTCATGCCACTCACCAAACAACTGCTGAAGGGATGAATATCCGTTTGTGCTTTGCTGGGCATCACTGTCATCCCCCTTTCCCCTTCCTTTATTTATCAGAAGTGCTTTGAGAAGGAAAATACATCTCCCACCCACCTCAAGTTTCACCCCCTCCTTAAGTATTTACTCTAAAAATACAAGCCCCTAATGGAGGCAGGAGCCTGTTTGATCCAGGGGAGCTTCCCAAACACGTTCAGCTGGTGTGAGCAGCCCGGCAGCGTCCGTGCTGGCTCCCAGCTCTGCTCTGAGCTGCTGCAGCAGCTCCTGAGCCGCAGCATCCTGTGCTGGGGCCACTGCGGGGAAAAGCCACTGTAGATACCTGCAGATACCACCCTGGCAGGCACCTCTGCCTTGGGTTCCTCTGTGACAGGCATGACGACCCCTGAAATGAAGGCACCTCAGAGTTGATTATGACAGGATAAAACTCCTGTATCTTTGCTGTTGCTGCAGCGTCACCTCTGTGTTTTCTCCAGCGGAGTTTTAGGGGGGCAGAACACACATTTACTGTGCATTGAACTGATGCTTTGTTGGTATCTCAAACCATCAGCCCTGTCTGTTTGGGATTCTGGGTAGAGGTTTCCGTCTCGGGGGTTGGTTGTGCTAAGTTGGATGCTGTTGTTTCTAGAGGGAAAAGTGTGTATGTAAACACAAGCTCTGGTGGTGCAGGCGAGGTGGTGGGACATGAGCCTGGGGGTTTGTCCCTCCTCCCCCCCTGTGAAAAGCACTGATAATGTCACTTTAATGCTGAGATTTAAGGTGGAGGAATAATGCAAAATAATTCTTTGCACGGGGAGAATTTGTATAATGGGAAATGCAAACTCCAATATTCCTCATTCAGACAAAACAAGACCATATTTAACAATGCCTTGTTAAAAATAAAGAGGAAATCTATTAATGTAATAACTAAATTGCTATTATAGGCATCAAAGCACCCTGATGCTTTGAGGTAACTTTATTTCCATCAGTCTTTTTAAAGAGCACAACATTAAAAAAAAATAAAATCCCCCACCATCCCGCCTCACCCAAACGCTGCCATTTTACTCATTAATTTTGTAATTAATCAGTTAAGAAGTTCTGACTTATTGGATTAAAGGGACGGGGAAATGCAATTCCGCCCAGCCTCATTTTAATAGGCGATTGTGAAATTGCTCTTTTGAGTCTCCAGCCTCAGCTCCGCGCCGGGGTGAGGGGGCGGCGGCCGCGGGAGCCCCGGGGCCGGGGGGACCCTCGGGGGGATCGGCCGCTGCGCCCCCCGCCCCCTGCTCCGGGGATCCCTCGGCGTGAGCAGAGGGAAGGTGCTTTCTCCCCTTTGCAGCTGGGGAACGGCAGTTCGGGGGGGGACAAGGGGATCTCCTGTCCCCGCGCTTCCCCCTCGCCATCCCCTTGCCCCGGGGCTGCGGGCATCCCTCCCTGTCCCCCGCGGCCACCTCCGGGCTGTCTCTGCCGCCCCTCTCCCACACGGACACGGCCCTTGTCGCAAAATACAGGGACAGAGATATTACTCACCGCCCCTGCCCGGCCTATCTCTACCCTTCCTGCCCTGTCTGTCCCTGCCCTGCCTATTCCTGCCTGTCCTTCCCTGCCCTTGCTCTGCACACTTCTGCCCTGCCTGTCCCTGCCCTGTCCTTGCTCTGCCTGTCCCTGTCCTGCCTGTTTCTGTCCTTGTCCCGCCTGTCCCTGCCTTGCTTGTTGCTGCCCTGGCTGTCCCAACCTACACCTGCCCCCGCCCTGCCTGTTCCCGTCCCCTCCCCAGCCCGCAAAGATCCCCTCCAGCTGCCGTCCTGTTCCCTCCCTGGTCCCCAGGGCAGCGGGGACAGCAGTAGGTGGATTTGGAAGGAGATCCGGTGCAGTTTGGGATGGATAAACCGCAGAGCCCACCCAACCATGGAGCATTTTGGAGAAGGAGGTGTCTTTCGAGGGGATCTGGCCTTTCCCCATCATCCATCAAAGGGCACTTGGGCGTTTGCACCCCAGAGTTTTTTTCCTCTGAGCAAGCCCAGGGTGGAACTGACTGATGTGTCCCCAGAGTCACAGCCCTGGGTGTCACAGCCAGCGGCCCGGTGACCTGCTCCGAGCTCTCTCCCCCAAAGCGCTCCGGGGTTGTCCGCTGTCGCAGGGGCAGCGCCGTGCAGGGAACGCGGCAGCCTCGGCTGCGGCCGCTCCCGGGTGAGTCCCTGCACAGCCCGAGCGCCGGGCAGAGGCAGGAGACAGGCGAAACAGCCAGGGATTTTTATTTTTTTATTTTTTTTCTACAATATACGGCTTTGCAATTAGACACGTCCAATGGATTATTTCTCTACCTCTGCCTTTGATCTTTTCAAAACTAGGCAGCTTTATAAATACCATCCCTTCTGTTTTCAGCCATTTTGCAGTTCTTGTACAATTAATGTACCGCAGTGATCTGCTTCTTTTCCTCCTCTTCTTCCAATTCTTTCCAGAACAAACAGACACTCCTGTCCATGCTGCCCCGGTGAGATTTACTTCTTCTTTCTCCTTGTGTCGTCACTGACACGCTAGAATAAAAAAAAAACCACATATTTTGATGAAATTATGGACAAGGTGTAACCTCAATGCTCAAAACCTACTACACGAGATCTGTTAGCACTATCAACACGTAAACCCCACAAAACTTGCGTACAGAAATGGATCCTTTAAACTAAATATTTAGTAAAGATTATTTTTCTAGCAGTGCAGCAAATCTCTGGAGTTTCTGCATTTGTTTCACACTTAAAAGAAGTTGGTGCAAATGTAATCAGCACATTAAAGTGCATCTTTCATTAGAGGACAGGGATCAGGGAGGAAGTCTGTCTCACCTGTCTCCATGCCATCTACCAGTTGGCCTTGGAACAGTTCCTTCATGTGGAATTCTGTGTTTGGATATTATTATTATTACTATTATTATTACTATCCTCTCTTTTCCCATTTTCATTGCCAAAATTCCCAGCCTCTCCCAAAGTACTCAGGGAAAATCTTCAGGGTTAGAGCACTTTCCTTGGCTTTGCTGGTAGAGATGTAGCCCAGTGCCTCAAGAGCTGGATGTGGCAGGGGATGGTGGGAAGATGGGTGGGGATCCACACCAGGCTCTCCAGCCCCGAGGGAATTTCTGTGAGGTAGTAAAAAGCAAAGGCAAGGGTTTTTCTAGGAGAGGAGATGGGGTGGGGGGTTAGGAGATATTGAGGGATTTCTATCCAAGCCACTCTTTCGTTACATAAAAACAAAACACAGTAAATGCTGTCCCTTCTCTTGCACTGCACACAGACATGAGAGGAAGGGAGAGCTGGGGAGGTGGCCGTGGCAGGGAGCACATATAGGACCTGCCTGTGGAGATGTCAGGTCCAGGCTCAGCTCAGTGCCAGCAGGGAAAGATTAGTTGAATGTCACCCTCTTTGGCAGCGAAACCTTTCTTTATCACTTCCAGCCCTGCCTCTTGCCCTGCTGGGTTTCTCCCACAGTGTCTCCCTGTCCATCTCTACCCTGCCTGTCCCCCCAAAGCATCTCTCCACTCTCCCCCAAAAAGAGACAAGCAGAGACCTTGTCCTCCCTCTTTCTCCTCTTGCTCTCTCTTCCCCTTGCATTGGTCTCTGCTCCTCCATTACTTCACTCTGGCAGTCTTTGTCCTCTCTCCTTCTGCAAACCCTTTCCATGAGCAAGCTGTTCTCAGTGGGCATGGAGGTGAAAATCCAGCTGGAGACTATAAAATCCACTGGCTTGGTTCTTTCTACCCCTGAAGATCTTTCCTCAGTGAGACACAAGTGAGACAGCCATCATAAAGGCATTTTCTCACTCAGCCTAAGCCATGAATTTTAAGTCCTCAGGACAGAGACTATTTCAAATGGTCTATTTCATATGGTGTGTGTTTGTGCAGATTCAGCAAAAGGCAGGGACCACACTATTATTTTCCCAGTATTTCCACTTCCCTGACTCCTACAGTGCCACTGTTTCATCTTTACTAGAGACACATATATTTTTACATCCCTCTTTTTCTTCCCGTGAGTCTGTCTTACTTGCTCTTTGGGGCTTATAGTTTAAGACATATAGTTTATTATTTATAGTATTAATAACAGGTATCATCCTGATGCAGCAATTAAATAATTACAGAACTCATTCTGGTTTGGTCAGCCAGAATGCCCCATATGGCAGGAATATACCTTATAATGAAGAGCTAAATATGTACATAGCTGGGCACTAAGCACTAGGTTTAGCTTCCCATAAACTTAAATATGTGCATTTCTTACCCAGTCGGATCCTCCATAGACCCATAAAGCAAGAGGCACAGTGATCTGCTCTTAAGATGCTCTAAGAGCTTGGAGAAATTTGTTAAGAGTGCTACTTCTGTAGGCACTTGTTACCATGAATTGGTGATGAGATTCATTGTTTGCCTTTATATCCACTTCTCGGGGCTTTCCCAAGCCTGGTGTAGCCTCTCTTTGAAAACAGAGGGCATCCATTTGTGATACTGTTTTTTGTGAGATAGTGCCTGAAAGGATCATAACCCTCACTCTCTAACAGCTGATCCATGGCAAAATGGTCCTCCTGCCACCCTCATCCACCCCCTCACCTGCCCAAAAGTCACCGTAACTGGGGCAGATGCCTGGGCCAACACACACCCCAGATGGTGCAGCACATGGATGTTAAACTCGGGAAGTAGTAGAGCCCAGCCTGCCTGAGAAAGCATCTCCCCACTCATCCATCCTTCACTGACTCCCCACTCGGCAGCAGATGTGATTTCATTATGGCACAAGGAGTTCCCAAGGCTCAGAGAGGCTGGCGGCGGCAGAGACCCTTCGCTGCATTGAATCACAGCCATTTGTGAATGCCAACTGGATTTTTCTCCCCCTCAAATCAAGGAGAGAGGCTGAAGATTGTGAGAAGAAAGCCAAAGATGTGGAGGGTCTGAAGGGTGTTTTCTGTGCCTGAAGGTCTGTCTTAGGTTTAGCTGGGACACGCAGAGCTCTGAATTCCTGCATCCCCACCGCCCTTCTGATGAAGGGAGATGAGTTGAATTTTCAGCCTCTTCAGTTTGCTCCTTTCCCATGACGTGACAGTTCTAGACCAGCAGAAAATTCATTATTTTATGGCCTGATTTCATTCTTGGACTTTTTCTTCCCATCAGATTCTGTTTTCTCTGCATGTGTGATAATTCACTTGCATATTAGCAGAGCCAAATCCTGCATTGTGCAGAGCTGACCATCAGAGTGAGGGGCTCAGTGCAGTCACCACTGAAAACATTAATAACTTCTTTTCACCTTGCTGCCACTTAGTTCAGATCATAGTTAGAGCCAAGCCAAGGGCAAGATTAAAAACCTCACATAAGTAAACATAGATACTAATGAAGTGTGCAGGGCTTCTGTGAATCAGGGACAGAAGGTGACACCTGGGCCACTCCGATATCTCTGGGGTGTTTGATCCAAAGTCTGGAAGCTTCTAGGCAGGTCACAAATGGGAAAGTGATGGTTATCCATACTTTAAATATCTTTTTCTATCTTGGTGAAATAAACCTTTAAAAGGTTAAAAAAATAAGTGATTCACTGGAGTCAGAGTAAATAGTAACAGGAAAGAGAAGTTCACTCACAAAAAAGTGAATGACTTAGAACATATACATAGAGAGAATCAGATAATATAGCTACAAGGTCATAAATACTTGGAATATTAAAATTAATAGCAGAGCTCTTAAGTTAATGAAAAGCCAGTTAGGCCAATAAACATCTAAAAGAACACATGTGAACAAACATCCCTCGCAGTTCATCGAAGGAGGGCTGTTCACAGTTTTACCAGATTTTAGGGCCAGTTCCTGTTGGAGTGGGCAGTAAAGAACTGGATCAGATGGTTGTGGCACTGGCTGAATTTCTCAGCCATGTGTAACTGAGTCCAACAACTGGCATCCCTGGCTAAACACTGAGCATCCATGAAAACCCAGAGATGCCGAACTCTCCTGCGGATCCAGTGTGTGCGTGGCTCTATTCATACACCTGACAGCCTGTGCACAGCCTAAGCTAATGGGTTGCATACAAAGGAGATATGAATATATGACAAAAGAGAGTCCAGCTCGAACCCTGAAGGCAGAGCTTGAAATCTCCTCTGCGCAGTTAATATCCAGCGCTGGCCTAGGGGCTGGAACCTTTCTGCACAGAGTAAGTCTGAGTCTCTGGATTCAAATAATAGCAGGTCAGTCAAGAATATCTCTCATCCCTGCTTTTATTTCTCTCCAGGCTCTCTCTGCACATGTTTTTTGTTCAGCAGAAAGCTCGTGCCCAAATTCAGTATTCACCTCTGAGGTATGATGTCCACCTTGGCCACTTCGGGATCCATCTAGGGATGATCTGTGAGTCCCCCAGAGCATCGAATTTCACCCCCAGTACATGTGGGGAAGGGAGGAAGGCTGCAGTTTGCATTTTAAATCCTGAAAACATATTTTAAGGGCTCTTCTTCTGTCTGTTCTCTAGTTTCTGAGAAAAATTCAGCTAAGGGAAGATTTTGGTAGAAACCCAAAACTGACATTCGCCTGCCTTTTCCAGGTAATGCATATGCATGCATGCAAAACTCAGGCATTGGTTGTTTCTGCCTCGGGATTAAAAGCTATGGCATGCACAGAAATAGAAGCCCATCTTTACAAAATTGCTTTTAAAAATTCCATATGCCAGTTGCATACCCTGCAAAGATGGAGAGCTTGAATAGTGGTATGGAGATGGGGCTGCCAGCCAGGAGCATGAGCAGTAAGATCAGCTTTCCCGCAGGTCTGTTCTTTGTCTTTGGGTCATTTTTCCTTCCCCAGCCTGCTTTTCCATCTCTGAAAGGGAAAAGGTTAATGTGAAGTGTTTATTTGTGTCTCAGAATAGTCCTCAGCAGCAACACTTTGTTTGTGACCATGAGATTGACCCCACATTTGCCAAAATAACCTGAATTCCTATGAATGGACCTTTATGTTCGGCATGCACAAGAAATACAGGGATGGCTCTGAAAGCTGCTGCTTAAAACCCAGTGGATTTGAAAGGGGTAAATGGCACATGAGACTACCAGGAGTTATGTCAGATGATGTGTAGGAAATACAGAAAAAAAAGTGAGATTGTTTTGGAAGAGAAATAAAAGTGCCCAAAGCCCTCTGCAATTCAGCCCAAAGGCAGCCCTGGCTTTGGCTGTCGTTAGGAAAACAGCAAACCAAGTCCTGGTTGTTCTCCATCCCACTCTGAATGACTTCTGGGTAGAATAAATCTTTCCTGCTTTTAAAATAAATGAGAGAGCTTCACAATGCCAGGGCCATTTAAATTTACAGTGAAATAACGCCAGGAAATGATTCGGCCTCCAATTTGTATTCCCGGTGTTTTCCTCCAGCTGAGGAACACAAAGTTACACTTTGCCTCGTGGCTTGGGGTGAGCGTCCAGCCCCGTGCCCTGCGAAGCTGATTTGAATGTAAAAGCAGAGACCGAAGGAGCCGGTCCGGAGCAGGGAATGGCACCTCGCTTTCCCGGGAAGCTGCAAACGGAATGTCCTCACCAAGGTCGGACCCTGCGAGAGGTTTGTCCCTTCCCCTGGGCGCTGGATGGGGGAGCAGGGGTGGGCGGCTGCTCCCGTCCGCCTCCCCCAGCGCTTTGTTTACCACAAAAGATGAACCTTCCCGGGAATGCTGCGAGCAGTGCTACAGAGCAGGGAGGATTCAGCAGCTGAAAGGTTTATGATTTTTATCAAGTGCAATTGGGAAAAAAAAACAAACTGAAAACAACCAACCAACCAAACAAGAAACAAACCCCCCATCTGAACTAAACAAGCCACAGGAACCTTGTAGATAAAACCGGAAATCATTTAGGTTGAATTTGCAGTCAGGAGATTGGAAATAGTGGAATGATTTTCTCTTGCCCTTCCCCGAGTGGTGTTGCAGCATTTTGGAATATGCATTTTTCCTCTTTCCAGGCTTCTATCACAGAAAGGATTTCTTTCGGTTGTTTCAAGACGTCTTGGGAATTGCCATTTTCTTTCCCTTCAAAGCTCCTATTGGAAATGTCAGGACCCTTCCTGTCAATTTTCCTGGCCATTCATTAATCCATTTGATTCAGTTTTGTTTGAAGGAAAACTGAGGTGTTTCCTGCTTATTTCTAGCAAAATTCTCAAGCCTGCTTTTGTAGCTGCTACAGTTTTATTTTTGAAAACTCGGCTTTTAATCTGAGAAAGCATTTTGAAGCAGCATGTTTTTAGCATGGAAATTTGCATTTGCTTTAAATTAGCTTTAAATGTGTTTGTGTGAGCCTTCTTATGGAAGTTTTCTATTTCCCAGAACTTGCATGATGTTTAAAGTCAATCAAAGGAGATGGTCTTAAGGAAGGGTGACGGAGAATAAATACCTTCTGTAGAAACAATTTGAAATAAGTTTAGACTTTTTCAAAAGATTTCAGCTTTCTGAGATCTGGGTTGGAGCCTCTTTCTCCTGTGATTAACTGGGGCATCACTGTTGTCTCGACGAAAATATGAACTAGTGCCTTGTTGTTAAAATCTTTTGAAGTGAGTTTGGAGGATGAATGCCCAGACCCAAATTGCTAATGTGAGGCTGCACAGTCCTGGAAAAAAATTAAAAATTGTGTTAGCAGGCAGCTAAGAGAAGGACTACCTGCTCAGGATGGTCTTGGAACAGAGATATGTGACTGGCACAGAAATGTGACCGGCACAGAAATGTGACCGTCTGTAAATTGAGTATGAGGTCATGATATTTTTTGCAATATTTGTGTTTTCATATTTGGAGAGCAAAAAATAATGGTTTGAAGTTTTTTTGTCAGTTGTGACCAGACTTAGAAATCCCCCAGGTTCCAGCAGGATAGGGTCTTGTCCTTTGGGTAGATAAAGTGACAAATAGAAAAGATTGGCTAAGGAAGTGAAAAGCACGAAATGAAGATGCAGATAAAACAGGTTTTTCACTCTTTTCCCTCTCTCATTCCTTGCATTGGGATGGTTTCTATTTTATTTATGGATGTTGTACCAAACAGTTTCCTTTTTTTTCCTCTGACAAAAAACCCAAACCAAAACAAAAAAATAACTTCCCCAAAAGCCCACCAAAAAAACCAAACAAAAAATAGAGCTGATTTGAGCTAAGAAATCAACATTTGAAAACTCAGCTGGACTTGCCCATTCCCCCTCCTGTCATTATTCTGCATAAGCTGGATCCATTTTCCCCCACTGCAATCAGCTGTGAAAGAGAACTTCCATCGATTTCAGTAGGAACAAGCTAGAACACGTTAGATTTAAATATTTGAATCCTCAGCTGTGCTACCCAGGCATGTCAATCTGTCTTAATACTTTATTTCAGGTTATTATATTAACAAAATTCAATGATATGCTATAACAAAATTGCATTACATGCTCTCTCTGTGTTTTGAGCTATCATACTCCATAAGCACTGGCATTCCTCCTCTGTGTGTGTTATTGCTTGTGAGCTCTGCCTCTAAATACACTTTGAATATGTTACATTTTTAATTCTCCAAGAAAAAAAAAATCCTGGAACAACAACCAACCAAACACACACATTTCTTAGATTGTGAAAACAGATTCTCTTGTATTTGTATCTCAAATCACCCAGAAAAAGAGCAAAAGCTCTGGGGTTGGATATAGGCTGTCAGACATCACAGGAGCAGCACTAAGGGATCCTTTAGCCAAAAGAGAATCCAAATTAGTGACCTGTATTGGGGATAAACTGGTCATGCACCACAAACATGATTCTGTAATTAAAACCTTCCCTGGTACAAACACAATTGCTGCACAGTGTGTGTGTCGAGGCGTACAAAGGAAAACAACTTCACTGGGAGAGTTAACTTTTTAAATCTTGTTCTGATGAAATGTGGAAAATACAAGCTGGAATGTGCAGGGCAGCGTCAGATCTTTACAGCCCTGAGATGCAGGGCTCGGATGCTCGGCTGCAGGGGAGAGGAAGCAGGCAAGGGAACAAATACCAACCAGATCCAAACGTGAAGCTTAGTCTCTCCATTATTTAGAGACAGAGAGTCCATTCTGCGTACCAGCCTCTCCCGGTGTCACACGTGTTCCCCAGCTTAGAAATCTTCGTTTTCTAAACTTGAGCTAATTCTGCAGAGCGTGTTTTTGTTTTGGGTGCAGCCAGCCCCGGGCTTTGCTCGCCTCTGCCGGGGTGAATTCCAGCACCGGTGGGGCTGCTCTGACATCAGGAGCCTTTGCTGAGTCAGGTTGTGCTGCCGCCCCACCTCGCAGCTCTGCATCTGCTGGGAAAGGGGGAAAAATGCATTTTTAACTGTTTAATGCACGAGGTCGGGCTGCAGCGAGCGGCCGCGCTGCGATGGAGCCAGCGCCGTGTCCCCGCACTGGGGACGGTCACCCAGAGCTGCCTCTGTCAGGCTTTCTTCTCCAACAGACCATTTAACCCTTTCAGCTTTCTGACAGCTGAATAAATAGGCAAATGAAGCAGGGCTTAATCTAGTGTCCACCCCCTCCAAAGGCCCTGCACTAAAGAACTTAAGGAACTAATTGCTTCTGTAGTGCTATTGCTGCCCTGCGACGGCTGAAAGCCTCCTGGAGGTTTGCCTTCGGTCTGTGCTCTCCGTGCCAGCCTGATTTTGTTAGAATTTACTATATTTCCATATTAAAACAGCCAGGCCGGGGGGTGGGGGGGAATGGAAGAAGAAAAGGAAAAGAAAAAGAGAGACTCATTAAAACTGCATCATGTCACCCGGCTGAACTTCCCATCCCTCCACTTCCCCGCTCAATCAGCAGCAAGGATAACAATTAGATGTGATAGCTATTCCTAATAGGCAGCAGTTAGCGCTCGCTGCTCCAGCTCTGGCTCGAGCCTGGAGAACCCTGGATCATCCCCTGCGAGTTTGCAACTGATGAGGCTCCAATTGCCAGTTAAACCTCTCCTGAGCAGGGCAGGGACCGTAGGGCTTTACCCCTCCATCTTCCTGGCTCTGGATTCTCTTCCTGCTCAGCACAGCAGCATCACCGAGGCACAGCCCATCCCGAGCTGGCTGCAGCTCCCAGTCCTGCCCCTGGAGCCCGGGGACCCCTGGCCAGGGCGGCAGCGGCGCTCAGCATCACTCAGCCAGAAAATTTGGTATTAGGAGTGGGAGAAAAGGTCACCTTGAAGGATCAGAGATAGAGAGTTAAAAAGAAAGGGGCTGGGAGTGGGAGAGAGAGAGGGGGGTGTGAGGGGAGGCTGAGGAGGGAAGGGGGGAAGGGGACGTAGGATTTCTAAGCAGGCCTGACCCGGGAGGATAAAATATCCTGTTTTCATTGGTTCAAATGAACCATTAGGGAGAGAGTAATTTGTTGACCTTTTTGCTGCCTTATCATGAGATGAACAGCCTTAACATGGGCTTCACGTTTGCCTTAACCCCACCGTAAATCATAGAAGAATCGATTTTTTCTTTTTCCTTCCCCCCCTCCCCCAAAATATATAAATAAATAACAACAACCAGGAAACCAGCCTGTATTTTGAGATGATTTAGCAAAGCAAGGCCAGGTAGATATGTGCACTGGTTAGACTCTGTGGATGGTGTCCCTCGGTTTCTTGTTTGTTTTTGTTCTCTTTTGGGTAAGCAACTGGGAAACAGGGTTGTGCAAAGGCTCTGTTTCCTTTGGGAATTCAAACTGGAGGACAGTGATTTTCCTCTTATTTCCATCAGCCTGGCTTGGCAGTAGTTCCAGTGAAGTCAGTGTACACTCTCCTACCGCCAGTCTCCTTCCCCAGCTCCTGCAGATAGTCTGGCAGGATTTTGGCCTAAGAGAGGCAGGACCGACATGAGGGTTTGGTTGAAATGACAGTTTTAGAGTTCGCTGTGGACCTTCCATGCAAGGTTGCCATCTGTGCAAGGAAATGGAGCTCACAGAGTTTGGAATATGTCAGCTTGCTGGGGGTGTACCCAGAGGCTGCTCGTCGCTGAGCCCAAACCAAGCTCAGATCCTGCGTGAGACTGACTTTCCTTGCTTTTCATTGTAAACCTTGATTTTCAAACTCTGGAGGCTCCAAGGCAGTCTGAACACCAACAACAGATATCCCCAATATATTACAGCAGAACCAAGCATTTCTAAAAAGCGTTGGGAGTTGTCTGGCATAGGAAGAACTCACCTAAAAGCTTGCCCTGTGTGCAGGATGGTTGTGGATTATCAGTCCTGGGGTATCTTGTGTTTGCTGCGAAGTAGCTGTTTAGGATCAGACTGGATCCTGCCAGACAATTCCTGAACCTGAGGAAAGTCAGACTCACCTGCAGCTCCTCAGCCAGAGCTCCTGTCCAGCTGAGCCAATTCAATGGTTCCAATCTGTTCGTAGTGTTTTGCACAACTTCACTCGTGATATTTTGTTGTCTCTCCCTGGCACAGCAGGCAAAACATTCCACTTTCACACTGAAAAAAATTGACCAACTCCAAATGGAAAATTACTTGAAATTGCAGGTTAGCCAGGATTTTTTGCTTTGCGATGCAGGAATGTTTTGTGCTTCCATTGAGTCTCTTATTGTAGGAAATTTAGATATGGAGCAGAAGCATCTGGCCTTCAAAGAACTCTGAAATTGCCATGGGATGTTTTGATAATGCTGCTTTTATGTGACTGATCTTTTCCATTTGTCCTTTGCTCTCTAGGTAACAGCTTGGAAAATGTCACCTTTTCGTAGGTAAAGAGAATGCTGTTCTGTGTAGGGTTTGTGATACCAACTTTTATTATAATCATTCTACTACATGAGATGCAGATCTTCGAGCAGCCAGCAAATTCTTGTCAAATGAACCCAAATCAGGAAGGTCAAATGTTCTCATGGAGAATGCGAGATAAGGGTGACTTCTGTGCCTGTTCTTGAATATAGCATCTTCTTTGATTGTTCAGAAAGATATTTAAAATTACTTCTAGCAGCAGGCTGGGTAACAATATACCCGTGTGTGCCAGGCTAAAAATAACCCTTGGAACTGCATTTGTACTACACTGTGAAGTATGTGATTGCTGGGAGAGATTTCAGAACTTACTTTCTTTTTCGCTTTCTGTCTTACATTAATTACACTTTCCATGTACAGCTTTAACATATTGGATGTCAGAATTTCTTCCTCAATTGCATGATCACCTTGGATTTTGGAAGGTGTTGTTTGATTTTTAGTGGTAGCATAGCTATTGGGAAGGAGGATTTCATTACATTAAGAGTTTAAAGAAGTTACTGTTAAAATAAATTCTAACCCAGAGAAAAAACACATAACAATAGTGTTTTGTAAAACCCCATAGCAATGGCATAGGCCCTGTAGTTTAACCAGAAATCAATGAAAAATCAATTATGGAGCTTTATTTTAAGACTTTTCCTATGCAGTGCTTGCAAAGTAAACTTTCCAACGTGCTCTTATAGGAGAGTAAAAAAAATGTATTAGTAAATCCAGCTTCTAAACCAAAATAGAAAGTGAATGAAATGTGTGTTTAAAGTGAAAAAAAAAAAAAAGAAATTGCAGAGGAAATTAAGGGGGAAAGCCTCCTCTAACAAGCTTTCTTTTCTGTTTTTAATTTATTTATTTATTTATTTATAGCTGATAAAATCCTTGTATTGAGCTCCAAAGAAGGAGAGTGTTTGTGTGTGTGGTGGGGAAGGAGCAGGGGCTGGAGGGATCCCTGATGACTTTGACCATCTCTATGATGATGTTTGATCTTCATCCCCATTCACACCCAGCTCCAAGCTCAGCTCATTTCTTCGCTCTTTGCAGTGGTGCAGAGAATTCTCAGGGATAGAAATCTGGGCTTTCCAGATACCTCCCTGGGGCCTTTCATCCTTCTTCATGCAGTCCCACCAGGTCTCCTGCTAAGGCACAAGGACATCTCAAGATACTGCCATGGTAAAAGCCACCAGTGTTTCCAGGAATGTGTAGGTTGTAGGATCAAGGCTCTGGTCATTTCTCCTCGTGGTGCAGAAGAAATCAGAGGGACTCTGGAGCTGTGCAAACATGTGGTAGGATGGGGATGAGAACCTGTATGTCCCAAGTCCAGGGTATTTTGTACCCCATCCCATTTGGTTGCTGTCCATGAAGCACAGACATCCCAAAAGAAAGCAGGATGGAAGTTTTTGCAAAGGTACAATTAAAGCTCTGAGGAAGCTGGGGCAGTTGGTGCCTTTGGAAGTTCTCAATGCAACATCCCCCCACCACATTTGTGTCTGTGTGCCTGCAGTCTACTCTTAACCTGCCGTGAGTGCACAAAGGTAGTTCCTGTTGTGGGGGCAGTTTTTTGCTTTTGTTTCCCCCATATTTCTTAGACAAAATCTCAGTAACGTGCCCACGTAGAGAGAATTTTCTTTCCAGAAGGTTGTGAAATTCACTGTTGAGAATTTTTATTAAGCACCTTGAAATTTATGCAGTAAATACAGACTGTAGCAGCCAAAAGAGAGCAAGACACAGTGCTTACAGGGCCGGGAGGGATCTGGAAGTGTCCAAGGGAGGGGAGAAGGTGTTGCTGTCTGCATTTGATCCTGCGGAAACTGAGGCATAAACTGTGGTGGCACAGGGAGAAACCCTAAATTGGGATGAAGGCAGGACTGGGACCTTGAGGAGGAACTTGAGGTGCTGCAGGCTCTGCCACAGCCCCCAGCACTGCAGGTGATCCATGATCCACACCAGTACCCAGCACCCACATCCACACAGCATCCGCAATCCTTCCTGACAGGACTGCCTGGATCACAGGATCACCTTCATTTCTGGACATTAACAAATACCTGAAGCACAGCAGGTGGCTGCTCACACCTTTCTTCCTAAAATGTAGCTAAAGAATGAATTCCAGATTTCACCAAACCCGGAGAAGACAGCAAAGAGACTGCACCCATCCACCCCCTTCCCAGTTTCCTGTATTTATCTGCCTGTGAAAAATGCTTGGAGGTGGCTGGCAGAAGCTATATTTCGATAACAAGAATGAAATGAACATGTGTACACAGTTGTTTTCCCTGACTGGGGTCTGTGTAGTTCTTCCGGAAGGTTAATAAATGGTATGCAAATCCTCTTAAATGGCCGTGTTTACACCAGAGCTTAGTGGCTCCAGCCATGTCCTCTACTTTTAACTCCCTAAGTTTTAGTGCAAAAAGAATTTGCTTCCCCACGCTCTTTAGAGCTCTCCCAGGTTTTGTCCATGCTTTTGTTCAGCTATCTGCTCTTGGGATCATAAAGGACATCACCAGAGGAAAGAAAAGGAAAAAAAAAGTTAAATTTGCCTTATTGAAAAAAAGAAAAAAAAGAAAATAAAAAAGATGTTTTGCTTAAAGACAGGAGGCTACTGTAGTGCAAAATGAATGATTAATAAGGATAAGAAAAACCTAGTTCAACAGGGCAAATGCTCAATAACAGCTCGTTTAATCATTGGCAGATTAGCTGCAAATGCAAAGTGTATGTGCAGCACTGTGTTAACTCATGCTGCAAAGTGTTGGCTATTCCTTTAATGACAGCATCACCTTGCATTGTGCATTTATTTCAAAATCCTCTCCTTAAACGTTGGAGTGTTTGGATTTTTTTTTTTTTTGGCTTCTCCTGCCCTCAATGAATTTTACAACACGGGGAATATGCTGTGAGTTGTGTCACCTCTGCAAATATTGCCGGGCTGGAGTCGTGTCTTTGGGGCAGAATCAGATTTCATAAGGTACAGGCTCAGCTTTGGCAACCACTGCCTTCTCCCTTGATTTCATTTTCTGGCAGCACTGATGCTGTCCTTGCGTAATTGTCCTTATGAGAACCAAGTACACCATAACAAGTGCATTTATTTGTTACCATGAGGAGAGTGGTATAGCTTGAAGAAACACATTGATCTTCTCTTGAGCAGTATAATCATTGCAAACAGAGGATCTGATTCATGAGGGTGCTTTTTAAAAATATAATTATTGCTCTTGCTGATTGTCCAAAGGATCACTTTTTGTATACAGATTGCATTTATTATTTGCATTTGTGATGGACATAGGATTCTCTTCCTAATGGGCACTGAGTGCTTTGAGGGAAGGTCTAAGCAGCTTCCCAAGGTGGTGGTGTGTGTTTGCAGTTTCCAAGCCAAGGGAGAGAGTCAGTGTCATCACCCACAGCCTCGTATTTTCAAGGCCAAACAAACCATGGTCTCCCACTCAATCTTTTATCACAGATGGGTCTGCTTCCCCACATCATCCACATAGCCCTTCTCTGAGACTCCTTCAGCTTCAGTTTACCTGGCTTAAGCCTGGACTACCACATCTGGGTTAGTGTGGGACATGAATAAAGCTATTGGTGTAAAAAAGTAGAAGGTTTTGGCTAAATAAAGGGGCAGAATTAGTGCAGAACGGGTGAATGAATTAGTACTAAAATTGATATAGGGAGTTGGGCTGGGCTGGGAAGGGATCTACTCATAATTCACAGTTGCCTCTGTCAGCAAGTCCTGGTGCACAGGAACACCATGGATGCTGTTTGTCACATCTTTTGCAGGACCGGCTGCTGCAGCCTCACGGCATTGCTCCCCACGTGCTGTGATAACAGGATAAGCAAGAGGCAATTTTCCTGATAACACATAAATGTTTGGTTTCTGCTCAAATTCGTAGCGTAAAGAGAAACACCGTTTGAGAAAGGCTGGGTGAGCAGCAGTGCAAACGTTGTAAGTACTGGTTCATGGCGATGCTAATAGCGACTCTATTCTGCATTAGGATTTTTGTTTATCATCATCCAGAGTTTCCAAACAGCAGGGGTTGTTTAGCGATAAAGTGCACTTTTTAACCAAGCTCCCTGTTCTTTCCCTCCTCAAACATGTCTGACCAGCTCTCTTGGCAATTCCGCTTTCTGTCGCATTGTAATTCTGCAGATCACACCGCTGAAGAGATAGAAACAAAGTCCTGTGTATAGGAATTTGATCATTTGAGCTGGTTTTAAGCTCATTTCAATTAACTTGGTACACTGCTGGAGATAAGCTGCCCCTGCCTGGAGTCACCTTTACTGATAGTCAGTAAAGGATGTGAGATACATGAAGTTCACCATGGATTCAAATTTGTCACCAATAACTACACAGCGATGAGAGGCTGATAATGCACACTCTGTCATTATCTTTAGCACTTTATATATATATTTGGCTTCTGTGGCAGAAGTGTTCTCGTGGCTGTTGTAAGTGAAGCATCACCTGTGTAACAGATTTTCTGACGCTTCCACTTGCTTCTCAAATTCAGAGGAAGAGGTGTGAGCACGATGGGCTCCGAAGGTGGTGGGAAGACTGAGGAAGACACAAGAGGATTGCAGTAGCTATCAGAAGGTCTTGTGCAGACTGGAAGCATTTTGCATTCCCTGTTTGCAGGTGGGACTATATCACAAAAATCTGCTGGTAGGTGCACAACAGCACTATTGCCCAGGAGGACAGAGCTTGCCAAAGCCTTAGGAACACCAGTGCATCATCTCTGGTACCAACAGAAACCTTTCCCTGGCAGCCACCTGGGGCTGAAGAGACATCAGCATAGACAGCTCCATAGAACTCAAACCCACTCTGAACAAGGGTGCCAGGAAGTTCATGGATATGCTGTTTCCTAAAGCTTGTTTGCAAGTCCCAGATAAAAGGTTGAACGACCTCACAGCCCAGCACAGCCTGATTCCTGCTGTTTAAAACCATTCTGTGAGGAAGCTCTGCTACAGCACGTGTCAACCAGGCACAGGCCTCCAAGCATTGGCAATTTTAGAGATGATCTCTATTTTAGAGATCAAAGCTCATGACAGGATGCAATTATGTTTAGCAGAGGCAGGTGATCAGGGACTGAAACTTTACATAGGAGAGACAGGTTTGGCATAGGAAATTTGGAGCAATGCTGAGACTTCTTCTTTAGCTGTTGGTCATAAGAGAAGGAATAATATCACTAAGATATTAACTGAGTACCCAGAGAGGCAATGTTTCTGTAGGTTGTTCAGCTGTACTGAGCACACCGAGCTCTTGTTAAATTTCCCACCTCACTCAGGACTTTTTAAAAACAAAAATATTTAACCAAACTGCCAGAATTTGGTTAATATGAGATTTTTTTTTTCCTAGCACAACCCTTTTGTTTTTGTTTTTGTTTTTTTTTATTTTTTTTATTTATTTTTATTTTTTTTATTTGAAAGAGAGTGTAAAAATCCAGGTACATGCTGTTTGTTTCCCTTTGACTGGCATTTGCTTCAATAGAAGGTGGCACAGACATTGGGATTTACTGGCTTTCAAAGAAGCAGTGATAGCAGGGCTGTTTTGAGCAGGGAGCAAGGAGTGTTGCTGGGCTCTGGGAAAAGCAGCTTTGCTTTCCCCGCAGCTGGCATGCTCTCTCTGTGGGGAATGTAGCCCAGCTGTACAGAAACCATGAAAAAATGCTATGGATGATGCCACTGAGTTTCCATGTATATTTTCTGATCTCCCCCACGAAGCACTTTCACTGTGCCCTCTTTTGTGCATGTTTTCTGTGTTTCTCTGACACCAGACCAATGCTATTAACCGTTGGGTTCTCTCTGGTGAGGGATGGGGAGAGCGATCAATAACCAATATGTATTTCATAAACACTCAGCCAAGGTCAGTAAAACAAACACGGGGATGGATGCACAGTACCCTCTTGCTAACTCCATATGTCTCCAGGGGATATGCATTGTTATTGGGGTGCAGGTGTTATTTCTGCTTCTCTGTTTTAATTCAGTTGGTCCCTGAAGAATCCTTATGGGCTTTGGAGACCTTCTGGCTGCACCTTTTATCAGCTAACACTATCCATCTGTGGCATGGTGCTGGCCTTTCCTGTGACCTGTGTTCTGTGTGACCTTGGTTTTGCCCCACCACTAATCTGTAGAGTCAGTTCTGGCCCTTCAACTATTTAACCCTTCAGTATTGTAGATCTGATTGTTCTTGCACTGCAGTGGAAGTAGAAAACCAGCTGTACAAGCAGCTCCTGCTGCTACAGAGATGTCCATAACCAGGGAGGGCAGGTGGACACATTAAACTAATGAGTTTTGCTGGAGCATTTGAGTCAGTCATTGCAAAGAGCCACTGGAGGTCATTGGAAACACTTGGTGGGATGTTGGCTGCCCTCACACAGGTGGGACCACTCCAGTTGAGTGGTGCAGCCAAGTTTATAAAGTCAGTAAGAGGAACTGTTGCCTTTCTTTCATCCTTGAACCAGGAGGTCTGAGTGCTTATGAAGCAAGAAGGTAACAATTCCATCTTTAACTCTTTTTATCTTAAACTGTTCTTTAGAGAAATTGTTTGTGGGACTAGTTCTCCAGGCACTGGAATTGCCAAAATATGGATTGAATGTTTGGATTAGTTTGGACATTTGAAAAACTGCCATCCTAAATAAGAGAGAGTGCATCTGCATGTTGGTGATTAGGCCCTGGTGCTGCTCTGCTCAGATTAAAAGCCCTGTTTCTGTCCCTGTCAAACACTGTAAGGAAGGAACTTCATCTCGGTAAACCATCCAGTTTAAGTATTTGAACACTAAGTGGAAGTTTCTGGTGATCAAAGTAATTTCCTTGAATAATGTATTCATACATAAACCTGAAAGAAATGTCATAATTGCAATAAGGTGTCTCTGGGGAGTTTGGTTATCATGATATAATCACATCCCTGGAGAGTGAAAGGCACGAGGCATAGCCTTGTGCTTAATAACACCCCAAGGGTGTGATTATCTCATAGCAATCGCACCCTCATTGTGCCATGTGGCCTCAAGAGCTGCAACGGGGATGGAAAGCCACAAAATCTAAGTGGAGGCAACAAAAACATGGGAACCTTGGGTATTTGGACACCAATTTCTGCATTCTTTTAGACAGAAAGAAAAACAGCTAGGAGCAGCATGATAAACAGCAGAGGATGAAGCTCTTTCCTTGCAGAGCAAGAAAGAATGGGACGCAGTATCTGTCCTCAGCCATCTGCTGTGCCTTGTCCTGCCTTCCCTCTATTTTTTTTTTTTAAATCCACCAAGTTGAATTAACGTGGTGGGGCTCGTTCTGACGCAGCACAGATCTGACAGTGCGTTGGCAAAGTGGCACTGCCTGCAGTACCTGGGCACGGGAGGCAGATTGCTGCCTGCTACGGAGAGCAGGGAAGGACAGCGGGGGGAGGATGGGGGAGAGGAGCGGCTCTGCACAACCTCCCCCCCCTTCCCCATCCTCCTCTCTTCTCCCAGACTCCTTCTGCTCCAGGGCAGTGGGAGAAGGGAGTACGAGGCAGGTGGGATGCTGCCGTGGATGGTAGCCGTGCTGTTTGTGTGGGAGGCTCAGAAACACGGGGATCTTGCTCCTCGGTGCGGATCTGCCGGCGCGTCTGGAAGTTGGATGTAGAGGAGAGGCTTCCTTGCAACAGCTGACAGGGCTTAAAGTTGCATTATCTTCTGAGCAGCCTCTGCTGGTTTCCATGGGGTTTGTGATGTGAAGGAAGGGTGTTAACAAGGTATTCATTCCATGCCCTGCTGCAGATGCAGAGAGCGTTACATTTGGACTCTGTTGCCAAGCCTGTTCTGAACTGACTCCTCTACACAATGTGGATGGGACAATTGGGGGCAATATTAAAAGAAAATCATAAGGGTTTGGTTGAGCTTAACCATAAGGGCAAGAGGAAAGAGGAATGAATTCCCAGCCCAGCCACATTGCTATGGAGGGAGTCTACTCATGCTGCTTATGAAGGTGATTTCTGGGATCCGTTCCCACATCTTTTCCTGAAGAGGAACCCTGAAGGTGTGCTATGTTTGTCAAAAAAAGGGACACTTGGTAGATAGTTCCCCTAATTCTTAGGCACAGCCCATTTAATATCCAACCGTTTGGCCCAGAGCTGTAGAATTTGGCTGGGGACATACACTATTCATCAGGGAGAGTCAACATCTTTCTTCTTTGCATTTTTGGTTTTTTTGCACCTGTGATTTCAAGGAGCCACAGTTTGACTCTTTCTTGATAATGTAGGAATAAAGTGGTTGCCAGAAAACAGGAGGTTTATAGCTTTACTTTTGCTCTCTCTGCCCCAGCTCAACATGCATAACCTTTATGTGCAAAAAAGAGGCACCTCCACTATTCACAGGATGCTGCAGGAAATATATCACATTTATAGCTGTTGGGAAAAAAAAAGCTGTTGTTTAAATCTATTGTGTGCTCTCTAAGGTTTGCAAAATCAGAGTTGTTTGGAGAGAAACCATTATTTTATTTTTTTTTAATACTGAAAGCTGGATGGTTGTTTATGTAGGTAGAAGGAAAAAGAAGATATTTTACTGTGTCCTTTGTGGTTTCCAATGGCTTGTAGATGTGGGTAGGAAGGAAGAGAAGGACCAAAATTCCAGCACTGCCACAGTGCAGCATTTCTGGGCCGTTTCTGATTGTGGCCCTAAGGGTTTTGTGGAAAATCATTGTTGTTTTCTGTAGCACAGTCCCTGCCTGATAGTGTGTCCTGTCATTGCTTTACTCTGCTTTTAATGGCTGCAGAAGATGTGGGAGGGTTTTTGGTAGCTGGTGAAGTGCACCGTGAATCATCTGGGATGGCAAGTTTGTGTTTTTGAAGCTACACTGAGAGCTGTGCTGGTGTTGGGGTGCTTGGGGTCAGTCAGTACTTGTTTTGGGCATTTGAGTCAGAAGGGGGCTGATTCCCTGAGCAGGGTGGCTGTGCTCTCCTCCACATCCTGAATTTATAACTTCACTGCCCTTCTCCATGACTGTGAGCTTGGGGAATTTATCAGACACTTCTCCATAGTTTGTGAAACTTTTCATATATTTCACAGGGTTGGCAAAATGTTGGTGACAAACTCGATGGGACCTCACGGGACCAGACCAGACTTGTTGTGATGGGCAGAGAAAATGTTTATCTTCTGAAGAGCTACTTCTGTGTTCTAGGTACTAGGGAACATTTTTTAGAGACTCTCTTTTAATTTGGCTTTGGGAAAAAAACCTCTATGAAAAAAAAACTAGTGAAAAATCCTGGAGAGAGAGGAGAATTGACTAAAACAAATTAGAGAGGTTGGGTGCTTATTGCCTAGTCAGCTTATTAGATTTCTTCTACAATGTTTTTTCAAAATCCAAAAGCCCCAAGGTGTAACTAGCATGCTTTATGTTTTTATAGAGTCTAGGCAATTTCCACAAATTGAAAAATCATTTTAAGCTTTCAGAACATGTCAGGATGATGAAATGAGTAAATTCTGTCTATTTTTTTGATGACATTTTCTCATTCTCGCACATGGTAGGCTTGTTTTTGTTTACTGTTAGATGATGTCAATGAGTTCTGAGATGGTTTGTTCACTGCTGAAATAACATGTATAGTTGATATGAGGGGAAAAGTGCATGAGGATGCAGATCCAGCAGACCCAGGGAAGCGAGGGAATGGCTGGTCAGGCTGACCGCTCTTGACAATGTCTCTTTAAGAAAGCTCTGTACTCTCTTGCAATGTTAAAGTTGCTAAGGTAACTGTGCATTTTTTTAGAGCACAGCAAAGTAAATAGGTACATGACCTGTATAAATTCTCGGTGCATAAATTACTAGAGCCCTCAAGCTAGAGTAACTTATACACTTCCTTATTTCCAAATGACTTTTTGGCTTCTCTGCATGTCTAACGCACAAGAATTTGACGTGCACGGTTCATGCTGCAAAACATCCACGAGCCAACCTGGGGCACTGCTTTCCCCTGTGGTTTTGGTGCAAAGAGGAGCCAGTCATGGGCTGTAATGGGCCCTCAGGGAGAGGGACAGTGGCTGAATGGTCTTTGCCCCTCCAGACTTGCACCCCAGCAAGTCTCCCCAACTGATTTCTGTGTTGGGGGATGTAATTCCTTCGACTGGTATCAACCTTGTGTGAGGCAGGCAAAGAAGGTTGGGCTTTCACTGGAAACCTGTGTCTCTGCCTGTTGCTTTACCTGATCATGTACCTGGGTGCAATTCCAGTAGTTGTTTGAAATAGGCTGGCTGGGTCCAGAAATGTTAAGTCCGAGGTACCCTAGTGAGTCCTGCAGCACGTGCAGGGGTCTAGTCTGCATCACCCCCAGCAACCTTGTTCAGTGCCAGCTCTGCACGGTACCTCTTGTGCGCTCCTTGGGTTGCAGGAGGCCAGGCTGCCTTAGAAAATCTGAAGCTGAACAGCTTCTGCTTTGATGCCAAATTCTACAACCCACATCTTTGTCCTTTGTCCTCTTTTGCTATTGTATTTTTGCAGCATCCCTGAATGCAGAGTTGCTGGAGGGGATAACGCAGCTCAGTTAATTTTATGCCTGTGCACACTGTTGCTGTGTCTGCACACAAATTGTGTGCGTGGCTTCAGAGCAGTGCTGGATGTTTGGGTCCTGCTGCCTTATGATAAAAGGTGTCACGCTCCTGATGGAGACTTCTCGTGCAGAAATATGTGTGTGTACACCAGGTAACACATGTACAGTGATTTTTCAAGCTGTGTTTGGCCTGCTGCACATATGCTGCAAATATAGCTTGACCACTTGCAGCAAACCCAAACGCACCGAGATGATCTGTGTGTGTCCAGGGGCCGCTTGTCTGGGATTTCTGGGTGTCCACACGGCCAAAGTCTTCATACTCCATCCAGACAAAATGTTCTGGAAGAGGGCACGGATGGGGCTGTCCAGGGGCAAGCAAGCCCTTAGCTTGGTGGTACTTAGTGCTGGTATCGGTTAGGAGGAGATATAATCTTATTTCTAGAAATATCTGCCTGTGAACATCAGACTACCCACATGTGCCTAGCAACATCCAGAACAGCTCTGCGGTGAGGTCATGGACCACCGCGGGGAAGGCAGGACTGGCAGTGCCAGTTTCACAGGCTCCTTGTCAACAATACCATCTGCTGGATGGATCACTGCTTGGAAAGGGACGGCAGGACGTGGCATCTGACCATGACATGCAAGGCTTATTTTCATACTTACCTGTGCATACAGAGGGGCCTCTGTATAAAGAAATACTTTGGCAAGGTGGCAACGTACCCCCACACCTTATTCCAGTCACTAGAGCTCTGGCTGAGACTGCTTGGATCTCCTAAGCTGAACCAGCTTGTGCTGAAACAATCCTAGGGAATTTCAGGTTGAAGAAATATTTTAACTTGCTCCTTTCCTTTGGTTCCTGAATCTTTTCTTCTTTCTCAGCCAGAGAAGCATCTCTGGAGACTTCTCATATGGCATAGGAGGATGTGAGCAGCCCAGTGCTGGCAGACCTGAATGGTGACTGAAGGCAGGGGACCTACTGGAAGGCCAGTTTGGAGGGGGGCCCCTCCCCAAGCACCAGAGCTCAATGTATGGGCAGGTTCGCTCTTCCTCTTGACAGACAAAGTCCCAAATCAGGTCTTTCATTTTCAGGCTGCTGGTTTTCCTTACATATTTTGGTTTACAACATTAATGGTTACTGGGGGGAAATGACCTGAGCACATCCCAGCAGAGAAACTGGGAGAACAAGTTAGGCTAGACATGGAAGTAGGAACCATTTTGGGAACAGAAGGTTGAAGGAAGTGCTGTGGGGAGGAGTTTGATACCACAACTGGACTGACTGAATGTTTGCTCACATTGTACATTGTCTTGTTTTTGAGACAAATAAGTTGATCTGAAAAAGTTCCATCTGCTGTAGCAGAGATGGAGCTGATGAGTTCTGGTACAGTACTGAGACTTAGTGGAAAATACTGGAGAAGCTCTGCAGAGATTTTTTTTTTCAAGCAAACCAACAGGAGGTGGGAACGTTCCTTCCCTTAGCTCTCAAGGAGAGTTGCTGTCTTAAGGACTCCTTGCTGCAATGAGAAGTTATTTCCTTTCTTCAGGGCAGGAGCTTTGCAACCAGAACTCTCTAAACCAAGCAGGAAAATTCAGCAGTCGATGCTTTGTGTTTTCCCCAAACCCTGTGGGCTGGTTCCTGGTCCTGTGGTATCACCCCTGGGTCTCCCACTGGTGGGGGGTGACAAAGCTGTCCCTGGCTCTGTGCGAGCGGGGGGGTGTGCAGATTTTTGGTGTGTGGTTGGTTTTTTTTTTTTTAAATGGTGCACTATTTTCAGGAGGAGATGGACTGCGCTGGCGCGGGGCCAGAGGCAGCCCTCTCCTTGCCAGGAAGCCAGATGCATGGTCACATTGCCTGGCTCTCCCTGGCAAGGCTGGGAAAGCTTCAGCAGGTGTGATCAAACAGCATGTGGAGCCGCAGGTCCAGAGCAGGCTGCCTCCGAGGTACCACTAGACTTGTTGTCACGCCGAGAGAGCCCCCGGACAATAAATATCGCCGCGTTAAACCAAGAAAAAACCCACCTCGGTGGGTGCTTCTCCTCCCTTGGTGAGCCTGGTGCATCCTCCCCTGGGCTTTCACACTACGGCTTTAAGGGATGGCTTTGGAGCAAGGAGCAGCAGCAGGATGAAAAGGCTCTTTCCCCTGCCCTCCTCCCCCGCCGAAGCCTTCCACCTCCTCAGCAATGTTGCGGAGAGAGCAGAGCCTCACAGTCAGCAGACTGCAGTGACAGATGGCAGGTCATAAGCCCTCTCGCTAATCTAACACTGGAAAAGAAAATAGGGCTGGGGGTGATTCAGCTGCTAGGCCTCAAAGCAAGGGGATGACGGGATAGCATGCTCCTCTGACACGTCCTTGAAGGATGCTGCATCCCAGAGGACCGCGGGAACAAAAGTAAAGTGACGATGAAGCAAAAATCTGTTTGCAGAATAAGGCAAATTTTGCTAAAAATGGATAATGTGCTCAGAGTCATTCTGAGTAATTGGATTTCTATTAGCAAGATGCAAATATTACTAATAGAATTCTCTAGCAGGAATAATTTGTGCTCTGGATCTGAAGCTACCCGGGCATCGTCATCTTCCCATCCTTAATTGTCCACTGACCAGAGCTGTCTGCACCCTAAATGTATTTATCTATCAACCTGTCTCTTTGTATGTGTGGATCTGAAAGCGAGCTGAATCCATTTAATTCAGCACAGCGTTCTGGAAACGTTCACGTGGCAAGAGGAATTTCTTGGCATTTATAAGCTGCAACGTGCATTTAAAACTAATATATTTTATTTTCAAGGAAGAATACAGGCTGCATCCTGAGCCGCCTGCTCCTCCTGGCAAGCACCCATCTTGCTGAGGTGGCAAAGCTTGTGACACCGTGTTGGAGGCCAATGTCAGAGGCTGTGGGTTGCCTCCATCCTACCATGAAATCGGTTTAAGGCTGTGAGATGAGTGTTACTGATTCGCAGGAAAAACCTTGCAGGGGGCACAGGGGGATGCTAATGCTGCGAATGCTTCTGGGCTAGATGGTCCCAGTGAAACCAGTGGGGCTCTTTGCTATGGGGGGCCACTTGTTAAGGACAAATCAGACCTTTAAATATCTGGGAGTAAGGACTGTGGGTGAGGTTTGCAGCTATAATGCACCATAACTCTGCCAAGACGGAGAGATAAGGATATTGTGGTCCTGTCTGCTGAATCTGCAATGGAAGTCATGCCCTGGTCCATATGTAGCTGTCAGGGCAGGTGTTGCTGCCCTGGCTCAGTCGCTGCTGATGTCATCCTGAAACAAAAAACCCCCAAAAGATTGGTTTGTTTTTAAAACTGATTCCTGAAGACGGTATATTTCAGGAATTTTTAAAATGAAAATGTCTTTTTAGTAGAACAAGTACCTGTACACGATGTTCTTCGTATTTCCTGGGGAGGAAAACCTCCCACTTTTGAAAGCAGCTTTTGCAAAAAGTGTTAAGGGATTTTTCAAGCTACAGTTCAAGATTTTTTTAACTTACATGTTTCACTTGTTGCCCCAAAACATTTTATTAAAAGTTTTCGGGCTTGAAAACATTTTAAAGTGATAGGAAATCACGAAGTTCTAAAAAATCATTTTGCTGGAGGAGAAACACTTGTGGGCTGGTACCACCAGTCTTGACATCAATTCTGATTTTTAACTTAGTAACAAGCTTGAACTAGCAGACTGCAGGGTAAATTCTTCTGGTCGTTTCTGGCTCCTATTGAGTTTCTTCTTGGAGGAGGAAGGAAAAATAAAGACTTTAGAGAGAAGACACCTCCTTTTTGCACACTTCTGTATCCTGGTATTGTTATAATGGGGGAAAAGGGACACGGAGAAGGAAAATTTCCTTGTCAGAGTGTACTGCTAGAAAATACCAGAACATAATACTGCAAAACAGAACATGACATTGAAATTATATTGGCTCTTGAAACCCTTAGAAATATTGTCAGTGCTGAAGTGGCCCAAGTTCATGCCATTTTGAAGGCCTGTCCTGAGGTTTGTCTTCATGCAGTGTTAAGCTGGATTAGCACAAAGAAGTGATGTTTAAAAAATACCAGGAAACTGAATGTTTCTATTTTGCTGATGTTGAAACAAAAATATAAATGTTGACATGAAGGATTGGGATGAAACAAAAGCCATGTGGTGTGTGAGGGTAATATTATTAGGAGGTCTAATGAGGTTTGTTTTGTCCTGGAAATTAAACTCTTTGGAAAGTTCATCTAGCCAAAACTAGAGGAAGGAGTTCTGAACTCTGCCAAGCACCAGATTCTGTAATTTGGGTGCAAATGAGTGGTGTGACCATCTGACAAATGACTGTTGTGAGTGGAGGGAGAGGTCTGAGAGAGCAAACTGTCTTCTCCTGGCTCCTGGAAGGCTTGCAAGTCGTGCAACCCTATTTCATATCCGTGATCAATCCCTTCCAAGGATCCCACACTATATTGCTAACGACCTGCTCATTGATCTGACGGGAAAGGTCCATTTAAAAGTACAAAACCCCCAACAGATGACTAAAGGCAACGATTCTCATAACTGCTTCTCAGAGAAGATTTAGCCTTCTGAAATCCAATATAGATCAACCTTTGCACCAGGGAGCTATAGAATACAGCCCTTTACTAAACGCTCTGGCCTTTGCATCATAGTTTGATCTCTGAGAGGAGATACCTTAGAAAAGGGTTTCATTACCCTTTTCCTTTTTTTTTGTCTAGGCAGAGAGCAGCAAATATGGTTGAGATGGTAAAGGAGGGATTTTTTTGCGCAGTAAAGACACGTTTGCAAGAAGGTACAATTTTTAGGAATAAATGCTGTAAAGTAACATTTTCTTAATGTTAGTGAGGTGGGACAGGGTCTCGCTGTGACCTGTTGTGCTGTTTGAGCTTCATAGGAGAGTGGGCACAAACTGTGTCCATCTGCTCAAAAATCCACAGGGTTGGTGTCGGTTATGGCTCGTCTCATTCTTGGAAAATCAGATGCTTTCTACCATCATCACCACTAAAAATCTGACCTGGGAAAACAAGTGCAGATGCAGTAGATAAATCTGTACTTAGACATGCCCACCTTGCTGTTGGAATACCAAAATAAATAGGATAATATGTATAATTTTACTGGAAAACAGAGCAAATATAGAAGGGAGGTGAACAAAAAAAAAAGGTGTGAAATGCCAGGTCCCGCTTTTAGAGTCCTCCAGTGTAAGTGTAGCCGAGGTGCTGGAGGTGAAAGAGCTGCTGGCTTCAGTTATGTGACGATAATAATAAGTAGTAGAAGTAGTGGCAAAGCTGAAGGCTGGAGCTCGAGCGGGGGAACTCTCCCTGTGTAAGTCGGCTTGTGTAATTCCCACAGCTCTCCTTATCTCCCCGTGCCTTTGGTTGGCATATCAGCCAGACAAAGAGCTTAACAGAACTTGGCATAGAGACTGGGGAAATTGTTTAAAATTTCCAGCAACTGGAACAATTAAGTGAGCTTTCGAACGAGGGAGAATAGTTGTCCCCTTAGGATTCCTATCACCGAAGGATAACATTTCCAGGCTTTGTCCAGCAAGAGATGTCACTTCATTTACAGAGATCTTCACAATGTTGAGGTATATTGGATATTGGCCATTATATGCTAAAGACTATCAGGAATCATCTCAGCTGGGCTAATTGTTCCTGGGTTCAGGGCTGATGGAATTTTAATTTAAATGCTGGTGAAGTTTCCCAGAATTATAAAAGATGATGGCAAAGCCATGGTTTTTAGAAGTAATAATAGTATCCTGGATTCAGGGAATTTATTATGATTTCATCCAAATGCATCCCTGAATAAGAGAGATTCCTGAACTGGGACTTACTGCTGTCTGCTGCCTGTTTTGGGATGGAGACAGGATGGAGAACAAGCATCTTCTACGAGAGATGGTTGTGGCAAGGGCTTGATTCCCTAAGTCATGTTGACGTCACATTCTTCAGTGTTTGTTTTTACAGCTTGCAAGAACAAGAAGTGTTTGCCCTATTTTGTGTCACTGTGTTTTCTAGGGTGCTTCTCTTCCCTTCCACCCCTCTCCTTTACTGAACCTGCACTGAGGATGTGTCATGTTCACAACCCACTCCCTTTGGATGGGGGGGAAAAGGGAGAGGGGTGGGGGGGAGCAGCAAGGACTCCGTGGCGCTGTATAAATAGTTGCTTTATTATCATTAAAAAAAATTGCACTCTAAAGATTTTTAGGATCAAAACATACCAAAGAAGATGTAAAACAAAATTAAAATGAAGTCAGTATCCACATTGTCAGCAGTTACTTTGTCACTGCAAAGCATCTCCTCAAAGGAATATTGTGCAGCACAGCAGCAGCCGAATGAAGCAAACGGCTCCGGCGTTAACTTAAAAGGGAAGTGCAGGGACATCTTCAAACCACAGTAATGGATCCCTGGGGTTTCTCTAAAGTCTGATAGTGGCACTGACATTTCCTGTGAAGTTGGAGGCTGGCAGGTTGTTAAAACTTCCTGTTTTTTTTTTTAACTGCATCAAGTGTTGCTGTGGTTTGTTGAACGTATAAAATCACTTCTCCACCTCCTCCTTTTAAAAAAAAAAAAAAATCCAGATATCAATAAAGAACTTGAGAGAGGAAAACACTATAATTATAGCCAAAAAGCTGGCACAATGCCTGCTGTATAAACCCGTTATTTTGGTAGCATAGAATTCGGTACTGGAATAATTCTCTGGGTGGAAACTTGGCAAACATGATCTCAGCCTGTGAGCTAATCTTTTCTTTTTCCTCCTGTAATAACATTTTTTTCTTCTCTACAGATTTAGCCATTTTAAAATTGTGCATCCTATTACCGAGATTGTGTATGCACAAATGACCTATGTTATGGGTCTCTGGGGTGACGTGAATGTAGACAAGAGATCTGCATGTTAGATTAAAACCCCTTCGCTGGAAAATTGGTACCCTGTAGATTCAAATACAATTAGCCTTGATCTGAACTGCTGCCACGATGGGAGTTGGCTACAGCTGAGGGTGGGATGGGAGAAGAGGGGCCCAGGAGAGCCTGGGCAGTGTGGGGGATCAGGATTTTGGTTTGCTGGGTAATGTGGAATGTTTCTGGTTCTGATCCTCACCATCTCTCTCTCAGTCTTGGAGCAATTTGTGTGCTAGAGCTTGCTGGCCTGGAGAGGTAAAAGCCTAAATATTTGCATAGATTTGTGGATCCATGTCCACTGTGAAATGGAGATAAAACAATCTTCATAGCAGTGGGAGAGGTGTCATGAGCTGTGCACAAAGACCATGTTTTACAGTTAGCCTTTCTTTTTAAGAGAGCTGAGGCAAGAGAACACCTCTGTGGAACTGTAAAGGAGCTCAGAAAACACAGGGCTCTCATAACATTTTTTTTTCATTTTGACCTAGATCTTCAGTTTTTAGAGAACAATGTGTTTGCCTACACTTGCAGGTTCTGGGATCTGCAGATGCTACGGGAAGAGAGCGAGGCTTGGATTTAAATTCATGTCAATCTGCCATAAACATCTTTCTAAAAGAATATAATAAGATCAGATCTATCACTGCTGTTGTCCCTCCATTGGAGTGCTTTGGTAACAGAGACTATCCAATGTGTTGGGACTGCCTGGGTGGGAGCCCAGGGGGCAAAACTGGCCCAGTGGTGTTTCAGAACTGCAAGGTAATTAGTTCCACTTCCCTGCAGCAGAAGGGGGGACTGCAACCCCCTTTGAAATCTTCTTACCAGAAAGTGAGATGTGCAGTTTGCTGATGTGTTAATTTTCAGAGAAATCAGTCTCTTGAAGAGAGATTTTGTTTGGGGTCTTGGGACAAAACAAAAAGTGCTGTTGGAGTTGAAGTGAGCTGAGACCAGAGGTGCTCTGTGGATGCTGGTGCTCGCTTTGACTGGGCAGCAACCTGCCTGTAGCTTTTGACCTTTCCACCTGGAGGCACAAATGTTTTCCTGAATCTTAAGCGTGGGGTTGACTTCGGGTTTTTTTCTCCCAAGGTGGTGCTGAGTACAATTTGCAGCAGCCTGCAAGAAACAGGGCACTTTGGTGGGTAGGTGTGAGCAGCACTGGTGCTGCCAATCAACCCCCTGTCTATTACTGTGCTCTGTTTTGTAGATAAGTGTGATTCAGGATGAAGAACCAAATGTTGAAAGGAACCTATCTACTCATGGGATGTGTTTAAAATATGCTGCTTTTTAGGTAATATTAATTACTATGGCACTTTGTATCAGCCAGAGATTGTAACACTTGAATCTTGCTGAGTGCTGAAGGCAATGCTCCACATGCTTAGGCTGAAGTTGGTGGATAATCCATAGTAGATTTTGAAGCAGGACCAGAAATTTAAATAAGTTGTTTGTTTGAGTTCTTACTGAGCAGTTCTGGCTGACAAGGGAGAAAAAACTGCAAAGGAAAAGACACCACTGAAGATTGTGGTGATGCAGGAATTACAAGCCAGGTCCAAAGCACCACTGAGACCACAGAAAAGCTGCTGTTCCTTTGGTGGTGGTACTTGTGTCAGGCTGGCTCCCATCTCCAAGAAGTGACCACCAACTGAGTCCTGAGCTCAGCTTGGCCCTCAGGGAACAGCCAGGGAAAGGCATTTACAAACGTGAGGCAGATCATCTTGTGCCTGGAGAGTGGCCTCTGCAAGTATTCACGAATCATGTTAATCATGAAGTGTGCCACAAATATATCATTTTAGAAAAAAAAAATGAGGGCTCAAGGGGCAGACAACCTTGTGTGCTGCTTTCTTTTGCCTTTTTCAGAGTTTGTTTTTAGCCTTTGGAGAATTCCTGTTCATGCTGCAAAATGTCTTGGGAACAGAGAGGAGTGCATGATGAAAACAAAACCAGATCAACTTCCCGTTGCAAACCCACTTCCAGGAGAGGAAGGTGTTTTGGTGGGGTCTTGGTCCCTGGGAAATGGATTTACATGTTTCATCTCTGCTATCCACACAGAGAAGAAGGAAAAAAAAAAATCCCAGCCCTCAAATATTTTATCTTGTTCTGCAGGACCCTCGCAGATCTCTCCCCAGGGACCATAAATTCTTTCCTGACTGTCACCACTGCTCCCAGACTCTGGTGAGGCACATTGGGAGAGTGAGCTTTGTTCCTCCACAGCACAGAGGACATGCCACAAATAATTTAAGGGACCATTTTTCTTGTTATATGACATTAAATATTCTTTACTTTAAAAAAAAAAAATCCACACCACTTGGCATAAAGTAATACATCCAGTAGAAGGGCAGATGCTGTTTAATAAAAGACACAGCACTTGCCTCTGCTCTGTGTCCAACCTCCTGAATCTATTCCTTGGCAGGAGCAGTGAGCCAGCCTGCTCACACCTTGATGTGAGGTGATGAGATGGGCCAAGAACAAGCTCTGTGCTGGGCCAAAACTTTAAAGGACATTGTTTGTACCTGCAATTCAGCTGCAGGAAAAAGGAAATTGTGGTTTCATTCCAGCTGACTGGAAATATGGGGTTTTTTTAAACCCAACTTATTTGGGCATCTTCCCCATCATGTATTCAAGTCCCAGGTGACGTTGGTGCTGTGGGGGGCTGGGTTGCAGCCCTTCAGATTGTAGAATCATGGAATCATTAAGGTTGGAAAAGACCTCTAAGATCACCAAGTCCAACCCTCAAAGATCAAAGGATGTGTCCTCTGGGGCTTGTGCTGGTTTGGAGGGTATAAGTAAGTCTGGAGAAGGACTCAGTAGTAGAGGAGATCTGGTGGGGAAAGTCCTCTTGCATATAAAGAAATCTGACCAATAAACCAGTAAAAGAGCAAACTTAGAACTCCTCTGCTGGTATTGGGCCCAGAGACTCCACTGAGTCTCTGCGCAAGGGAGAAGCAGGTAATAAATTGTCCTCAAATCACTATTACAGCAGAGAAAAGCAGATGTAAAGGGAAAAAAAATCTGATTTTTGACTCACTGTCTCACTTTCAGTTTGGGGGGACTGGTGGTAGTTTTTCCCCCCACTCTATTCCTTTTCTTTGCTTTCCCTCCAATAGAAACAGAATTTGAAAAAATAATATATAGGGAAATGGCAACCCCAAACCAACCCTTTTGAAAAGCTGTTCATCTAACCTTTCTATTTCTTTAATGGACTTCTTTAAGTTTGCCACCTGCTTATCTCATTCCTCCTTTGAGCCTGTGAAAGGCACCTTCACGTGTTTCTGAAACTTTACTCCAGTGCTAAGGTAAATATGCATTTTACTGTGTGTGTAGAGATTTTTGGAAACAAGGCTTTAATGGACAAATCTTGTGATTTCAAGGTAAAATAGGAGATATTTTCTTATACATTTAACTACTGTGTTGACACTTTTGATTTTAGGGCTTTTTTTCCCCTTCATAATATATTCTGATTTCCTTGATGTTACCCTTGGGTTTTGCCTAACCCCTTATTTGTAATTACCAAGCAATTCAGCTTGGATATCCGAACTTGTGTATTTGTGGAGAAGGACTGGAGGATGACTTTCAGATTCCAAGTTTTGTTTGACAACTTCTTATTCCTTGTAACAATTTCATTTCTAACAGCCAGGAAGCCAATTTTAGAGCAGCGCAAAAAGAATTTAATCGGTGACATGAACACAGTCAATGCAAAACCATCTCTGCCCCTGTAATGTAAACACTGAAGCGTGCCCATAAATTTAACTATGACTGTTCCAAAGAGGTGCTGGTGCTGTTAGCAGGGCTGGGGCCTCAAAATTATCGAACTGCTGCTTTTTTACCTAATTTTTCCTCACTTTCACATGAATTTTTAGGAATGACATAGTATGTGTTTGTGTGTTTTTCTACTTAGGTCCTGGTGTGTTTGATCTGGGTGCATTAGGCATCTGCCTAGCCTGGTTCCCATCCATACCATGTTAATTATATTGCTCTGCTCTGACATAATAAACACTGAGCGAGTTGTGAATAGATTATTTACTATGCCACCTGAACTCTAAGTAATTATAGCTGTGTAATTTAGCTTCCCTCTATTTCATTTTATATATAATGCAATTTTTCAAAATATCCCAGCGCACATCTATCTTTAGTTCTGTGTTTGAATGAATAAATTGTGATTCTCTTTCAAAGGTAATATATCAGCAATGCCCTTAAGGGAGGGCGCTGTAGCTCTGTCAAGAACAATCCATAAACTAATTCACACATAAACAGAGACAATGGATACGTGGAATGAACACACACCTTCATTCACAGAAAATAATACTGTACTTACCTGTCTGGGTGTATTTAAGTCTAATTTTCTGCTGTCAAAGCACTAAAGGAAGGTATACAATATATCTCAGCCTAATGGCTTTTAATACAGGACTTTTCTTGCAACTTAAGCTGTTGGGACAAAATTAGTATCAGGCAACAAATATCTTGCAGTAAACGGAATGAAAGTATTAATGTTTGCAGCTGGAGAAGTAAAATTATTTTTGTGGGAGTGGTGTTTGAGGCTGATTGTTGGTATTTGTTTATGGACTGCAGAGATTCAACCTCAGTACCTGCTACAGCAGCCTTGGTACTTGGGAAACCAAACCTTTGCATTATTTAGCAGTTATTCAAGGAGGCAGAACAAGTGCTGCTGGAGCGTGAGAGGCCCTGACAAACCTGGTGTGAGCAGGGATGCTGGGGGACTCTGGGCACTTCCTGGTGGATTAGCAGTGCTTGGAAACTGCCAGCAGCATGTGAGGGTGCTGGTGTCTCTTCCACCTGGCTCTCACCAGTCAGCACAAGCACGTGCTGGAATGTCTCAGCTCTGTTCCTTGTTTTGGCACTCAACAGCCACTGACTTTTGGACCACTGGCCCCACTCTCCTTTTACCTCAGTTTCCTCAAGTACAAACCCTGTAAAATACCACTCGCTCTTCCAGTGGATGAGGCTACATTGTTCAGTATTTGAACCAGGGCAGGCTGCCTCTCTAGAATGTGCTGAACAAGAAGTTATAGACTTAAATGATCTTTCATACTGAGTTAGGAGTCAGAAAATCATACAAGCACAGAATGATTTGGGTTGGAAGGGACCTTAAAGACTACCTCTTTCCAACTCCTGGTCACGGGCAGGGACACCTTCCACTAGACCTGGTTGCTCCAAGTCCCATCCAACCTGGCCTTGTACATTCTCAGGGATGGGGCAGCCACAGCTTCTCTGGTCAATTTGTGCCAGGGCCTCACCACCCTCACAGGGAAAAATTTCTTCCTAGTGGGTAATCTAAACCTACTCTCTTTCAGTTTAAAGCCATTCTTCCCTTGTCCTGTCATTACATGCCTCTGTTAAATCAAACTCAAATGTTTGCATTTTTGTTTTGCAAAGTGCTTTGAAATCCTCATACCAAAAGAAATGTAAATGCACTGTATGTCTTGTTATACCCTTGAAAACCTGTCCAGTATGATTTTGCCCTCTTTTTATCTCCATAGAGTCTTGTGGGCTCATTCTTCTGGTTCCTTCACACAAAGCTCTTGTTGGTGACGGTGGCCTTGAATGGGAGGGCAGTGCCACTGGGCCCCCGTTCTGCAGGAACCATCCCACCCAGGGCTCCTGCAGCACCAAAGATGTGCACACATTTACGTCAATTAAAAGGTACTTAAGAGAGTCAGAATCTTTCTTCTTTTTCTTTTTTCTTTTTTTTTTTTTTTTTAATTAAAAATGTCAGGACTCAAACTTTACATGGGATTTGTGATGGCTCCAATTCCCGGTTGGCATGTGCGAGGCGGCACCCAGGAGATTCGAGGTTTCCATGACATCATACGGTAACTGTGAGCCTAACAGTTAATTAAATACTATATCCATGTATTCTAGTTAATTGATGCTTCCTTTACATGGTTTATTGTGCTGCAAACTGGTATTGCTTCTGTCTCACTGAGCAAACACAGAGAGGGAGCGAGGGAAGGAGACGGTGGGATGCTCCCGCTGGTGGCTGGGGAGAGGGAGCTGTTGGCACGTCGTGCCGTGCCCAGGGGCATCCTCGAGGAGAGCCCAGCGTCACCTGCACACCAGGGGTTTGAGGTGGCTCTGTGGGTCAGATGGAGATCTTTTATGAATGAGCTGAACCGAGCCTTGGGAATGAATCGTGGGCACAAGCAAGCTGTGCCTTTTTCTCAAGCCCAGCTTTGTCTGGGTTTTCTGTGGTCCTGTTCTTGCAGAGGAGGGTGCTCTGTTATATTTATGCAGTGCACAAATGTGGCATCGCCCCTCTGCTAACTGTCCTGCAGGAATGTGACTCTGCCCAGGCCAGGATCTGGGATACAGCTGGGCCTCCTGCATGCTGGCCTTAAGGGAGGGGAAAAACTGCTGTTTTTTTCCAGCAAATAAAAGTATTTTAAGTCAGGAAATCCAACTTTATTGGGAGTTGGTAACATAACATGATCTGGCAGCAGGCTCTGACCACTGACCTCCAGCAGCACACCTCGGTCTCCTGCAGCTTTCCTAAAGGGTGTTAAATCCCTCAAGTAAAAGCAAGCCCAGGTGGGCTGCTCTGGTGAGGCCACCTGCAGAAAAGGGCAGGGCACATCACCAGGCTTGCTTACAGAGGTGAATACAGTGTTAAATGATGTGCCCAGAGAGAGCATGACCTTGTCCGCTGACAATACAGCTGTGTTAGAGTGGAAAGATGATAAAAATTCATAATGCCCACAAAAATTCTCCCTGATATCTGCCCCTTTCCCCTGCCCTGCTCAGTTCCTGGTGGAAAAAGTCCGGGTCTGCCTTATCTTGCTTGTGTGCCTCAGGGTGCACTCACCCTGAGTTCTCAAGCTTGAGGCTCAAATACTGCTGCAAGGAGGAAAGAAAACATTTTTGTTTAAAGGATTTCAATCCAGAATGTAATTTCAGCAGCTTTTTACTAGTTCATTTGGCTCATAGTCTCAGACTGTGACAGATTTTCTAGTCTCCTGATCTGACCTTCTGCAGCACTGGGGTGATTTTTTTGTGCCTGTGTGTGGGAAGGAGAAGGAGATTTGTTCAACGCTGAAAACAAGACTGAGAGCACTTAATTCACAGATGATGAAACAAACCCCATTTTTAGCTCAGGCTCCAGATGTGAAGCTCTAAGTCACATCTCTGTGCTGCTGTGCATTGCGGGTCCATGCTGATACTGAAGATCCTAAAACATTGAGACACTGTAAAGTTGGCATCAGGAGCATCTCTTTGCTTTAACTCCCAAGGAAAAGCTATTCTGGAGGTTTCAAATTAGAACATTTAAAGAAAGAATTGTCATATCCTGTGTGCAAAACAAACACTGGCTGCCTTCTCTCCCTTCTTCTTTGTCTTCTGCCATTCTCACTTCTTCTTTCTCACCAAATGTATAATTTCTCTTCTAAAATAAGCTGGGATGCTGCAAGTGTGATGAAAACCATTTCCAAAATCCTGTAAGGTTTCCATGTTTACTTTCTTGTGGCATGTTCCAGGCTGAATTTTTTCAAGCTCACAGTTCTTGTCCACTTGCAGCTCCATATTTCTGTTCAGGTGAAGAAACACTATGAGTGCCATCATCTCCAAAATGTTTGCTCTTTGGTGCTGACCTGGCCTTCTTCCAAAAGGCAAAGTGGCCCCAGCCCCTGTGAACAGACACTGTAGATGAAGCCAGTTCAGATGGAGGGAGAAATGAAAGACATTTACATACCATTTCAGTAATACCCCTCCAAATTATCACCTCTTTGATCCTTCCACCGTGCCAAGTGCTGCAATGGTGGTGCTCTTTGGGAAATGGTGCTGTCTTCTATTAAAGGTAGGTATTTTTTTCTATAATTCTCTTTAGTGTTGCCTTTAGAGGCCCCTCTATGTGGCTCTTTTCACTTCTAATTACTGCACTAGGAGATTACAGTGTGGTGCTGGCGACAGAGAGAGAGAGGGGGAGGAATGGGATGGTGGAGAGGGAAAGATTTCTGTGGTAATTTGCATTTAAAGCTGGCACTCAGCATTATATCTCCCTGTTCACCCATTGTCTATAAACATTTTAGCTCTTCCTTCTGCCTCATCAGAATGAATTAAGCATTTTCATTGCACCACCAGCCTAATTAGAGTCATTTACTATGTTGACACAAAGGGTTTTTTTATGAGCATCTCAGCTTTAATACACTACAGCAACATTGGAAACCTCCGATCAAAAGGTAAATGTTTGGGGGTCAGAGATATTTTTCAACATTCTCCCAAGAATACAAACAACTTCCTCGAGAGGTGACGTGCGTGTGCAGCTCTGCCGGGGCCGTGGTGAGCTCGTGCCGGTGCTCTGGTGTGCTGCTCCTGCCTCCCAGTTGCACTTGTTGAAAGGAGCTGGCTCAGCTCAGAGGTGGCCTCGTGTTCTGCAGGTGCTGAGCAGCACAAAGGGTTTGGTGGGCGAGAGGCTGAAGGCAAAGGGCAGAAACTTGGTGTGTGCGTGGAGGGGGCGCAGGGATGGGCTGCTCTGAGTCTGAGAGGTCTGTGCAAGTCGAGCATTCTTAGCTCGGGGTGGATCTCAGGGCACCCTTGGAGCTGGGGTCTCCACGTGGGCAACCCATGCACTGAGGCATGGGGGTTTTGGGTGAGTCTTGGTGTATTACAGGCACAAGATCAAGTGAGGGAATGCACAACCTCACAGGATGTGGAATCTTCTGTTTTTTGGATGTCCACAGGCACACCAGGCACCAAAAAGAGGACTGTGTCCTTCCTTAAAGCTGGAGCCTTTGACTCTCTCTGCCTGTTTTTCAAACATTTTTGTATCAATGTAGGAAAGTTATGTCACTCACAATCAAACCCAAGAGAGCAGGAAATGGTTCCAGAGTTCTTCAGGTGATGTAAGTGCTCTGTCACAACAGTGTCACCTTTGTTCTGGGTGAATTAGTCACACCTCACAAATCTGCCACAGATCTTAGGAATTTGTGTATGTTTACATAATTGCAAATATTTTCCGCTAGCTATGTGAGTCATATTTACAAGTTTATAGTCCTTGGGTTTAGTTATGGAGCCCTTTTACAAATTGCTGTGACATTTCACATCTTTATCGTGGCATATCTCTTCTTGGATTCCTTCTATAAAGATGTATTTGCCCAAGGCAGGAAGGCCATCCTGTTGGTAAAGCAGCCTGGATGTGCATAGAAATTTTTGCTGTAGGTTTGATCCTCAAACTGAACAGGGAATGTCTCCAGGTGATCTGATTGTTCAGGTTTCTCACAGTCCTGAGTGTGAGGAGATCTGAATAACCATCTTACCAGAAATTTTGCAGACTGAGAAAGCTGTTTGTCTCTGTAAGAAATAAGTGGTTTATAAGCCATATTTAAAAAGCATGCATCAAAATGTTTGTTTGACATTTCATAATGAAAATTAATTCTATTATTTTTTTAAACAAAATGTCACAAAATCCCAGAATGGCTGAGGTTGGAAGTGACTTCTGAAGATCATCTGGTCCAACCTCCCTGCTCAAGCAGGGCTATCTAGAGCTGGGTACCAGGGACCGTGTCCAGACTTTTTTTTTTTTGGTATCTCCAAAGATGGAGACTCCACAACCTCCCTGAGAGACCTGTGGCAGGGCTCAGTCATCCTCACAGTAAAAAGTGTTTTCTGACACTCAGGCAGCCCCTCCTGTGTTTCAGTTGTGTCCATCGCCTCTGCCCACCTTTGCACCCTCCTTTCAGGTATTTTCATGCTGTAACAAGATCCCTCCTGAGCCTTCTCTTCACCAGGCTGAACTGTCTCGGCTTTCTCAGCCTTTCCTTGTATGAGAGAGATTCCAGTCCCTTCATCATCCTTGAGGCCCTTCCTTGAAACTCTCCTGTATGTTCACAACTCTTGTGCTGGGGAGCCTGATCTGCAGGCACTGGTGAGGTTCCATGCAGGGGAACAGCTTGAGTAGCTGATGTTCCTCCCGTAATAATCATGATGACAACTGTGGCCCACACCAGGAGATCTCTGGATCACATTTCCCTAGAGCAGTTCTGTGTCCTGTGGTGCCCAGGGCTGTCTGACTGAACACTGTGAGTCTCTCCCTGCCTGTTGCTGTGTAACACAGGAGTTGCACTGCAACAGTCCATGAGATCAGTGTTTTACTGCCCCGTGTTCTACTCTGTCTAAAAATAATGTGTAGCAGATGTGAGTTTAGAGTGGGAATGAGAACTCAGCTTTCTGGACCTTTAAGGAGCTTTGGTTTCTTTTACAGTTTTAAACTCTTCAATGCAGTGTTTGGTTGGTTTGCAGGACTGGCTTCAGCCTTTTATGGGGTTAATGCTTTTAGTATGGATGGCAGTGCTTGTTTTCCTAGCAGTACATGTTTTTTTTCTTTTGGAAAGAGGAGCTGAATGTCCTAATCTTCTAGGATCCTTATGTCACTAGGTCCCAGGTCAGTCCTTGGTCTGTGTTCCATCTCCCATCCAAGGACTCAGCAGTGCTGCCATGCCCACCACTCCCTGGGGTCAGAGCTACCCTTATCCCATGAGCTGTCCAGCAAGGTATGAAGCAAGGGGTACCTGCAAGGTAGACCTGTAAGTTGAGAATGTGAATGTATCTATCTTTCTCTCCTCTTCATAAGAGCTGCTATTGTCTTACAGAATGTGTAAAACCCATTTCTGCCCCTGTGTTCCCATGTGTGTGTGTGTGTGTCCCTGTGTAGGCACACATAAGCTGGCCACAAGCTTGTTCTCTTCGGGGAAATTAAATACTTATTTCCATAATCCTGCCAGGCCTAGATAAAGCCTGATGCTTCCCCTGAACTCCTTAAACCAGTTGCTCTGCTTAGATATATTTGTGTCCTGTGCTGCCCAGGTTAGGGCCAAATTTCAGCCAGAGTGAACAGTTCCTACAATGCTGAAGAGCAGTAGGATGGTCTGGAGGAAAAACCAGATCTCAGAAATGTATCCCTGGGATCACCAAAGCCTCAGGCATCTCTAGCTACATCTGCATCTAGTAATTATTCTGCAGACTACAAGGAACAGTGAAGTGTTGCTTTAATTTACACATTTTCTGGCCTCTCTGCATTTGTTTCTTAGTCAGAGACTAATGGTTAGACCACTGGACTGGAACCCAGGAGACCTAATTTATTTCAGGCTATGCTACCAGCCTGCTGGGGAGCTCTGACCGAGCCTTTCCGTTCCCTCTGCTGCTTCTTACCCTCCACAAAGCAGAGATAGCAATGGTGAACTTGTTTGTAAAGTTTCTGATAAAATAGCACCAAGTGGGATAGAATATTAATAATGTAGACCAGAGCTATGAAAAATTGATTTTAGGCACCAAATTATTAGAGGGGCTAGTTAGTTACCACATTACTTAAATGCCAGTAGTAGGGGGAGAAAATGCTTTTTGTTTTTTTTAATTTGTTTTTTACCACTTTGCTAAAAGCTTTGAATGTCCACAGACCCAAAACTCAGCACCAGGGTTAACGTGGCCAATAGCAGAGCGTGGAGGAGAGGGAGAGAGGGAGCAAGGATGGGGGCTGGAGAGGAGGGGAAGGTGTTAGAGGGGGAATATTGGATGGGAAAATAGAGCAGAGTGGGCAGATTGGAGAGCGACAGATTGTGAAAGCGGGGGAGAGAGAGAGAGAGAGAGAGGGGAGAAGAGATCCTATTAGAAATACCATGTGTGTGCATGCAGTGAGGGCTGTGCATGCAGGGAGGAAGGGACGCGGCGTCTACTGTAATATTATTCAAGCAATCACATGAATCGTGTATTAGATAACTCTTCTGGTTGGTTACCACTGCGAGAGCTGCAAACGTGTTCTGCTTTAATCCCCGACACATCACGTTTTTAATCTCAAGCGCATCAGGCTTTTCCTGAAGGGTTTTGGGGGTTTGTTTTGTTGTGTTTTGCTTTTTTTTTTTTCAAGAACGGATAGATGTTCAGGAGTTCAGAATCTCCGTGGCTTTGGGGTGCTCCTGCTCCTGGGGTTGATTCGCCGTCAGGTCTCTGGGACTGAACGACGAGGAATTTACTCTGCCTGGGAAAATGGCTACTGCCCTGACACAACGTGCTGGGGGGGGGAGTTCAGTGGGAAATAGCCTCCTGGAAAATATGGCATTTCACAAGCGGATTAGAAAACCCCCAAAGCCTTCCTCCTAAATTGTTGAAAAACCAAACTTAAAGGGCCTGAGTAAAACAGGCGAAACATAAGAAACGTCGAAACAGGACTCAAACCCCTGTATTGACACCATCAGCCTTAATTTACCCCAGAGTGCAGAAATAAAAATTCATAGAGACATGATGAAAGGCTGAGAGTATCAGACAGGAATCCAGAGACTTAACCCTGAATTGACTGTTCCCACAATGGGTTTGCGCTCAGAATATTTTCCATTGTGCAGATGTAGATTCCCAGTTTGTATTTTTGTGTTTTTTTTTTTTTAATAGTTTACGGAATTTGCTGCATATCTTAGAGCCAGGATAGATGCAATTTACTATCATTTCTCTGTGTGTGTGTGTGTGTGTGTGGATGTGCACACACACACGTCTTTGAGAATTTTTATCTCGGCGTCATTCACAATATAAGCACAATAATTGTGTCGTTCTTGCTGTTGCGTAGATTTTGAGCTAAAATTCCTTTCGCAGCTTGGAGATGCAAATTTTACCCAGAATAACGTTATTTTTAAAAAAATAAATAAAAAAATCATCTTCCAAGTAGAAAAAGAGAATTTGATTCAAATGGAGGGGGGACGAAGAGAATTGGCAAACTGTGGGCAGGTGCTGGGCCAGCTTCCTCCATATGAATTTGTTAATGCGTCTTAATCCTGACCTGCAACACCCTGCCTGGCTTAATGCTGTGGCCTCTCATGACCAGGAATTGCAGACTGCTGAGTTGTGTGGCACTGGGCTGGGTTTTTGTCTTTCTTTTTTCATTTTTTTCTTTGTGTTGTAGGTTGCTGACGACATTTCATTTGTGACCTAGATAGAATTTGAATCCAAATCCCTAAATTTTTTTTTGTAAGAACGGAATTATTCCCCTGTTCTTTGTGTGCATGCACATCTAGGTTTGCATATTGCCCCCTGTGAAGGGTTTTCCACTGCACAGAGGTTAAAATGTGTTATTTTGAAAAACAGCCCCCCGATCTATATTTCTTTAGATTGAATGTGGCACCTTTAACACGCTCCCCCTTCCTTTTTTTTTTTGTTGCTCTTTTAATTTGTAAACAGATAATTGTTTGTTGTGGGTTTTTCCTCCAGATTTGGGTGAATGCAATGTGTTACCCCCCCAGAGCTCAGTGTTGCTATGCAGATTTCTGATTTTGGTGGCAGAAACGTAAAGCTCTGAAAGGAAGGGCGGCATCTCAGCAATCTGGGAATGCACACACCAACCCATGCCTGTGATTTCACCCTCCCACTGCAGGAGGGTGAAACCTGGACAACTCCTGGAGTCCAAACAGGTGCTGAATCCCAGGCTGCAAATGAGAAGCTTAGAAGTTGGGATAACGGCGTTAATAGAGGGATGAGTTCCCTGGGAAATGCCTCGTGGTGCTCCCAAAATGCAACTTGGGTAGCAAAGCGTTGTAATGCCCAGCCTTCCATAATTTAGTGGCATGCTGGAAAAGGAACTACCTGTTTTTATAACTATGTGTCTATAAAAACATGTAAATACATGCACTATCCATCAAAATAATAGAGAAACCAGTATGTTCATGGAGTTTATACAATGGAAACTGATTATTTTTTGTTTACAGTTAAAAATAATGCAGACTTTCACCATGCAGTTATATTCTACCTCATTTCATCCCTCTTTTGCTATTTTTTCTCATTTTTTTGCTTGCAAGTAGCTGAATTCAACAAAACAGTATCAAAGTCAGTGTTGTCCCTACCCCACTGTACTCTCTGCCTTCCTCTGCATGTTTTTCCTTCAATTGCTGACAAAGGCATGAGCCCAAATGCTGGGTGATTACGGTCAGGTTTTCCACCCTTCCCATCAGATATATTACTTAGAACTATTAATAACTCCAGGAGAGTCACAACTGTCATGTCAATGCATCTTTCCCTGTATACATAACACAAGAACCTTAGAGAGTGTTCAGAACAAGCCAAACATGGTGAAAATTAATGTATTTTCCCAGGTTAGGTTGTAAGGGCTGAATTCACAAATGCGGATTTTTTGATTTTTTTTTTTTTGGCCAACAATTTTTCATTTATTTTTAATTTAATCACATGTTTTAGTTTTCAGGCACATTCTGAAAAATGAGCTTTATAAAATATGCAGTCCTCTTCACAGTCTTATTACATCACTACTGCACTGGGAGAGACATCTCTCTAAATTGAAAACCATTTTTAATGAATTGTTGTTTTATTTTAGGATCCCTTTAGGTTTCCTAGAACATTCAGTCTGAGTTGTCCATCTAAAGGAATCCTGATCTAACAAATCAAAATAAAAAAACATATTTTGCAACCCTTGACCTGGCTCACAGCAACCCCCTGTATTATAAAACAAAGGGCTGTGGTGATGGGGGAAAATCCCACTATGAAGTAGAAAATCAGCATTATTGCTTAGCTGCGGATTTGGAATTAAATCGCATGTGAGATTTAAAAATTTGATGGAAAACTGTGACCTTCTGGCTTACCTACAACTGTAGTGGAAGACAGTGGCCCTAGAAGAACGTGATTTATTGGTGAAATAAAGTGAGTGGTAAAATATGAGGAGGATGGGTTATTGTCAGTAAAAAGCATAAAGACAAGGGGAAAAAAAAAAATCTAAACCTTAATTGCCAGTGAAGGAAATATAGAGGAGGAAAGAGGGAGATGAAGGGGAGAACGAGAGCATCCCCAGTGGCAAAATGGTTAAAAGAGACGACTAAAATCCAGCGAAAAATCAAGCAGTCAAGTAGTTAATTGACTTTGCTTTAATCAGCCCAATGAATATTCATTAGTGTGCTGGTCCTAATCATGGGGGCCATGTTGTCCGCATTTAGCAAGCGCACGCTCAGCATCATGCATGCCTCAACAGCTTCCCTTCCTCTCCGCACTGACATTAAATTTAGAGGCTTTGCGCCTTCCCAGCTCGAAGGGAGCGGGATTGGCCCAGCTGCTCGCTCCGAGATGCCATAGCAACCCCTGGCTCGTTGCCTTGGAAACATTTTTTTTTTTTTTTTTGTAAGGGCCTGAGCCAGTAATCCATAGGCTTAACGTAGGAAATATGTCTTTGTGGGGCATGTGTGTATAGATATATAGATGTAAGGGAGAGATTGAATGGGCGGAAGGCGAGCGCGTCTCTTCTGTGGTGCGGCTTTAACGATGGGAATGGGGTGAGGGATCTCCTCCTCCACAGCTCAAGTGATGTTTTGGGCTGTGGGCTTCACGCTTTTTATTTTATTTTATTTAAATTAAAAACGCATCAGCTGTCTCGGTTCGTTTCCAGACCCATCCGGAGGGAGGAGGAATATTTCTCTTCGCCGTAATGCTCCCCTGCCCACCCCAGAAAGAAGCAGCGACTGCTTTAAGGGCTATAGGACCCTATTATCCACATCAAGTTGAAGTTCCTCCTCCTGAAGGAGGTGGGTCTGGAAATGAGCTGCCCCATAAATCAATGGAGAAGTGCAGGCATGGAGCTGGAGTCACAGAGTAGTGAATGCGGCTGCTGCTCCTCACGTTCGCGGCTGCCTTTCCCTTGGTGCGAGCAGGGGGAGGCTCCTGCTGGAGATTGGTTCAGCCAACGCAACTCCAATCCCACTCCAGCCTGTTAATATTCCAGATGTTGCTGGGGAAAAATGATGATGTCCTGATCCTGGTGTTTTAGGAGTAGCTCGTGTTTCTGCCTTCCTGAAAGCAAAATGTGAAAAAGCGGCGAAGTCCCCAGCTGTGTCAGACGCAGCGTTCCAAGCTTTAAAAATAGAGTTTAAAAGAAAAGAAAAAGAAAAATCCACCCTCCTAATATATTCAGAATGCCTGCAAGGAGTTTTGGAGCTGGGAAATCCAAATGGTTAATGTTGTCTGGTAAATAAAGCTCATCCCTTAAAGCAAATACAAAAAAAAAAGAATCCTGACCCAGTGAGGCATCATCTCCAATGGAACAAAACAGCTGCAGGGAAAATGCGCAAAAACAACCCGTCCTCTTTGGACTCGGGCTGTGAGCGTGAGAGGTGCCTTGTAAAACACTCAGTGCAAAGATGAAAGCTGCACAGGAATCCAGAAATAGTGCTGCAGAAGATTAAGCAATAGGTGCTTTCAAAAAAGCATTAGTAATTTCCTAATATTCCCTTCTATCGTGCCTTTTTTTCATTTTTTTTAATAGCTCTTAAGATAGAGCAGAAATGGCTACAAGAGAAAAACTAATTCAGAAGCTGCGAGAGAAATCGGGTTTGGTCTCTACGAGAGGTTTTTTTTAATGTTTCTATTATCGTTATCTTAAATTATTCAAAAGTGTCATTTTGAGCTCATGGTGCAGGCACATGGTTTAATGAAAGCAGATGAAGAAGGATCCTCCTTATTGAAAAAAAAAAAAAGGGGAGCATTGTCCCATCTTCTGCCACCTGCAATGGGAAAGGTCCTGCTGGTTCAGCATCGTGTCCTGAGGGGAACATGCACGGGAGAGGAGGCTGATTTTTTTGGCCCATCAGGAAAATATTCTGCAATGATGTTCTGCTAAAAATGTAGGGATATTCAGGGCTGGATTCCAGAATAGTTGTAAGGGAGAATAGGAAGGAACAAACTTTGTTTTTGCCTGATTTCCATGTTCTGAATGGCACCAAAACCCCATTAGAGGTCTGTGTTTATGGAGGGTGTAGGGCCTGGGATGGCGTGTTGTGTGATGGCTGATGGTCCAGAGACCAGTTCTGGCCAACGTGGGAGGGAAATTGTTTCTCAACATCTGTATCTGTGCATAAGAAGATAAGGTTAATCAGCCTCCAGTTCTCCATCAAGCAGAACTACTGTGGTTTTTCAACATTTTTAAGTGTGAAAGGAAGAAATCTGCCACCCACGACCAAATGTCAAGATTGAAGGCTGGTGGTTTGATCTCCAAGGTCTTCAGCAGTTTCCATCTGGCTCAGGCAGCTCCGTTGCCATCTTGAGCATTGCTCCTTGGGGGTCATTTCCAGCAGGAAAACATGAATATTTTTGGGGGAAGAGCAGTTTAGGATGGTTTTAGGGGATTATTTGTTTGTTTGTTTGTTTGCGACTTGTTTTTTTTTGTTGTTGTTTTAGGCTTGTGCCTGTTTTGGGTTTTTTTAAATGAAATTAAATTCACTAGTAATTATAACTGCTAGAAGGGAGAGGAGAGAGAAGAGTGGTGAAATGCATGAATTGAGAAAAAGCTGTGTTAAAGCGACCTATCAGAGCTGCTGGTAAAGATCATTTTATCCCAAGAAGCATCGAGGCAGAAGGACTCATAGGATCTGAGAGTGGCAGAGCACTGATGTGAGACAAAGAGCTCCTGGGGAGGGAGGGAGGAAGAAAAGTAGGTTAAAAAAATATTTACAGTGAATTTCCAGGGGAAATTTTTAATCTTGATGGATTCTATTTTTCTAGAAAAAAAAATTGTGTTGGGAAATTTCTGAAATGTATTTGAGAAGTCCAGACTAAAGCATGCTAGACAAAATCCTTTATGTAGCCCTACTGAGCAGTATTTATTTAAAAAAAAAATCATAATGGGAATTGTTTTCTTTTTGTGATTGTATTCTGTTGATTCAAATCTCTGAATGGAGTCTCTCTGCTTCCATCTGGTTAAATTTGAGAGCTGTGGGTGGTCCATTGAAAAGACATGATCAATTAATTTTGTATGGGGAATGTACAATCAAACGCTGAGCATTGTGACACTGTCCCTTAGGCCAGTAGTGCTACGGGCTTGGTGTCTCCTCTTGGTGTTTTCCTTTGGTTTGAATCTAGTTTGTGCTGGTAAAAATGACTGTAGGGTGCAGGACAGGACTGTTCCTCTTGGAAATGAGCATGGAGGAGAAAAAAAAGCAGCGAGTCCCCGTTCACAAGGGTGAGCAGCAGCTCAGGGGACTCACCTCTGCATTCAGAAATGGTTGAGTAATTTGCCACTGTGTTGGTGGAAATCAGTGAGACTGCCCTGGTTTGTATGAGGGATCATCCTGCAGGTTGTGCTGATGGTACCTGAAAATTCATCTTTTGTCAACCTTGTGATGTTTTAATTGTTCAGCTGGGGAGCAGAAACATATATTGAGTTTGGTAATAAACTACCATGGTGAAAATGATGAGGTGTCCCAGAGCAGTTCTGGGATAGCCCTGGTTTCAAATGTGACAAAAGGCAAGGAAACAAGAAGCTGGAAGGAAAAGGACAGCTCTGTAAGTGGATAGAGATCTGAGTACTGATGTTGCCCAGCAAAAATAAGGATATACCTATGGTGAATATTTTTTTACTAAGGTTAATCTGATCAGCTGTAATACTACACAAAGGTTTTTTTAAAATGGTATCCCGATATAATTTCTTCTTCTGATTTGTTCTTACAATATTTTCCTTTTCTTTTTCTTAGCTACAAGAAGTCATCCAGTGGAGCAGTCCCTACTGGGGAACAAGAAACCTCCAAGCCCAACCACCCAAAAAAGGAGGTAAGCATGGATTAATTTTTATTTTTCTTCCATTCTTAATTTGTCAGTGTTTCAGATTTTTTAAACGGATTCTGACCTTGGGGTAGAGCAGTGTGGTGTCTGCTGAGCCACAGAGCCAGTGTGTGCAGAGAAACATGCTTTTTGTATTAGTGGTGCAAATCTTACCTGTCTAACCTGCGATGCTTTTGCAGTGAGACGGCGTGCAAACCAATCCCTCTCTGTGACTAAAGATGGAAAAATCCCTTCTTTTATGCAATTGTGTCTCTTCTCATCTCTATTTTTGTCATTGGCTGACAGGGTGGGAAGAGAGAAGGAAAGGATGGGGAGGGAGGCACCAGCGAGAGGAAAATTACCACCAAATCAGGCAATTGAAGGGAGAAGGGAGGAAAGGGAGAAAAGGGAAAACATGCCAATCCCTGAGGCTGTCCCCTGCAAACAGAATTCCGGCTCCTTTACAGGTGCTTGAGTCAGGATCATAAAGCCCAAACCTAAGCAAGTTTCTCTTCCAAGGAGGGCTCATCCCCTGGCTCAATTCAGCAACATCAAGGTGGTGTTGCTGCTTCTGAAAACACAGAACCAGTGGTGGTTGGTGCAAGGCTGCTGCTCTGCTCAGTGTTTTATCCTAAACTCTTGGGGCATCAGTCAGGCAGTTGTTACTGTGCCTCCCAAGTGATGCCAATACCAATTGCAAACAGAGTTCAGACTGGGAATAAGGGATTGGTTACTCTGTGGCCCTCTGCCTTCCCTCAACCATGGCATGCTCCAAGCAGAGGGGAAAAAACAAAGGTGTTACCTGCTGCTTGCAAACCATGGCAGTGATGCAGGGATTTGTGTTGGGCCATTTCCAGCTGAAATGGAAGAAGACACAGTGCTTGTCTTGTGTAAGTTGATTTAGGAGGTTGTCTACATGTTGAGATTTCAGAGAAGGTCAGGGTTTGGCTTGGAAGGGCTGGCTTTATCAATGAGAACCTAACTACCATTCAGCTGACTGCAAAGTCTTGAATCAGGAAGAATGCGTTGTGTTAAATTGTTTCTGCAGAACAATGACTTTGGAAAACAAAACGGCAGTAACCAGAAAGAAAACCCCTACAAACAAAATAATATTTATTTCCGCCATGGCAGCTCTGTGAACTGAAAATGGGATGTTTTGTTTTGCTGGGCTTGTATGTAGAAAGTGATTGTATCCAGTTGCAGACAAAAATTACATCTGGGCCTTGGAAGGGGGAAGAGGAGGGTGGGAAGATCTATGTCTGCAGAATCACTGATGCAGGAAGATGCAAGTGCTGTGTTGTGTCTAGTTGCATCATGTGTGAATCCATCAGCGACTTAAAGAAACAGCAAACTCGGTGCAACCTTTTACTGTGGTTTTTCCATCTGCTCCCTGATCTGCTGGTGATGAATGTTCAGCTTTTCCATCTCCTACCCTCGAGATGTCCTTTGTGGGAACTCCTGGTGATTTTTCTTAGCTGAAAAGATACCCAGGAATGTCTGCAAACTTCTGTGAAAAAACCTTTGTCAAATTGTTACTGTGGACACTGCACTATCGTTATACCAATGAAAAATAACATTTGTTGATTACTTTGAGTAGGGTGTCTGTTAAAAATTTTCCCGTATCTTGACTTTAAACACTGGTAAGATAATAATTATGGGTGGAAAAAAGGCTTCTAGTTTGCAACTTTGGGTGCAAGTGTGGGACTTGAATCCATAATGTGCTGATTGTGAGGTCGAAGCTGCTCTGTGAAACTGCTGAATGAGGTTAGTCTTGGGAAGAACTGTGCTTCCAAACCCTCAAGCATGGCTTAATATTTTACTCTAAACCCAATCCTTCTCTTACATTGCTCACGGAATCTCAGGAGAGCTGTCTGCCTCCACCAGGAATCTGTCAGCCTGCTACCAACAAGCTCATATCCACATCTTGACCTGCTCAGGGACTGACCGTTTTCAGTTTTAGCCCAGTTTTTCTCAGGAAAGCAGTTCTGTGCCATACGAAGCAGTGTGTAGGTGTCTCTGTCTATCAGTTCCCATAATATTTTTCAAGCCTGTCAGCTAATTTCTCCCAGTTTTGACAGAAGTAGAAGTCTCAATGTTATTTAATTACAAGTTTTCCAGTATGGGCAGTGGGGGAGAGGGGAGACCCCATTCCCTACACCTCTATTAGACACCAGAGCCCCCACCTCTGATCTCTGCCTCAGCAGTGGGTATTTTGAAAAACCAAGCAGAAATACCACTATTCATCTATTTTCCATTTGCTCACTCACCCTTTGAAGGATTTGTTTTTTCAAATGAGCCATGGAGCGATGACCACCAACATGAGGGGAGCTTTGCCTCTGTTGAATGCTGGGCTGGTCTCAGCACATGGAGGTTGGGAAACGTGTGGTAGGGCTGGGTCAGAAACCTGGGTGCTTCTTTTCCTACCTGTCCCAGGACCTCCTTTCCCAGTACACCTTCATTTGTAATGATTACAAAAGACTTTTTTAATTGACATCTGTAATACAACCTTAATTTACTGTGGGTAGTTTCAGTATTAGTTGCATTGGTACCACGTTGATTTTGGACATTCTGCAGGATGACCTATGATTTCACTGACCCATAATGAGAGCAAGGATAATGCTGACACAACAGAACCCCCCAAAATGTTTGGCAATGACAACTGGGGCCGTGCTGCCTTTGCTCTGCAACAATTGCAGGAATTGTACATTAACGTGAGACAACAAAACACTGCACTGATGTTAGCCAAGCTTTGTACTGCTGAACTTTAATGCCTGTGTGGGGAATGACTCGGGTAAGACAAGAAAAAAGCTGAAAAACTGCTCACTGCTACTACAGAGATCCTATAGCAGCTACACATCCACTCCATTGTGCCGTCATTTGTGCGCACGAGTATATTACTATAGAGGGGCTGTTGTATTAGCAAAGACTGTCCTCAATGGTGGTAATTTGGTTTTGTCATGGTAATACAGCGCCGATGCACTGCAGACACAAAAGTGAGTTCTGCATGGCTTGGCAAAGAGATTTTCACATAGCTGCTGGGCGAGTCCATTGGTTTCTCAGTGTTCCTAAACAGGAATGGGTCAATGGCAATTTTTAGGAAGGCAGATGCCCCTTGCTGAGCTTGTCTGACTATAAAGTGCTGCACAACACATGCAACGTACACAGCATCCTCAGCCCTCTGTGTAACTTGCAGACTGTTAAAAGTGCACAGCAGGAATGAGGACTCTTTTAATCCACTGAATTTGCTGTTTAGCATGACCTGAATAATCCGGTGGGGCTAACGTGATCTTCAGCACTAGCACTCAACTGCCTGTTATCCCCTTTGAAGCTGCAGGGTATCAGAAATATCTGACTGGTTTGGACTTGGATAGTGCCTGTGTGTAATTTGTTTTTCAGTGACATTGTTCCAGGCTCTGCTGTTCTCGATGCCAGTCAGTCTGTTTCTGTGTGAACTTTCAGATAGGATCGCTCTCGATCGTGCTACTTCTTCTGTTGACCACAGCTGCCTGTTCATCATCACTTCCTTTATGTTTTCTCTTTGGTGGGAAATGAAAAGTAGAGGAGGGCAGAGTCAGCGTAGGAAAGCTAAAAATGTGTCAGTAACTGCCTAGCAGGAGGCAAAGTCTTTCCTCCAGATTGCCGGATACATGAAGGTACAGCCTTGATTGGTGTAAATTGCCATAGATGAGAAACTATTTGTATTCATTCAAATTTATAGCATCTCTGTGGATGTTTAAATTCCTCCCCCTGTTCAGCAGCGCCATGATCAGCTGCAGCACAGAACTGGTGGGATGATGGATATGAAGAATTGGACCAAAATGGGTTTTTCCCATGGCTGGTGATCTCTCGGTGGTCAGTGTGTGGTTACACATTTCCACATGCAGTGTGGCTGAGCACGTGTGTTCTTCCTCCCCAGACTGCCTTAAAGAAATAATCATGTGGAAAAGGGAGTAATGTTTTTGGGAAGGGTCTCCTGTTACTCCAGGATTCTGTCTGACTTGTAATATACCTAGTCCTTTCTGTCACTAATGTTAAGAGCTTCTCTGGGGTTATGAGGAAAGGCAAACTTTCAAACCTAGCATCCTTAAGAGGGCATCCAAATGCTGCACTCTACAAAGGAATTGAAATTAGCTCTAAATGCAGTTGGCTTTACCTGCTTTATGAAAAGGAGAAATATATTTTAAAAGGATATGTTTCATGTAATCACGCTGGGTTTATCAAGTGCAGAAAGATGTCTCCTAACAATACCCAGGAAGATTACAATTGTCAATCAGAGCAGAGGTCCTGTTCGTGCCTCTCTGCCTCCCTCCCCTGCCGCTCTGATTTTTCCAGGCATAGCAGCACTGAACAAGGCAAAGAGTGTAAAGAAAACTATTTAACCATCAAAAGACAGTGCCAGCCAGGCATGGCACTGAATTTCAGCTCCTAAACATGCCAATAATGAAGTTTTGAAAGGGAGAAATGTGCACAACAGCAAGAGTGGAAGCCATCCTGTGTGGTCCCATAAATGGTACACACTCTCCTTCTGGGGCTCCACAATAGCACAAGGGCTGCTGCAAAGTGGGCAAAGCCCTTCTGAAGGGCTCCTGGAGCTTTTCAGCTCATTGCAGGATCCTCAGAAACCCTCAGCATCCTCCTCCTCTTGGCACGGCAGGGTCGATAAAATCAGATCAAGGCTTAGTATTTCTAAACAAAAGGGAGTGGTTAAATGGGCTTTTAAACACTGGAACCTGTCCAGCTCGTTGGGAGGCAGAGCCCAGAGAGGCGGGGGTGAGGAGAAAGCTCAAGGTGCCAAAGTCGGAGTAGAGTGGCACTTGTGAGCAAAGTTGTTGGAAAGTCATTTTGTTGCTTGTGTTGCTCAGTGTGTGTGTGTGTGTGTGTGTGCAGAACAGATTGGCAGACGCCTGTGCCCACGAAGGCGGGCTGGGGGCCGGGGGGAGGATGCTTTGGAAAGGTGCCAGTTGTTCCATGGGCTTTCTGCCATCAGGATTTTTTCCTCCCCTTCCCTTCCTCCCCACCCCAGCCCCCAAACACACACGAACAGGCTGGCAGGAAGAGCATGCTGAAAAGGATCTGACAGTTTGAACAACACTCGATGACTTAGTTTGTTTTCCCTGACTTTGCGCCAGCAAGCAGGTCTCTGGATGAAAGACTTTATTAGGCTTTTAGAGCCACTGACACAGGTCTTTCTTTGACCTGAGGTACTTGAGAAGAAATGAAAACAACGTGTAACTTTCATGGAGTTGAAAGACTGCCCAAATCGAAGAATACGGTTTACAAGGGATCCAAAGTATCACAAAACGCTTCCCAGGGTGAGGCGTGGCAGAGTGGAGCAGGGGGAGAGCCCATCCTGGGCAGAGGGAGAAGGCATTCAGTGGCTGCTCGTGATGAGGAGGAAAGCTGATCCGGCTAATTAGGATGTGATGAGATGATCGCATCCAGCGGAAGGTGCCATAACTAGTCATCAGCTTTCTGGGTGTCCAATGGAGGGAAGTGATGGAAATTAGCACTTATTGCCAGGAGCCTGTCACCACGCCAGCACCCCAGCACTGCCTGGGCTGTGAGCTCAGCACTGCAGCTTCTGCTCCACCCGCTCTGCTTAGACCCGTGGAGGAAAAGCCACGCGCTGTCAGCAGTGGTAGCATCCACAAGGAAAATGTAGGACAGTTGGATCCTCCTCCACCTCCTGCAGCGATGCTGGATGTTCTTAAAACGGTCAGAGCGGGTTCCGAATATTGCCTAAATTATCCCCTCTTCAATCCTCAGGGATAGAGGGAGAATTTCTCATTAACTTTCTGTATGCCTACTTTACTCCTCAAGGGGCTCGGTTGAGGGGTTTGAACAAGAAAACCAAGAATTAGGCTTTGCTTATAAAAAATAAAAATAAACAAGCCCCTTGGTAAGGAAAGAGAAAGCACCAGAGAAACGGCAGGTACTAAGGTAGGGATGGTGCAATGGATACCAGAAGTAAGTAACTTTGTGAAGGAGTCCCCCCCCTTGGAAAAGTAATTAAAAGAAGGGGTGATTCATCCTTTTTTCTTTCTTAAGTCTCATAGAAGGAAAAAGATGGCAGGCCAGGTTTGTAGAACTGAAATAGTTTCTCAAAACTGGAGAACAGATGACTGAGAAACAAGTAATATGGTTGCTGGCTTATCGGTCTTGGAAAAGAATCACAGAAACTGAAACTGCATCTATTTAAGCCTCAGGAGGCTGGGGAAGGAGTTTTCATGGTTACAAGCCATGACTGAGAAGTTTTTCTGGAGCTTGCTACAGGCCTGATCCCTCCTCAGACTGAAAATAAAGTGCTACAATCAGCAGAGGCCATGGTTCCAGAAGCTCTGGGATGGGCCAGAGTTGTCACACAAGAACTTCTTGCAGGAAAAGTTTGGGGAACAGCCATGTTTTTCTTGTAGGACTAATACCACCTTCTGCTCTCTTAAATCTCTGCTCTGTGGATAGTGCAAAGCCATGAGGACTCAAAGGCCCCATTCTGATATATAGAATCACAGAACCACAGAAAGGTTTGGGTTGGAAGGGACCTCAAAGGTCACCTTGTTCCAACCCCCCTGCCACGGGCAGGGACACCTTCCTCTAGATCAGGCTGCTCAAAGCCCCATCCAACCTGGCCTTGAGCACTCCCAGGGATGGAGCTGTGGCTCTGGAAGTGCTTGATGATACCTACTTGTCTGCAAGACAGACCTGAGAGATGCATCCAGGGACCCTGGGCTTGCACCATGTCTCCACTGAGCCCACAGACGTGTCATCTGTGTGGACATGCCTGACCAGAGGCTCTGGTGGCTCTCTGGGATCTGTGCCACATGAACTATCTCTCCAAAGCTTTGATGTTCACAATGAACTTGTGACCAGGAAGCCTGGAGGAAGCTGACACTGACAGAGTTCGCTCCTGTCCCCTTTGTTTCAGGTCCTGGTGCCACTGCTGTGTGTGTGCAGGAGCTCAAGGACGTGTCTGTGTTTCTTGTTTCCTTTCTATAGGACTGAATGTTCTGAGCGATCATGTTATTGTATGTGTCTGATGAGCCATATGGAAGCTGTGAGGCTTCGGGAGTGTTTTGGGAATATAATGCCAGGAACTGATAATCTCAGCAGCTCTTCCTTCTTATTATCACATTGCTTTTGCTGCCATACCCACTTTGAGCTATTTACGCCCCTTCCCCGAGAAGCTGGTATTTCCCTGCCACATTTTTTGTTCTCCATGGGGTAGAAAGGCTTTGGGAAGTGCCATTTGAGGCTCATTGCAACACAGAAATGCTTTACAGAGCCCGTTCTGTTGTCAGGCTGCCTGCAAAGGGTTTATAGCATGAAATAGCTCAGCCTCTCTGATCGGGAGGATTCCGTTCCTGCAGTACTATTAAGCAGACAAAAGGTGAATTAGCCCCACTCTGTGAAACAGCCCTGACACGGGGTGGTGCTGCTCTGTCACCACCATTATTTCACAAACTGGTTTTCTACGGTCTTTGATTCCAACAAGGCAACTTGCAAACCACACAAAGGATCAGATTGTATCTCCTAGCGCTGGCCGCCGCTTCCTTCCTGTGGGACACCGGCGGCTGCTGCTTTCTCTATTTCCACACCTTTGCATCTCCCGACCTTCTTCCAGAAAACCCACTGGCAGTTGTTTAGCAGTTTCACCAGCGAGTCAGGCAGTGGGCATTTTTCCATACTCTGTGTTTTTCTTCTCCTGTGTTCGAAGAGCCTGTTCTTCCCCTGCACCTGTGGAGCTTGTTAATCTCTGCAGAAGATTCAGTTCTTTGACTGCAGTCCAAGCCTGCACCATCTGAGGCAAACTGCATCCTTCTGCCCTTTGAATGATCCTGATCTTATCTTTGGTCTGGCTCAGCCCCGCACGGGCAAGGATGGGTGACAAAACTGGGGATGGTTCATCTAAGAGGGGTGGACAATTTGAAAAACTGCAACACTCCTTGCTGTGCATCCAGTGCCCAGGATGTGATGCTCGACCCAGGGATGAAGCTGGGGCTTCATCCATGTGGCCTGTTAATATGGCTGTGTTGGACAGCCTCAAACAACAAGAAGTTATGACCCCCCACATGACAGATGAAGAACTAAGATACCTGGGGGGGCAACAGCACCATCTCCTCCAAGGGTCCTTATCAACATGGGGACTTCCATCCCTACTGTGTGACCAGGACACCTCAGTGGTGCAGCTCTTTCCAAGAGGTGGGTTGTTCAATGTCTGCTGCAGCCTCAGTTCCATGTGGAGCAATTCAGGACAATTTATGAAATTACTTTTTTCGTGTGAAAGGCAGGAAGTGGGAGACCCATGCTAAAATTTGCCTCTCCTTGAAGGAGTGAATGCAACTTAACTAACTGGAAAGACTTTAATTACCATCCAGCTCTTGCAGGAGTGTCTAACCTGGCTTAAGAGGTCTTTGAATCCTTTTAGCACCTTGAGTTTTCTTAACCCCTGCGATCTATTTTGTGATCCCTGCAGTCTCTCTGTGCTGCACTGGGGATAAACACCACACAGTTTTAGCATTATGCATATTATGCACCCAGCTCATCCCTCTATGGGCTGTTCATTTCCATATGAAACATTTCTTTAAATAGCAACAATCTCAGGGGCTGATTTTATTGTCTTTGCTGTGGCTCAGCTCATTCAGAGTGCCCTTATGAACATTCTGACTTATTGTTTATTTGTGGTGAGTTTTTGTGGCCCCATAATTACCTCTTGCCCATCCATTTTTCATACCAGAAGTCTTACTCCACAGTCTGGTCCCAGACCTCTGCCACGTTCCTGCCAGTGGCGTGTCTCTGAGCAAGGATCTTGCTCTAGCAAGAAAACCCCAGTCTTTACAATCTGTCTCAGTTTCTCCAAATCTCTCTCCAGAGGAATAAAAGGACACCTGCCTCAGCGTGCCCCAGAGAGAAAGGGAAGGGAAATCCCAACCCAGTGCATGAGCTGGTGGGATCTCCATGGGATGCCCATGCACACCTTGGCAGAGGTGCCCGTGTGCCTCTGGGGCAGCCTTGGGGTGCTGGGAACCAAATCCTGCTGCTGAAGAGGACCAAGTGTTGCCATGGAGGGGAATAAAAATCATTTCAGAAGCAACACATAGCATTTCCAGAGCAAGAAAGACAAGTCAGTGAAGTGGATATTTTATTTGAGTGCTTCTCCATGTTTCTAAGAGGATTGGTTTAAGTAGAAAAGTTGGTAAACAAACAGGTTTGCTTTTTCATAGTTCCTTTGAACTTTTTTGATAATGAAACTGCTTTGTCTATGTCTCCCTATTTCAATTTCCTTTCAAATTTAAATTTCCCTTATAGGAAATAAATGCACCTGATTATTTCCTAATAGCTTTTCTGTTAGTCCTGGCAAAGTTGTCCATATACATACATATATATTTTTTTCTTGGTGGTTCTTCTTTTCCCCAAATATGTGTGCTGATCTTCTCTGTTCCTTTAATGTCTTCCAGGAGATTTCCATTCCCCACATCAAGTCTTCCTAAATTGTCTCTTTAATCCCCAGGTTTTTAGTGCTTGGCAATGCTACTTGTTCTGAAGTGCTGTGATGGGAAGGTGGAGGGTTTTTTTTCCCCCTCATTAGCTGCTTTTAACATTCACCTCCTTTGTTTGTGTATCTTCTTTAGATTCCCTTCCCTTTGTGGGCAGGGCTTTGCTCTTCTGAGGTGTTAATAAGCCTCTGGCAGAGACGACATCTGTGGCAGAGGACATTAAGTTCTGAAAAACATACTTCTTGTGTTATGAGGCCCGTTACCTCATCTGAGCAACAACTACAGCTTTTAAAGAGCAAGGACAAAGGAAACATTGGCTTAGGGCTGCTTCATGGTTGGGTGTTTTTTTTTAATATATCAAAACTCAAGCTCAAAGTGTTTATATGGGAGAGGGGGGAAGAGGCTGCCGAGGGGAGGAACATTAGAGGAAATCTTGTGAAGGGGAAAGGAAAAAGAGAGGAGGCTATTTAAAAATACTGTGCATTGCTTAAACCAACACCTAGTGAAGGATAAAGGCTTTGCAGTGTGTATACGTGATCCATCCATCTGTTCATGCCTTTTATCCAATCCTATAGTCATGGGTATCATAAGAAGGAATAAGAGCGGTTAAAGCTTCCCCATCACAGGCGTGTCAGATGTTCCACACTGAACAAGATCAAACCAGGGATTTGCAGCCTGTGGGATGCAAAAAGATGTCATGGAGGGATAAGTGCTCTTCCCTTCCTATACTGACAAATGGGAGGGGATCGTTTTTAGCAGGGCAGGGAGGAGAGCACTGGCATCACCTGCACCAAGGGGGTGTTAGTGGCTGGATTATCAACTCACTGCTGCCAGGTGTAACTGTCCAAAAAGTTGCAATTCTGCATCAAGACCTCCTGCCTCCTCCTTAACCTTATATCCTGGTATGATTCATCAGCTAAACATCTTGGGGCAAAAAGAGGGCTGGTGTAATTCAGACTTCAGGTGTTTGCTCTCTAAAATAATTTTGAATTAGAATTTTAAAAAAGAGTTTTCTCTCCTTCTCCCATTCTACTGTCCTTTAAATTACCTTTGATTTTCCTGGGAACATTACTTTTGCAATATTTTCATTCATTTCCTGTTTTTCCCCAGGATGTTGCAATGCAAACACTACACAATGCTCCCTGGTCTGTGAAAGTCAGCCTGACATGACATTCTAGCTGACACATTCCAGTCTGTTTTTAAATGAAGGTATCAATTACTTAAGCTGCTAGCTGAGCACCTTGTTGGCTATCAGATGGTTCTGCTGTAGCATTTTCATAGTTGTTGGTATCTTGAAAGCTGAATAAAGCAAAAAGGTTCACTGCACAAGGTGCAGCTCTTAATATTTCCATCTCCAGTTGCTGGTGCGTGGAAAAGGAGTCCTTGCCGCAAACTGGGGGACTGAGTGGTGGTGGTTTCATTGCTGTACCTGAACCATTTCACGCCTGTGCCTTTACACAGCTCTCAGCAGCAGTGGGGGGCAGGGGCTGGGATGCTGCTGCCTCGATGCTGCTTCTTCACCTCATCAAACTCCCTCCCGTGCCCCGACCCACCGCGTGGGACCAACCTGGCCGCCCCCACCCCGTGTCCTTCGGCAGCAAATCCCTTTGCCCGGGGCCCTGCCGTTGTCTCCCCAAGGACGCCTTTCCCGAAGTATCTGTTCTCAGCTCCTGAAAGGCATCCAAACCCCTGTGTGAAAACTGAAATGAAAAGCTGGCTGGCACGCGCTTCCACGGCGGAGCGAGGTGACTTCTGTGCCTGCAGATTGACGGTATCGCTGCTGCTGGCATGACAAGTCTCTGCGTGTTGTAACCCTGGCACCAATCAGTGCCACGGATGCGAGCTAGCCTCCTCTTTCATTACTCTCAGTAGCTCCTTCCCTTCCCTGCTTAGGAAAAAGAGCTATTTATGGACCTGGACAAGGTGACCTCCATATGGCAGATTCTGCCACTCACCGTGGGGACTCGAGCGAGGCACATGCTCCTTGGGCAAGGCAGAGAGACACTCGAGCAGTGGGCACAGGCAAATGTGTGTTGCTTTCAAAGCAGGAGAACATTTGGGGTTTTGTTTTTGGTGGGTTTTTTTGTTTGTTTTTTTTGTTGTTGTTGTTGGGTTTTTGTTTGGTTTGTTTGTTTGTTTGTTTTTACAAAAGAAAGAGTAAAAAAATTAAAATAATGACTCAGAAAGCAAAGACTTCTGATTTCCTCCAAGCATTTAAAGAAAGAAATGCATTCCTGCAGATTGCATCTTTGTAATATTCTGAGCCTTATCTGGAATATTATGAAAGAAAAAATATAAATGCCTGTCTATATATTCCCCCCAGAAGGAGAGAACTGAATTCCTGTGCACAGATAGCTGCCTCTCTCCCTGTAGCACCAATCCCCACTTTATTCCTGCCCTGGGGAGCTGCACAAAAGCAGTTTTCATTGGGTAAATCTGTGCCAGTGTAAGCAAGGTGACCCAAATTTTTAAAGAAAAGGAGAGGCTGAGGGGAAGGGTGAAGAAGGAAGCGGAGCAGGAGGGAGGATGCAGATCCCTGTGGATGTGGAGGGGGCCGTGCCAGGCTCACACAGGTCACATGAGGATGCGCTTCTGACTTCGATCTGTTTAATTTGATCAGGCATCAGAGGTGTTACACCGTGACCAAAGTCAGAGGAGAGGAGCTCTGTTCCCTGCAGCTTCAGACAAGTACAGGTGCAGATTGCCACTGTCCTTTGCGTTCCATGTCCTAGAAAATGCAGGCGAGCCCAAGTGCCGTTGTCTTCGTGCCAAATCTGCTATTTGACCTGAGTGCTGCAGCCCTGCTGGTATAAACAGATTTACACGGGTTTAGCCACCAGCCAGTATTTTTTTTTCCAAGTGCATCTAAATAACTCTTAGTATTGCAGTAACAACATTGCAATTTTAGTGAAGAATCACTCTTAATTATATCAGATTCCCTTGCAGCTCTACAGCCCTAATTTCTAGCTGGGGGACCCTCAGCTGCAGTATTTTCTGTGAAACCCTCTGAGTGTAGTAGAGGGCTTTCAACAGAGGCATTATGTGCTGAAAGATCCTAGTTACACAAAATGGCTTTAAAGCATACATATATGTGAGCTGTGAGGTGAAGAAGAGTCTGCTCTGCCATGTGTACCTTTGCCTCCCATTGGATTTCCTTGAGGCGATGCAATTCTCCGTATGCAGCTTCCGAAGTGGAATGTGCTGTTTGGGTTGTTGCAGGACATATGCAACACAACAGAAAGGCAAAAATCTTGCCTTGCTATTTGTGGCAATTTATATTTGGAGTTGCTTGAATAATTCATGGCAGATCTTAACCATTTCTTTTTATGTGATACTTATTCAAAGGTAATTTTTCTCATTATCTGACTATTTTTGCTTATATGGTTTTGATACATGGTAATGGAGGTAAACCAGTCAGAATTGCCTTCTTTTAATGCTGAACAAGGAACTTTATTGCAATGAGCAAAACAGTAGCAGCTCAACAGTTTCTGGTTTATTTGGCATCTGAAGAGATGTGGTGTAACATCATCTCTCTCCCTTTCTGCTCAGCTCCTCACTAGAATGCTCGTGAAAAGCAAGTATCCTGCTCATAAATCCCTTCTCCAGGCAGTGATGGGAGCAAACAATGGATGTGTATTTGCAACCAGCAGCAGTCCATGGGTACAGATGTGCTGAGTTTCATGATAAGCACCTTTTAAAAGTATTTCAGAGTTTGTTTTAAAGGATATATTAAAATCTGTCTTCCTGTTGATGCATAAGTTAATATTCCAAATGATTTACAAATCCTAATACCTGATTTTAAATGTGAGGAGGTATCTTAGGTTGGTATTTAGACTCTCTTTGTGCAGATGCATGTGTGAATCCACATTTCACCAATCACAACCATCATTCTGCTTTCCTGGTCATGTTCCTCGCAGCCAGGTCTGGTTTCCAGGAGTGTTTACCCTGTTCTAGGTTGAGTGAAACAGCAAACGAGCCCCCCTTCTTGGGGGGCTGCAATCACTGTGATTTATCAACCTCCAAATGCAGATTCTAGATGCTTTCTTAGAGTACCCACATTTGGAAACTGTCCTGTAGGGACATAATCCGATATTTATTGAAAGGAGGAAAACAAAAACCTCCCCTTGACATCAGATTTTGTAGGCATTGGAGCAGACTTTAAATGTTTTTCTCTTCATCATGTTTTTTCTGTTCTTTTGAATTACCTTTCCCCTCCACCCATGTCTTTCCCTCATCCCTGCCTTTTTAAAATCCAAGGTTGTCAGGTGGGAATATGATTCTGCTTTCCAGACTGGGCAGATTTGATCCACAGTGGGAATTTCTCATAGAGGATATCAGGGGGATGATAACTGTCCTGCGTGACCTGCTGGCTGTCACATGCTTACATAATTTATTTTAGGGTGGTGTGGTGGGGTTTTTTTCATCAGGATTTATATCTAAAAGCACCTCTCCTAAGCTCTAGATGCTTGCAGTCTGCCAGTTCCAACCAGCCAAAAATATTTCACCTTCCTTGGCTTGTGGGCATTTTTGTATCTTTAAAAGTTAATCCAGCTCTAAGCTGGATTAATAATGGAACATCCCTTTAACCAAAGGCACGTAAGGTCGAGGCAGAGCTATGAGGATATTCCAGGCTGGTAACCACGGAAGTAATTTTTTTTTTCTTGTCCTATATGGGGCCAAAAATGATTTATTTCAGCATTATTTTTTCCTGCTGGACAGAAGGAGGAGCAGAGGAGTGGGAACAGGGGCAGGCTGAAGGAAGAACAGGCAATCTGAGAGGTCGGTGGTGGTGCGGGGCATTGGACGAGCAGGTACCCGAAGGCAGGGAGAGGGACCAGAAAAGCACCAGCCTTTCAGTGAGGGAGAGCCAGAGGGTGAGAGGAGCTCTTTGCACAGATTAAAGAGAGGCAGGCTGGCACGAGGATGCCTTTTGGAGCGGCAGCGAGCACACTCAAGCTGCGTTCGCGTGGTTCGTGTCGTCACCGGGGCACTTTGATGTGCTCGGCTCGCCTTGCAAATCCCGCCTGTCTGTCATTTGTTCGGCAGCGTTATATAATGTGCTGTTAAGATCACTGACTGTGCACCCTCAGAGCGGCAAAATGCTCCTCCTTGTTACCCCCCTGAATAAAGAAGACACGCAGAGATCTTCAGATGCTCCCCTCCTCCCGCTTTCAGTTCAGAGCCTTTAAAAATAAAATGAGAAAGGAAATGGAGGCCCTGGTTTTTTGTTTCCGTGCAGGGCTGTTTCATCAGTGGGTGCTTGTGTGGAGCCAGGTGAATCGCCCTGGGGTTGGAAGTGATGTGAGAGCAGCACTGGGCCTTTTGATACCCAAAAATGTGGTGGCAGTTTTGGCTGCTTTTGTTTTGGAGCAGTGTCCTGGTGAAGCACTCGCTGGGGTTGGATCCAGCAGTACAGGCATTAAAGCACGGGCCACTGCTCCTGAAGGCAAGAGGAAATTTAGGTAGCTAGAAATCTGTGGTTTGAAGGCTGCTATTTTTCCCTTGAATTATTATTCTCTTCCTTTTCTTCTCTTGAAGCCCAGAAATCAATGCTTTTCAAAGATCCCCGATGGATAGGTTTCTGAAGTGTTCTCTTTATTGTCTATTTTAGTGCTTTCCCCCCTCCCTCCCCATTTCTCCTGCTCTCTGACAAGGGTTTCTGGAGTGGCTGGAGCAGGGAGAACATTTCATCAGTGAGGGACATGGGGTAAACCCTCACGGTGCCTGTCCCAGTGTGCTTGTTGGGTGGGCTGTTTGCACCACCTGAGGTTACAGGCTGCATCTAGCCCATCTCAGGTGGGTGCTCTGGGGATCTGGAGGGATAGAGGACTTCAATTCAAGGGGCAGAACTCGGTTAGCCTTAGCCTTTGGAGGAAAAGACTGATTTGGTCTTGCTTTCTCCACTCAAAACCATTTCATTCGTTCTCTCTGAGTCTTCCTGGCAGAGCCTTTAGCTGCTTGGTGCTTTAATAAGTCTGTAAAGATCAAATAATGTAAAAGAAACAGCACAGAAACTTCTTATATGGAGGGTCTTGACCTTTCCTTCTCAGTGCTTCCAGGAGCCAGGACAGGGCTGAGGATCGAGCTGTGCCCCCCAACTCCATCAGCCCTCAGACCCTGTACTTTAATAAATCTCATTGTATAAATTGTCAGAGTACAAAACTTGGATTTGAGCATAAAATACTTTAAAGCTTGGACTTTTCTGAGGAAACTGTGCTTGAAAGACATGCAGGAGATATATTTATCTATCTATATATAAATACATAGAGTTATTGCTGCTGAAGCAGGTTTATTGAACATCTCAGCATGTTTATCAATGATGGACAAATCATTGATAATTTTCATACCCACTCCCCAAAATCTTAAACCCAACGTGTCGGGCAGCGCAGTCACAATCAGAGCCACACAGAGATCCCCTAACCAGGCCAAATGCTTCTTTCTTACCTATAAAAACCCATGCTGTAAGATACATTAGCTGCAAATTCCTAACAGATGGGGCTATAACAAGCTGTTACAGAGCATCTCCTCTGCGGTGGGGTTGCACTGCTGAAATAGTGCCACGTGGCTGTCTGAGCCCTAACGCAACTGAGACGAGCTGGAGGAGGAGGCTGTCATCTGTCTAGGTGTTGATGTCCTGCTCGTCAGGGAGAGATCTAGTCAAGCAGTTGACCCCTCTGTTAAGCTCACTCAGCTCCTCTGCATATTTACAGAGGCACGAACGCTGCCGTGACGAGAGTTTCCTCTTGTTAAACATGTGCCTTTGACGTCCCGAACATTTCACGAGTGATTTGGAGAGAGCACAGTGCAGAAGAGGTTTTCGGGCAGGCCACGTGTATCTGTGGTACGTTAGAGTCGGTTCTGTGGAGGGTTTTTTCCTCTCTCACCTTTTCAGGTGATGGGAGAGTGAAGAATTTATACGAGCAGTGACTGAGTTATCATGTTTTGCATGTGCATATAGACCTGTGGTGTGGGGTGTGCACAGTTATGGGTGTGTATATGTGTATACATATATGCAGCAAAATGTACACAGACATATATAGGTGCCTCTGTATATTTTGATAATGAGCAAACCTACTTAAATCTGTGTGGATCCCTTCCAACTCGGCATATTCTGAGATTCTGTGAAATTTAAGAAAGAAATCTCCCAGAAAAGGAAGTTCATCTACAACTTTTCAGCGTGACAAAATAGCTGAAATAACAAACATTAGAACTGCTTTTATACAGAGGTGACATATTTCATTAACCCTGTGTAACCCCTTGAAACAATTCCCCTACTCTCCCTCTGACCTAGGAATGCATTCTCTCCTACATTGTGTTTGAGAAGACAATGAATGTTTTTTCCTCATTTTTTAGTATGTGTTGGCCTCAATCTTGGGTCATCCCCCCTGCCCCAAGCAAACTGGAGTTCTTCTGAAGCCTCGTAAAGCACTGCTCCATAATCCCATAATGAAAAGCAGGATTACCTCCAGTGTAACACGTGCAGGACACGTCTTTGCATGGTGATCACACTGGGCTGGTTACCTGGACAGAGGTCTCAGCTGCCCTGCACAGGAGGGACACAGGCTTTCCCAGGTCCCTGCAGAACCTTCACCCCGTGTGAGCTCCCCTCTCCTGAAGCATTTCAGTCTACCATTTAATCAGGCAGCTTGCCCTCAAACTGAATAAGGACCAGGAGAAAATTAAAATGCTTGCTAAAATCAGTTAACAAAAAAAAAATATATATTTTTTTCAACAAATCTATCCTCAAGTCATCCTAGCATCATTCTTTAAAGGTAAGGATTTAATATTTAAAACTCGGCCCCAGCTGTTGGGTTTGGGCTCTGTTGTAAGAGTGGATTGAACTTGCTCTTCGCTGAATTCAGTGCCAGTGCAGAAGCATCAGGCCCAGGAAATAAATGGGCCCCCTGTGCAACTTTTGAATAATTCAGGTGCCTCAAAATCACACAAGGGAATTTTATTTTTTTTTTAAATAACGCCTAATCAGCCCTTGGCACACAATGCCACGAGAGTTTAATGAGATTCCAAAAAGAGCCATCTCCAAACAGCTGCAGATTGAGCTTGTGTGTGTAAAATACATAATTTTGTGCCTGGGTATGTTTATGTGTATATACAAACACGAGAATGCAATAAAATAGTTGGGAAAAGTATTCTCATGAATGCTGTGAGAAAAAGGAGATTCAAATAAATTCACAACGACCCAGCTGATATGCCTTTTTAAAGTGATCTTCTGAATCTTCAAGATGTCCTTGTTTATTTTCTTTGATTGTGCTTTGATTTAAAATTCTAGGCTTATTAAATGCCATAAAAAGAAACATTTACATAATTTACAAGCTCTTTATATGAACATTTTAATAAAAGAACACACCTTTAAATCAAATCACAAAGGCATACGACATCTTTGAAGGAGAAACTTATATTCCCAAACACAATAAACATTCTTCTATTACTATGTTAATTTGGAAAACAGGTCATGGGAAATTAAATTGCTTAAAATAGGTCACCAATTATAACTCTGCATTCTATTAAAGCAAATGCATCTCTGAAATCTTTATTAGTTTATTTTAATTAAAGGCAGAAAAATATTCAGTGTTAAATTATTGCCATTTGTATGTTTTACATTGATACGGACACACATTTATTATGCAGTGTAAAATGCTGCACATCTTTTTCATTATGATGCTTGTATTGTTCTCAGTTACTTTACCCATAAAGAAAGTCTATAATAATGTTGTTTTAAACATAAAAGGAGGGGAGCCCAAATGAAGTAACGGTGCAAATTTAATTTGATCATTTATAAAAGGAAATGCAAAAGCAAACACTGTCTGTATATGAAAATAGTTATTGACCTCCTCAAAATTGTTATAGTGTTGGAAAGACCTGAATTACATTTGTGTCCCATGTTTGTATGCAGTATTGCAGCTCATATTATGTTTCTAAATTAAGTACTTTGGGGTATATTCCCCATTGATGTTCTCTCATAAATTCATTAATACCAATGGTAATTATTGCACAAGCCTATGGTGAGAGCTGGAATCTGCCCCACATGCCCTTATTTGCAAACACCGTTCCCAAATCACAGTTACAGCCTTGAACAGAGATTGAAATGATTATGAGTTGTGTGCCTAAATCTCCTGGGCTACACTGAAGGCCCAGGTTTGGTGTGGTGCACACACACTTGTCCCTGCACAGGTCCTGTTAAGGCAGGTTGAGATCTAATCTATTCCTTTAGGCTGAAAGAGGGTCCTAAAGTAGCTTTAGTATCACTAAAAACCAGAACCATGTGAAGGAGAAGCTCACCAGCAGTGTGAATGTGCACAGCCATGATGGGATGGTGCCTCTGTGCCTGTCCGGGCTCTGTCCCACCTCTGGTCCCGTCAGAAATAAGGAATATTAACTTTTGGTGTATGTAAGAAATGAAAATGTTAAACGTGTGCGAACTTAGGATGCCAGTAATGGTTTTTTTATGGAATACCAGGAGCACCTGTCTGGTGCTTTAGGGATCATGTGAAGGAACCATTCACGAGCACAGAATAGCGTTGCTTGAATCCACTCCGTGTTCTCCTGTCGAACGTGCTTCCCCAGCCCGGCTGGAAAAGGTCGCTGTGGCTTCACAGAGCTGTATAGAAATGGTTTGCCCAGATGCCACAGAGGTGTTTAATGTTGTAACCTTTCCAAATCAGGATGGCAAGGGTCTTGAATGCTCCTAAAATTAGCAAAGAGATATAAATGCCCTTTTACCCATAAGCTGTTGGTTCAAGTTCAGCCTCCTCTTGTGCTCACTGGTCTCTGGACCTGTGAGTCCTTTCCTTGCTTTCTGTGCTGTTTGTGAGCCCTTCTGCAAGGTCCCAGCCAGCTTGGGGGAGGGCAGCAGCTGGACACGGTTCTCTTTAAGGTAAGGTCAAAACTGCACCTTCATCCCTCATCCTTCACTCAAATCCTTGGCTTCTGTGAGAGGTTTTGTTGTTCAGTCTGTGCTGCAGACAGTTTTGCTGTTCAATCTTCTATGGAGACCTGCCAGGGCAAAGCAGAGCAGAAGAGTAGATTTGGCTCCTTGCCAATGGACTCACCTATAGATTTCTTGTGCAGAACTCTTTTTTTTTTCTTCCCTTAGCTGCTCAAAGCACGTCCTTAAAAGAGGCTCAAGAGATCTTTAAGTCTAAACAATAAAAGACCTATTACTTACCTCAGAGACCAACAACAGCTCTCAAGGGTAAACCCGCATTAATTATGTATTTGAGCATTTGTATGTTATGCATTTAGACAGCACACGTGTTATTTACTGAAGGGCTGGTAATGGCTGGGAAGCGGTTGTGATGATCCAGGGTAAATACGAATGTCTGAGGATTTGAGGTGAAGCAGGAGGACACAGAAACCGGGGATGGAGCACCAGGAATCTCTCCTCCCTCGACTGGCTGAGTTGTGGCTGCTGCTGTTATTTTGCCAGCCTCGGGACGATGCAAACATGAATGGTGGTGACAGAAAGCCACATACTGTTGCTATTAAAGTCCTCAGATGGTTTTGTAGCCAGAATCTACCCTTTCAAACACAATAAGCTGTATTCAGTTTGGTGGTTGGAAAAGAGAGGAATGCTTCCTTGTGTGTGAGCCTCCCATAGATGGGAGCTCTTGAAAATTCAGAGGTTTTCTTCCCTGTAACCATGAATGTAAATTGCCTTTTTAAAGGCAAAATCCACTCAAAACATATATAGTGCTCCCCTCTGAATGCAGTGCTGCCCCTCTGTAGGAACAGCAGAATTTCACAAAAGACTATTGGTTGTCTTCTTAAAGAGAGGAAGGAAAATCAACCAGTGTTGAAAGTAACAGAAATTGAATCTAAACATCAGTCTGGTGCCACCAGCTGTGTCACAAATCTGGATTCAGCAGAGACTCTCATGGAGAAACCATCCCTCTGCAAATCCAGGGGACCAGCTGCTGGGAATAGCAGAATTGGGTTGGAAGGGACCTGGAGGAAAGGCGTCTCTTGGTTAGTCCTTCCTCCCTCCCTTGGTTTTGCACTAAAAGCTGTTTCCAAAGAGTTGCTTTCTTTCCGCATGACTGTGATTTTCATTTTCCTAATATTTATTCAAATGTAATGTTGTAAATATGAACCAGATGGTTTTATGAGGATAACTTTTATTAGTGACTATGTAGCTGTTATATCAGGTAGCAGTAAAATAAACAAGCGAATCTAAAAAAATTAAGATCCATCAAGCGCTTTTGCTGATTCTCTTATGGAATCAAATTTGCTGAAGCTTCATAAAAATGCATTATTACTTCTCTGAAAGACCATATTTGTATTTCTTCCCACCTTTGTCACAGATACAACTTAACAAGTTACAGTCATTATTGATCACATTTATCAACACTATTTTTCTCTGTGGACTTTATACTCTTTCTATTGGTGCCAGTGAGCATTTACAGTTTTGAGTTTTTTCTCTGATAGCTGAGGAATTTGCCCAGACATAAGAGGTCTTATATTACAAGGGTTGCTTCTGACTTAAGGTTGCATGATTGGGATGTGTTCTTTAAAGTCCTGAATCAAAAAAATATTTCCTTCAGAGAGGCACTGAAACATATATTAAAATGTCTCTGCAATTAGTGGGATTTAAATGTGCTTAAAACTAAGAATCATCTCAAATATGGACAGATTTCAGTCTGTTCTTAAATGCTTTCTTGATCTGAAGTTTGGATCTGCTAAGTTTTACGTTAAACTTGTAAAAATTAATTTTGAACCATTTAACAAAAAATACAGTCAGACAAACACGTTCACTAAGTCTGCAGCCTCAATTTTAAATTTCTGTAGGAAGACTTATGGGTTTTAGATTGTTTTAACTTGCAGGGTATTGTTTTTAAATCTTAGTCTAGGTGCTTCAAAATGAAAAAGTTTAAATGATACAACTGTGCAAACAGCATTACTATAATCTGCATAAAGATGGGTGTAGAAGAGCAGGGGTATTAGCAATTCATTAATATGCAATGAAAAGCTTATTTGCACTTTGTCTAAAAGTAACAGTAACTTCAGATTTTCTCTCATTTGCATAAATGATACAGCACAAGACTAAACCACTCCAATTATTGTCCTTAATAGGATAATCATGCAAAGATTTTATGTATAGGCTCCTGAACTGTCCATTTAGGCACATTTAAGTTAACACACAATATACAATGAGGGGAACCACGTTAAGGAATGTGCTAATTTACTGAATCCAGCTTCCCAGGCAGCATTTACAGGGGTCATTTTTCATGAACTACCGTAGTCACTTAAATCATAATATTTCATAATAAGCATCAAAGGCTACTGTACAGTGGGGATCATAAAAAGGCAACAAAGCTGCCCCGTGCTCATATTTGCCTTCAGCTTGGACCACTGCCTGGCTGGGGGAGCATCAGCCCTGGTTTTCAATCATGAGAATTTTAAACATATTTACAGCTTCTTACCAGCAAAGCTCGACATATAATGGTGTCTGCTAAACCTGCATTAATGACCAAAATGGTCTTCCCTAGAGGTGCACTTGCCCTCTAGAAGATAAATCCTCACCTCTAGTAGATAAACAGCTCCATCTTTGCTCACAACAAACCTGCTGCTGAGAGTTGCAGCATAGTTCTGGGAAAAGCAGCCTCTGAAAGCTGCTTCCCTGTGCTTCTCCAAAGAGATTTCTGTGGGTTTTTAACTTGTGCTCATAATCCTTCAGTGTTTTTTGGGATTTAACCCACTGGGCTGGCAGGGCTGCCAGAACTGATCCCCTTCACCAAAATATTGAATCATTAAGTGTTTAAGCAAAACATGTCTAATTTTAATTTTAAACCTGTCCTTACACTGTTAGCTGACTTCACTTGGGGTTGCTCATTTGGTGAAAACAGAGCCCCCCCTGCTCAGTGCTGAGTGGGGTGAAGATGCTTAGGGTTGGAATAAGCTTTAGCCAGGCAGGAGTCATAGGGGATAGATTGAGGATTGCTTTTTTCTTCATATTTTATCAGAAATATCATCAACTTTCAAGTCATCCACCAACTGCTCTGGTGGGGTTAGGCAGCTTAACCTGTGAATTGCCTGCTAGAAAGATCCTTACCTCTGGTCCTGGTCCTTGCTGTGGGTGCAGTGTGGGATCACAGCCCTTCTGCACTTGCTCTGGAAGCATGAAAACAAAGATCCTTTTAAATGAGACATCAGTAACTAAAGGAATCACAGGGATCTTTCCCAGTGCCCTTTCCCACACACATTTAAATGGTGAAGGAGCCAAACTGAAGGTGTTGCCTGTTGCAGATATGAAGACAGTTGTGAAAAGCCTGTTCCAATAGTGTGGCAGCTCCATTGTCCCTCCTCTCCTTCCCTTCCCTTCCCTTGTCCAGCAATATTTCAGCTTCAGACCTTGACCCTGAGCAGTGATGGACATCCAGTACCGTCAGAGGCTTTGGAGCTGCTGGTGGGCACAGTTACACCCTTCTACGTAAGGTTTTTCTGTCAGAGAGGATTTTTACTGATACAAATCAATTGATTTCTGTGTGTCTGGCTGCTGAGTTGCATGTGAGAACCTAATCAAGCCTGAATGTCTCTAACTTGTCTAATACCAGCAACCTCTCTGCAGATGAACTCTGCTCTAAAATATTCATTTTGGTGGCACATCTTAATTGCATAGCAATTATTTCTGAAGTTACTCTGAGAGCTTTGCCTTTGCTGCCTCTACATTTTCCATAGGCTCTTAGAGCATTCTTTAAATCAAATGGTGCTCAGATACCATGGTGATGGTTGACATTATTATGGGTCACCTCTTTCTTTTGGCCTCGGACAGCAATGGCTGACAATAGAGAAGAGCTTTTGCTGTTTCTGTGTCAGGGTATGTGGGTGTTTTACAGTCCTCATGTGAGATGGTGGGTGCAGATTAAACTGTGGATTTTAAACCATAAAGCAGGGAGAACAGAAAAGTCATATGTGCAAATGCCATTAAGAGAGGCTCAGCTGATTTCTTGACACTGCCATCAGCATCCCTGACATCACGAATTCCAGTTACAGGGAAAACAGATTACACTATTTTTGCAGGGGTGGAATAAGTATCTGCTGAGAAAGCAATGTGATTTTCTGCCTTGGCTTTGTGTGTGTGCAAGCACGTATGGGTGGGGAAGGGTTAGGTGTTCAAATCTTTTGCTTCCATAGCATAAACGTCTTGATTCAGTCTTGTAGAAAAAAATAGGGTCAGAAATTCAGCCTGTAAACGTGATCTCATAGGGGTGTCTGTCAGTTCATTTTTCAAAATAACATATGTATGTGTACACACACACAAACACAGAGAGATGTTTCCCTTTGGACCCCAAGATTTTCATTACAACAGCTCTGGTCAAGCCCAGGAGATAAAATTGTAAGATGCTACAGTGTGGATAGATCCATAAACTGAAAAATCCTTATTAAACACAAAGAAAAAAAAAAAATCCAAGTCAAAATTCTGATGATTTTCTTTGGCTGTGAATAGGGTTTGGAATTTGCAGCCTGAACCTTAGAGACTCCGAGCTGGAGAGAACTGCTAAACTGGCTGCCCAGCAGCCAGTGACACTCCTGCATTGAATGTTTAAACACCCTCAAAACAGAATGAATTTTTCATCTATCACTTCGGCAAACAATCTGGCTCCTGTGTGCTGAGGGGATGAATAGCCACGCGTGTGGGATCTTAATGGGAAAAGACAAGAAAGCATGAAGTGATGCTTTCTAAAGCGCGTGCGAGGAGCCACCTCACCCGCGTTTCAGGAGTCAGTTGTCAAGAATTGTGTTTTGCAACAGCATGACTTAATAAATTTTCCCTCTGCTGCCTTCTCTGGTGTTGTCTCCTGAGCCGACAAAGGGCTTTCTCTCGGCGTAGTTTTAGGTTGTGGGGTTTTTTGGGGGAGGGTTGGAAGCTCGCACCTGATTCAGAGAGGCCATGACAATTTCTACTGAGCCACCACCCTGCTGGCTTGTCTTCCATGAGGTGCTGGAGGCTTTGATAGATCCCATAATCACACACTTTCCTGTCTGCAAGGCTGCAATGAAGGTGTCCAAAAGATGCACCATCTCCCAGCTCCCTTTCTGTTGCAGAAACACAGGCAAGAGGGAATATTTATAGAAACGAAAGCGGCTCTTTACAGTCCCCACCCCATTTCTCGCTTCCTTCTAATCTTTATTCTCCATGTTGGTGACTAAGTATCAGCTTGACTTACTATTTGTAGCACTCCGATTGCTTGTAAAAATAGCAGTTTTCCTATTTATTCTTTTATTTTTTTTTCTATTTCTGTGTTATTTTTATGCTGTCACGGTTTTTAAATTTCTTTCCTCTTCTGAGCACACCAAGTATTTAAAGAAAAACTGCTAGATCGATGTGACTCTTCAAATCTGATCCTGTTTGTTGCCCCAATTCAAAAATCCTACAAACACACACTGGTCCTTATTGCAGGAGATTTTGTTTTGGAATCAGTTATAGAGACTAAAAAGCAATGGAGCTTCTGATTTTTTATTGATGATAATGCATTTAGAGGTAGGACAACTGTGCAATAATAAGAAAAAAAAGAAGGAGAAGAAGAGGCAGGTATTCATGGAAAAAACCCCTGTGGACTAGGATTGACAGAAAATGAGTTATTTGTACACAAAATTTTAGGGGGAAAAAACTTTAAAAATTTATGCAACAGTAATTCAGCTTTCCTTCACCCCACCTTGGCTTTTCAGGTGTTCTGAGAAAAATGAGGCCTTGGGGTGAAAAATTTAGAAACTGATATGCTGTGGATATTTTTCATTCAGAATTGACTTTTGGAAAAGACTATTTCCTTTAGAAAAGCCCATGTAGAAGAGGTTTTAACCCCTTTAATTGACATGCCATCTTCCACCGAAGCAGATGTGGGGCTGATCCAGCCCTGGGCAGCAGTACCAGAGGTGACATTGCTGAAGTGCTGATTCTCTCACTGATGTGGTCCAGGACAACAGTAGTTTTCACAGGTTTATTCTGTAAAACAGTTCAAATATACTTTTTGATCTTTTAATATTTCTTACTGAGTACAAAGAGGAGGAAGCAGAGACAGGCACCTCTGAGTGAAGCTGCAAGTCATGCCACTGGCTCCAAAAAAAAAAAAAAGAGTCTCTAAGACTCCAACCTGAAAAAAATCCAGATGTTTTTTGGGTTTCTTTTGTTTCCTTTGAGCCATTTTGCTTTGGGGCAGCTTTTGGAATAGTTTGTAAGGTCTAGGGAGCAACTTACCTTTTTTAATAAAGCTGAGACGTTTCCAAGAGCTGAAGTCTGTAGAGTATTGTGTAGTGATATTTTGCAAGAACATCTTGATCATCTTCAGGGTGTTTTGGCCTTACCTGTACTTTTAGAGTTATATATATGCAGGAGAAGGAGGATGGTCACTCCACCCTATTATAGTTGATTGCAAAATTGACCATGGAGAGGGCAAATAAAAGGGTTTTCAGCTGGAGTTGATATTGGGTCTGTTCTTCTCCCTGTAAGCAGAGCAGGTCCACTCAGTGGAGACACCTTGTGCTGAAGTCTCCACTGCAGATGAAACTGTCCAGGGACAGAATTCCCTCACCAGCAAGACTGGACTTTCTGGGAGCCAAGGATAAGAGGTAATAGCAAGCCTTTAGCTCTATCCCTCTCCCCAAAGACCCCCAAATATTCAACAATATCTCAGTCCCTGGGACAACCTTAAACATCCCTGAAACTTCCAAAGACAAGGATAGCTCAGAAACAACTTCCGTGTTTGCCGCTAATTCCCTGAGAGTTTTGCTTTGGCAGAGACCCCTGGTGGCCTAGTGGTTAGCGTGCAGGACTTTCACTGCTGCGACCATGGGTTCAAGTCCCCGGTCTCCTGGCCTGATGGAGGTCGTTAGCCCTGTGAGGCCATCCATCTATGAGAAGGACACTCTAAACAAACCTACATCCTGAGGACCTCACTGCCATTGTCCAAGCTTGCTTGGCCCCGGCAGCTGAACCTTAGGATTAAAGGGTGGGCTCAGTTCAGCGCAGGCTGTGTCTTACCTAAAAAATCCATTGCGCAGGCTGGAAAGGTAAAAAGACCTTTCCCCAAATCTTCGTTCGCGAAGATGGGCCATTATTATTATTTGCTTTGGCAAGGACAGTATGACCAGTTCATGTAGTTGAAGATGATGGAGATGTAGTCTCTGGAGAAGGTTCTTGGATGCAGTTCATGGGGGTTCAACCCCAGCTGATATAAGCAAGAGTTTGGTCCAGTGAGGCCTCCCAAAGCCCCATGAAGAATTTGCCCATTGCAGAAATACTGTAGGACTGTGGTTTCATACTGACCTCCAGGGTAAAACCAAGTGAGTGAGGTGGGGCTGGAAGAAATATGTTGGTAAAGAGAGGATTCGAGCCCCAGAGAATGTGTGACTGGCATATTGGTGGACACCAAAACAGTGACAGTGGTTTATTTAATTACCAACAGCCTGTCTGGCTGCTCTGCCTTATGTCTGTGGCTGCAAAGAGCTACTTGGAGCAGTAAAAGTTAATGGCACATGTGGCTGTGCAGGATGGGGCTGCTGGAGCAGCTTTTCTTGGGAAAGCTCTCTTTGATGCATATGTTTCTGCCCTTACTATTTTAGTCTCAATGCTTGGGAAACAATTAGTATATTAAAGGCACATGCGGCAAAAACACACCCAAAAAACCGAGCGTGAGGCTTTAGTATCCGCTTGTAATTTCATTTTTATGGTTTCACAAATATAGGCTGAGAGCCTTTAATTGCAGACAACGCACTGCAAAGCAAGGAGGGATATCCTTGGTATGTAATAGCTGGCCAGAATTAGGCAATAGCTTTGCCCCACCCGCAGCACCCTCGGTGATTTCCTACAGTACTCAGTACAGTCGTTGGTATGTGTGGTGCATTAGTTAAGTTAATTACAACAGCACAGAGATTCATTGCAAATTGTTCCTAGTTAAAACTGAAAATTCACTGGAACAAGGAGTGCTAATTATATTCCACTTGTTACTGCTGTGTCTAGTTAATATTCCAACAGCTGCTTTGGCAAGATAATGATGGCTCCAGCAGAAATTACTGAACAAATAGATTTTTAAATCAGTAACAACATATTTACCAGGGTTTTTTTTTCCCCTCTTCATACACAAAGTTAAGCCCTGCCAGAGTTGAGCATTCATATTCACTGAAAAGTAGAGATAAAAAAAATCAACATTGCCATTATTGTGTTAATTTGGCACAATTAAAAAAAAAAAGCTAAGCAAAAAAATATTATTGATAAATAAATGTTTCTATCTTCTTATAGAGATATAACGCTCTTCTCAGGGTCACAAAACCCAGTGTAGCTTTTTAGTTGACCATACTCAGTTAATTGCCCAGCATTGCTAAAGACAGGATTGGGAACAGATCTTGCTCTTCCTCACAGCCTGAGTAATGAAGTTAAATGCTTGTGAGACCTTGTGAGGCAGAAAAACCCTTCCATTAAAGCTGCCGTGCTGGAGGCAGGAGCTGCCTGCTCTGCTGGGGAGGAGCAGACGAGGTTCCTTGGGCTTTGCTTTGTACACAAACATCTTAACCCACAGCCCACACGGCACGGGGAGACCCTCTTAGGTAAAAGTTTCAGCTTGCATCTACCACTGCAGCACTTGTGACCTGAAACAAATAATTTCTGTGTCTGAGACAGCAGATAGGGTTTCAGGACTGTTGAGTGTTGGCATCTTTGCCTGCACAGGAGCTCGGGGCCTCCTGCCACAGGACTTGGAGCCCGTCCCTGTTCTGCAGCTTGGACTGGCACTGCACCCACACAGGGATGCACAGCTGTGTTCAGCAGGACACGTGCACACCACCATCCAGCTTCTCTGCCTGCTCATAGCCAGCACAGCTCACCTCCAAACTTTCCAGGGTTTTATCAGTGGGAAAGTGCCTACCTTACAAAGGCACCACCACCTCCATCCTGCCCTCTGAGCACCTGAGGCCCAGCAAGGTGGAGAGAGAACCACCTAACCTCGCCCTAAGCCATCACCTGACCGAGGGGAGAGCTCAGGTTTTGACCCTTCTCCCACCTTGTGCACTTGTCTCTGGGCACACCCTGTGTGTATGAAAAGATGCAGGACATTTTTAATGAGTCGTGAACAAGAAGTTCAGCTGGTGCTGAATGTTTAAAATCAGAGGCAAAACAAACACGCTCGAGTGTCTGGGGTTCTTTTTAATGGATAACACAGCTTCTGGTTTATTATTACTGCTATTACAGTTTGCAGCTGCAAAATGATCTGAAATTTCAATAGCAGCATGCCTCTTCATGCTGCTACAAGAATGTATATGCTCCGTTGTATAAACCGACATGCACCCCTCATCCAACCAGGCTGGAGCTCTGGATCACACCATTTTATCATTCATCTCCCAAAAAGGGGAAGAGATACACTTTAACACCTCAGCTGACGAGGGGGAATGTTTAGCAGTGCTACCACTGCGAGGGCCGCTCCTTTACGAGGGAGAGCGTGCAGCAGGGCTGTCTTGCTGGAATTACTTCCATTTTCAATTAGAGAGAGGATTTTCTTCCCACTTAGTCATAACACCAGGATGTGTTAAATAAATTCACTCTGGGTTGTTCCTTGTCTTGCAAAATAATTTGTGAATCGAGGTGGGGGGAAAAAAATCTAGTTAGCAGCAATTGAACATACAAAGTGGGGTGACCAGTAACTCTCTGCTGCTGAGCCAACATTGATATATGTCCTATGGTGTCTTATGGGAGGTTTCTAATTGCAATATGAGTTTTGCGTGGTAACCTACTGGGAGAAGGGGAGATGCAATTGCTTATCAGTTTATCATTACAACCTTTTATTAAGGTTGTTTTTAATTAAAATGGAGCAACAAATGTACACTCTTATCCCTATAAGCAATCTTATCTAGTGTGACTGCTGCTATATTAGTGAACTAAATCCTCTTGATTACATTGGATGTGATCTTATGAAGTATGACAGCTTTACATATTAATAATAGGAACTGTCTGAATAGGCTGTCTCATGACCCTCTTCTCTGTGGCTCTCCACCAGCACAGTTTTAATCTATTTATCTCAGTCCTTTTCCAAGATAAGCTGTCATACTCTCACGAAAGTGCAGTTGTCCGCATTTCACAGCTGGGAAGTGGAAGCACAGAGTCCTGGGAAAGACCTAGGACCAAATCCCCAACTGCAGTGCTTTCACCCTTGGTCCCAGGAGCTCCAGATCAATCCCTCCCTTCTTTAGAGGTGGGAGGAACCTATTTTATTCTCCTCAGATGAAACTGAATCTCATGGTGTTCCTGGCACCAAATTTCTACTTGCATGAGATGAGCAACCACTTTTGTTTAGTCCCTTCTGCAGCACCCAGAGCAAGTGGGCTGTTCCTGGTGACTTGGCTGTGCAAAGGGACACCTAAAATGAGTGTGCAGGTCCAGGTATGCTTACAGCTGAGATGACAAAATGGGAAAGGGGGCCTAAAATAATGGGACTGAAGAGGCATAATATATATCCAAATTTACTATTACAAATATGGGGTTTGTATTATGTAGCTACAGGTTCTTTATTGAACTTTTACATGGGTAGATAGGGATAGGGAATGATTTTAAACTAAAAGAGGAGAGATTTACATTAGGTATTAGGAAGAAATTCTTCCCTGTGAGGGTGGTGAGGCCCTGGCACAGGTTGCTCAGAGAAGCTGTGGCTGTTCCATCCCTGGAAGTGTTCAAGGCCAGGTTGGACAGAGCTTGGAGCAACCTGGGATAGTGGAAGGTGTCCCTGCCCATGGCAGAGGGTTGGAACAAGATGGTTTTTAAGGCCCCTTCCAACACAAACCATTCTGTGATTCTATGATTCTATGAACCATTTTTGACTAGCACTGCTCTGACTGAGAAGAAAATGAAGCTCTGTGGCATAATGAGACTGATGAAAAATGGAGAGGGCTTTGTTTGCTACCTCGTTTGCTTGCCTGCCTTCCCTCACTCTGAATTAGGATTCCCTTTAGGCCAAGGGTACCAGAGGTGCTCCTCAGCCACTCAGCTGCTATAAATCCGTGCAACTCCGTGGAAGTGTGGAGCTGTAGGATCCACTCACTTCCACCTCAGCTTTACAGCAAAAAAGCACATACTGCCCTACAGTTTCCAGTCAGTGGCCCAAATTCTGCTGCCTGCAGCACCAGTGCAGCATCCTGAAATTAGTGGAGTTGTTCCAGGTCTGCAGTGGCACAGGATGGGGCTGTGTGCTCCCACAGAGCCGGCTCTGCCGCTCGCGGGAAGCTCTTCACATCTGCGCCTTTTATGACAAGCCAGCAGAATCCCTCCAGAGCCACTGGGCTTTTATGGCAGTCAGAAAAATCAAAGCACTCTCGGTGGGTTAAAATTTAGAAAATCCAGAGGTACAAATGAATAAAAAGGAGGCATGGGATGTGTGATGCCGTTTAACTGTCGTCATGCCCTCAAATCATAAATGCGGTTGGAAGAGATCTCTGACGTCCTGGAGACCAACATCAAGTCAAAGAGAGTACCAGGCACTTACAGCTTCAGTGGTTGTGTCTAAATCAGAGTCTGAATGTCTCTTCCCACTCACAACTCCACATAATTGTACTGTATTGCATTGCAGTATTGTTCCATTAACGTTCTGTTTCTGTCTCATAGAAAGTTTGGGGGAGGTTGTGCTTTTTTAACCCTTGTGGGTAATGATACCTGGCTTTATAATCATAGAATCACAGAATAATGAAGGTTGGAAGAGACCTTTAAGATCATTCAGTCACCAGCACTGCCACTGTAACCACAAAACCACTAAACCATATCACCCAGTGCCAGATCAAGATGCCTCTTAAACACCTCCAGGGATGGTGTTCATTCACTTGTCTTCATTGCATTTTAGATAGACGATTCATTACTATTTTGACATTAATTCCATTTTGTTATTTAAAACTTCACCTCCTCAATGGAAGTGACCTGCTTTAATAATATTCCATTAGCCACAAGTAACTAAAAGAAATAGCCTTATTTCCCTAGGAATTCCCTGTGTTACAGTGGTACTCCACACATATTTATATGACTTTTATGATTCCTTTCAACTGGGCTAGTTCAGGGGACCTGTGGAGCATCTGGAGGATCAGCACTGGTGTTTGTAGGCTACAACAGCTGAGCAGTGAGGTTTGCTTTCTGTGCAGGGAAAAAAGATGCATGAGGCAATGTGCCAGACAATCCAGAGGAGTAAAAATAAATCCATTCCCCAGGGAAGCTGGAAACACTAATGTCCAGTGGCTCATCCAGGTCTTGGTGCAAGGATTCGGTTGGTGCAGCTTGACCATGGTATTTGTAATCTACCCAAACCAGTGATGTATCTGACAAGTTCCTGAACACTTGGACATCTGGAAAGTGTAGCTAGGAATCAATATATGCTTTTAGAAAGAATCCAGTTGTGGAAAAGTGGGTGCTAAATAAATCTAACAGCAAATATTCTGTACTCTGATTTGAAAATATATATCTACCCATATAGATGGGCTAGGTCGTTATAAATAATCAAGTTCAAGTAGATGTTTTTAACACTTGGCATAAGTTGATTCAGAACTGAGGCTGTTTCCTTCCATGACACCTCCTCTGCTTTAACAAACAACCACCAGACGATTAATCTAAAGAGCCTCAGATGCCCCGGCCAAACCGTTGGTGTGAGTAATGGTTATGGCTCCACGTAATACACAAGGATCATAAACAGTTAATCTTCACCAAAAGGGAGAGTGAAATATTGTTTGATATCATTTTTAATAAAGAGAATAAATTAGGCTTTAAATATCATAACGCATCTTTAGGCGCTGGTTACAGCTCCTGCACGCCGGGTGAATTAGCAACTGAATGAGCGTGTCAGGGGTTATCGGCTGAATTATTACCTCCCAGTCCACTTTGCATTAGACTGGCCCTTGTGTCCATGGTAGCCTGCAAGCTGGCCACCTGCTTACGATGGCTGTACAGATAACCAGCTTTGTCTGATGAATTAAAATGGTGGCTTTAATCTTGCCGCTAATTCTTAATTCGCAAATAACGTCGGTCGCGTGAGGGAGGAGTGCATTGTCCGCCTCCGTTTACATGTTGATGTTTTAGGTTTTGGTGATGTCCACTCTCCCTACCATGGCCAATTTAACTCTTCAGGTCTGGCCTGGAAAAGTGATAGTCGTGGTGGTTTATTATTCGCCATAAATCCAGTGTTGTCAAACAAAAAAGGAGGGGGTTAAAATGAAATTCAGCGCACACGTCCCTTCCCCCTGGCTGTGCATCAGATTGAATCCTAAGAAAGATTGACGGTGGGCTTTAAAATTAATTGCAAGTACAGTTGTTATTATTAATACACATGAATATAGATCTAATAATACCATGCAAGTGTTAGGAATAACCGTGCCATGAGAAGGTAAATCAGATGTAAATGCCAGGTTTGGTGCTGTTTATCCAATAATGCCCACCTTTGTTATAATGCTGCCTTCAGGAGCAAGAAATAGCCTTTAGAGCTATTGATGCAATGAGGCTGATTATGTTGGGGTTTTAGGCAATCCACGAGAAACAACTCCGAGTGGTCCCCACAGCAGCAGTTGTGGGAAGCGATGCTGTCATTCCTTGCACAAGGCTGTGATTTGTTGTACTCTGATCTATCCTACTTCTTTAGGGTCTTCACAGACCCAGTGAGCAAACTGCCAGCACTGCCAGAGGCTTGCAGTGCCTTGGTTTCCCTCTTTATACATCAGAGAGTACTTAATGATCTCACCTGGAACATCAGAGGCCCACGAGCCGTATGCGAACCAGTGTATAACTCAAACTAATTTGAAAACCAGCAAGACACTTCCCTCCTTCTTTTCTAAGCAGAGGGACAAACACTGCTTGCAGACAGGCTGGTATACATCCAGAACATCCCTGTGGAAGCTGTTGGTAGTGTGATTCATTGCCATGACCATGTACAAAGCACAGTATGATACAGAGCCCTGGAGTGGCTGCGTCTGAACCACCTCTGGATTTGGGAGCATTCCTGTCATGCCCAAGCAGCACCTCTCGGTGTGAACACAACCCTGCTGCTGCTGGGACTCAGGCCTGTGTTTCTGCACAGCACCACTCTGTCCTGGTCACATACAGGACAGGGATCCCCTCACTGTCTGTGACTTTCTCCAAATCCAGCATCCTCCCTTCCATATCCTCTGGGAAAAAGCAACCCATGAGTGAGGGGTGACTCCACCATCATCCCAGTTGTACTGGCACTGATGGCAAATCAGTTCCTATATTTCTAATTCCTGCTGTTCACATGCCTTATTAATTATACAACCTAGAGCATATTTCCAGAAATATACATATTTCTCTTTTGAAAAGAATGCTACATTTTGCTCTGTATGGTTAAAAAAGGGGCAGAACTTGAGAAGATCAGGAAAAAATAGAACCAGAACAGTTTTCTTTGTTGAGAATTATTTGATCTTTTTATTTTTGAGGGGGAGGGAGGAAATCCTAAACTTTGAATTTCAATGGATTTTTTTATTATTATAAATCCATCTGTGCTCACACACACACACAAAAGTCTTTTCTGTTCTGTACAAGGCACAATTTAAGGCATCTTTCAGAAATAAAAGGCAGAACAAATGTTATTGTTATTCCCAATATACAGATGTTTATTCTTATCTTCCCCCCCTCCTTCTTTTCTTTATTTTTATTACTGTCTTCTCAGTGACATCATAAGTAGGACTTGTCTCTTTATCATCTTGCAAAGACTTTTGTTTGCTGGGACAGGAGCCTATTATGTCGTCACACGCTGGAACAGTAATAATCTCCCCCCTCACTTGGAAGTCTTCATAGAAGACAATGAAAGAAACCATATTGTTTTCTGCCGGCACTAAATAAAGGAAGCAAGGGAATCTGAAGGGGGAAAAATTACCCGAGAGAAGCAGTCACTCTGGCATTTTGCTTTCTAAATTAATGTTTGGGGTAAAGAGAGAGAGGGATTCCACACTTAATAGACAAGGAAGGACATTTTAATTACTAGGTCAGACACCAGGCTGAGTGTCACATCAGGTGAGAGGACCTGATCCTGGAAGGAGCTGGGCACACTTGGGGAATGATGTCTCTTCCTTACCTTGCAGCATCCAGGTGCTATGGTTTGCCTTCAGCACAAGGTGACATTTTGCAGTCAGAGTTTGTGTTGCCCCCAAATATCCAGGTGCTGAAGCACTTGAACTGCTCCAGTGCTGACCTGTCCTCTCTAGCTGTGCTGTACCTCCTTGCAGCTGGATGAGTGGGCTTTCAGACACGTGGAGGTTCCTCTTGTTGCTGTGCAAGTCCTTTCCTGGAACAACAGAGTTAGCACAACCTTACCCTTTGCTTTTCTCTCAATAGCCAGTATCCAAGGGAACATCTGAAATAGAGTTTGCCTGTACCTTTCTCAGGGTCGCAGACACATGCTTTCACCAGAATCTAACTTTATTCTTACTACAGGATCTAAACATTTTCTCCACTTCTGGGATGTTCTCCTTTTTGACTTTTCTTGAAGCATTAAGGGAGGGTTCAAATCCCCAGGGTAGGAACAAGCCCCAGAAGATGTAGCAGCTCCAAAGGGCAATGTCCACCTAGACTTATTACCCTACAAAGGAGATGCGTGTGTAAGTTATGATGATGAGCTTCTGGGTCATCTTCTAACTTGCTGTATCTTCTCTTTTTTTCCCTTTGGTTAGACAGATATGCTTTCTTGAGAAAGCAAGGTGGTGCAGCAGAAGGAGAGTATTTTGAATAGGCAGGATTTTGTCTTCGTATGGGCAAATAGAACAGAACTACTGAAACAAAAGCAAATCTTTTTCTTTTTTTCTTCTCTTCATCTATATATTGGGAGACAAGCAGCTAATCCCCTTACTTACTGTAACATTGTGCAGCAAAGAAGGCAATATAATAATATCATGTGGGAATTCAGTGTTCTTCACACCCCGGCTGCCTCTTTGGGAGTTGCCGTGTCTAATGTGTTATCCCTCTTTATCTCTGATTTTCAGACATATTGAAGTGCTTGAAAGGAAAGATAATGTATACAAAATAAATGTACATTAAACTAATACAATGGCACAAGAGTGAGCCTTATATCTTGTTTATTAAATAAAAGCCAGAGGAAGAAAATTGCATGTATGGGGCCAAAGTTTCTAGGATAAGCTTTGCTCCAGCTGGAGAGACCTTGTTGTGGGTAGGGCACCAGCTGGGAAGGAGAGAGATCTGTTCTCTGTGTCTGTTCCTGCCATTGACCTGCTCTATGACCTTACCTCTCCTCTTTGTTTTCTCTCTACAGCTAAAAATATCAGCTCAACTAAAAAGCAGCTTTTGCTTCTTTTTCTTTTGGAGCATGGTTGGGCCACTTCCATATAAACCCCTGAGCAATAATGAAATTTCCTTGTTTGCCCAAGTCTGGGGCTTTTGCATGGGGCAAACTGACAGTGCTTGTGTCCTCCTCAGTCACAGACAGCAAGGGCTGGAAAACAGCAGCACAGAGCAGTGCCAGCCCCTTCACTGCCATCCTGGTTCAAAAGGGAGACCTGTCCATGGCCTACAGACCCCAAAGCATTATTTATTTTATTTTTAAATCCAGTGAATCACTCGTATCTGTAGATTGCATTGAAAATACCCTGCTAGGCAGCCCTATCAGCACTGCAACTCATCCCTCTAAGAAAAGTGATCCCAGAGTAATTTTTAAGGTGCTGTCTAAAGTGAGGCAGCACCCTGTCCATGAGTAGATTAACATTTTCCATTCAGGGGAATATTTTCCAGTAAGATTGCTGCATCTATTCCTGTATCAAATATGGTTTTCATGAATAGCTCTTAGAAAAAGCACCTTAGGAAGGTATTTCTTCTGAACTGGTCTTAGCTCTGCTGAGGCTGTGACCATTAGCAGAGCATGTGGTGTGGTTTGGGTAGAGTCAGAGTGCACAGTGCTGGCTGGGAGAAGATGGTCACAGATGCTTATCCAGAGGCAAAGCTTCATGGAATAAGGCCTCACTTTTTATTCATGAACTGCATTCCTCCTCTCCCTCCCTTTCTCCCCAACAAGTGACGTTTTTCATCCTCTTTGTGCCTCCAGCCTGAATTCTGAACACCTTTCTCAAGGGGTTGGCTTTCACTTGCAGCACTGGGCAGCTTTCTCTCTCCTGTGGTGCCATTGCTTCAGCCCAGTTCCTACCCCAGTGTTCAGAAATTCTGCTTCTCCTGGCAATGATATGGGAAAGGCACTATTCCTTCAAATGCAGAAAAGGCAGAAATCCTTGTGACATTTCAGTAAAGCCCTCCCTGGGAAGGCACGTCACAACAGGACTGTCCTGCTCTGCCATGTCAGAAGCTGAAAAGTTGTCAAAGAAGTAATAAATCCCACACAGGGAGAAAAAGGCATTCTGAGGTTAGAGAATTCGGTCATAAAGTCCAGGGACATAAAAGTATGGATGCTTTAGTAATCTGTGAGCAGTGTGTTCACCGGGCATCTCTGTGCACATGTCAAGGGTTTGCCCCTTCAGCATGAAAAGCCCACTCATTGCTTTGTACCTGCCCACACATCACAACTAGTGACAGCAGAAGAGACCTGAATCACTCTTAAAACAAGACCTTTATGGTTGGTGGCACAAGTACAAAAGTCATTCATTGACTTTTGGACAGACTTCATTTTAAAAGAAGTCTGCATACCCTGTCTGAACACTGCCAGGTCTTGTTAATTCTCTGCAATATCCACACAGGTTTGCAGCTTCAGGCATTTGTGTTCTAGGTCAGATCTGCAGAACAGTCCAGCTCCAGAGCTCATGCATTTATAATAATCTGATTTTTTCAGAGGAATTCCTGGCATCCAACACAATCCTAGTGAAGTGCCCACTGCGTAACCAGCACCCAGCCTGCTGAGTGCTGCTGGAAAGCTGGATCTGCTGAAACACACCACATTTATTTGAACACCTGGTGGTCTATGACTCTCAATTTTCATATAGACTTTCTGGCATTCCATCAGTGTCCTCATCCATTTTGGCTTTTCAGTTTACAAACCATGCATCTGTGTCTCCATCCTCTTTCTGTCTGTAAAACCTGCCCCTCAGAGAGCAGTTCTTATAGACAAGAGAAGGTCCTGGGTCAAAACACCCTGGAACGATATACGTTGGCCAGACAGAAAGTTAAAAGGCATTATGGATTCAGAATAGATAGAAGGTGTTTTACTGGGCCTTTGCAGAAAGTGTTGTATTTAGTTTGACTGAGGTTTGAGATATATTTGTCTTTTTTGAAGTGGTTCAGTCGCTCATTTCTGTCAACTACCAACTGTGTCCTTAATTCCACTGAAGTAGAAAAGATGTTGCTAAGATCAGCTTTTGGTCTGTATCATTAAAGCTTTTTTAAAAGCAATTAAATTGCATACTATTGTGCAAAAAGGTGTAGAGCAGAAATCACCCTGTAGTGTTGTCGAGGCAGAATGATTAATGAGTACCGTTTTCTTCCCTCTGCCTCTTTAAAGTGGTGCTGCCTTTTGAAAGGGTGGGTTTTAGGCTGAAAAAAAAAATGTTGTTGAAGGTCTCAGTGCTGGCAGTGCCATTAGCATCTTGTTAAATTGCCAATAACGTTTCAACCAGACTCTTCTTTTGATTTTTTTTTTCTGGTCAGCAGAGACCTGAGTTTGAGGTGCAAGGTTTAGGTGCTGCTGCCTGTTGGGTGGTGGAGGTGTGGGGAGATGTGGGTCACTGTACCTGTAAATCCCACCTTGGAGCTGTCACCTCCCACCCCTGCCACCAGATATTACCCAGATCACACTGAGGTCACCAGAAAATTGACATGAGGGTAAGACCAGATGCTTTGCAGATCTTGTGCCTCTTTTCTCCTCAGATATAGAATTTCTTAGTTAAATTTAGCTCATATGAGCAAACTATACATGTTAAAATATTGGTGAAGATAAATTGTAGCTCAGGGAGATCACGATTTCCCAACCTCATTTAAAACGTACTGCCTTGAGTTCTCTGGTTTTTCCTTAGAAACCAAAACTCGCTTTTCTTGCGAGCTCCATGTTCCATTCTCACGTTCAGATCAGTGGGCAAATCCAGATCTGAGCCCAAATAAATAATCTCTGTTCTTGTAGATTTGATCCAGTGGAGACTGTGACATTTAACTTTTCCTTATGGTAACTAAGGAAACTCCCACAAGCTGATGTCCTACCAACTGCCTTTTGTGCTCGCACAGAGACAGCCTTGGCTCTGGGATAAGAACATTCCACCCTCGTCTTCAACTTCAGGGCCAGCTTGGGTGGCTTTCAGGGCAACACGTGGTTTCCAGATGCGTCTGTTCTAATCTGAACAGTGAGCAGGGACTGACATTTGATTTAAAATTGGCCGTTCGTGGAAAGGAAGAGCAGAAAAATCACTGTCCAGATCGAGCTCTGGAGAAGAGCTGCAACCTTCTTAATACCTCAGATCAATCCGACCCGGAAACAGTGGTGTTTTTCTGCTCCCACTTCTTTTCAGGAAGGCAATTTGTGGATAAATTATGCATTGGGATGAGGACATAACCCTTGGCTACTGTTTCTGACATTTATCCTCTCCCAGATCAAGTGATGCTGCGTGAAGACATTAACTTTGCCCAGCTGTCTGTTACCAGCCCCCGGGTAGGAGTGATGGTATGTGCACTCCCTAATCCACTTCGGGCAGAATCAGCCAGGTTAGTTTAGACCTCCAGTGACTGCAGGTAGGAGATGGATGACCTTGTGGAGCTGATTAGGGAGCACTCGCAGGCTCCCAGCTGTTGGCAGGAAGGAAGGAAAAGCTGGAGGCTGGTAGAGTCTTCAATCAGTTCTGCAGTTTGCAAAGAAATATCTTTTTATGCTCTTAACTTGCACTCTCAGCTACTTGGGAAACTTTCTTCCTTGAGGACAAGGTGGTACATGGAGCCTGGTGCTGACTTCATGATCACTGTGATAACCAACATCTGTAAACAGGAAAATGGGGCTTTCCAGGAAAACTCCCAGCAGCGAGAGCTTCTCAGAATCATTTTACCTTCTCTCTCTTTTGATTTTGTTCTTGAAATTAGAGATGATATCTCAAGGGTGGTCTCTGAAATGGCCAAGAGGATGAAGCTTTTTGTATGGGAAGTACAGAAGGATTTATCAGGAGAAGGGTATCAGGGATTAAAGTTGTGTTAATGACAGGTATTTCACTGTGGATGGTGGTGGGCAAGAAAAGCTATTCATGGGAGAGCAAGGACACATAAAGTACATAACTATTAGTGAAAGATCAAAGGAAACAAAAAGCTTTAGAGAGGAAAATCTGTGTCTAGAAATGATGTATGGACCTGTGGACAAAGGCTGGCCTCCAGAGGTAAATGTGCAGGAAGATGATGGGGATCATCAAAACCTGGGGAGAGATATCAAAAAAGATGGAGGAAAGCATTGCCAGCTAATGGTAGAGATTTATGGACCTGTTATGAAACATATTGACCTTATGAACCCCCTTTCTCTCTTCCCAGCACCTCCTTTGCCCTTCCCCTCAATGTCCTTTCGTTATTAAAAATGCATGTTTCTCTCCTCAATTTCATACATGGGAACACAGTGACAATCAGTCCCATTAGTCTTTGGAGCACTGAAGGCATGGGCTGAAGGTCTGAACAATAAGCAGAGGATGCCAGAGTCTGTCCTTCATCCAGATCACAGCTATCACTGCAGTCCTGGACACGCACAGTCCTTGAGCAGCAGCTCTGCCCTGGATTTCCTCAGGCTCTTCCTTAGCTCCTGGCCCTAAAGAAGGTAAAAACCCATCCTGAAATACATCCCAGTGTGGGAGATTGATGGGACTGTGGAGGGATGCCAGCCCAGGAGCTGTTATCCCCTGCCCACCTCCCCGTTTGCAGATGCCTTTCCCAAATGTCAGGGTGGTTGACAGTCCTGAAGAATAAGGGGCAGAGGAGGTGTTTCCTGTCAGAAAAAGGGAGAACAGAAAATATGAGAACAGGTTCATAATGGCAAGAAGCAGGAGGAAGGCAGGAACAAGGAGATGCCTAGGATCTCCCAGAGACCTAGGAAAGTACAGCAGAAAATTCTCCTCCAGCTGCTTCCCTTCAGGCAGGTAAAATATAGGGAATCTCCTGTTACAGCACATAGTTTTGAATTGCCTGTTGAGTAAATTGTGGTTTTCCATCCCCACTACTCCACTGGTAGCTATCACTCATAACACAAATATACAAAATAAATTAATTAAAAAAAACTCGTAATGATTTTTCCCTGCTTAAGTTTTCAATTACATCAGCTATCTCATACTAATTAGGAAGACATGAGCCCATATTCATTAAATGCAAAACTAACTTTCCAACAGCAAAAAGGCTTGGGTGAAGAGGGTAATGATTTAATTTTCTTCATTTCAGAGAATTACATCTCTTATCCTGGGGCAATACGTCTGTAAATGCAGACTAAGTGCTGTTTCAGTCTCAGTTTCAATCCCTAATTTGGTGAAGCAACTTGGTAGGAAAGCCTAAATAAGGTCCAGGCACCCATTTTGCCTTTTACATTCCACCAAAGCAAACTAAATGTTAAAATTTTGGATGATTCCAGATAATATTCTCAAAAGCTACCATCTTCAGAAGCCTATTTGTCTACATTTGCCCATATTTATCCCTACAAATAGTAGCCTAGGTTTGTAAAAACTCTTCCCTGTCTTAAAATTCATATAGATGTCTACTTCAACATTCAAAACTTATGACATGTAGCTGCTGTTAAAGGCATTCAAGAGCTTTTAAAAATCACAGTATGAGTATGTGTACCCTCAGGTGCCCAGATATTTTTTAAATTGCAGTAAAAATCCATTTTTGAGTGTGTAGATGTGGTTAGTCACTGTCTGTTGGAGAGGAAAGGACTTCTGCTGCAAGCAAAACTTTTAAAACTGTAATAAGGATTGCTTGAACTTGCTTGAACCTGCCTAAGTACATCAGCTATTTAATTCTCTTGGGTTTTTCAGTGTAAACCACATCTAGATCTGTGAGACTTATAAAAAGAAATCTCATGTTGGATGCAAAACGTAGCAATGAATTTCAGATATGTATCTACCTTTATGGAAAAACAGCAATTTAAACCAAAACAACATTTGCTGTGTACTTGATATTTTGTCCAGTATATGGGAGGAAACGTGTGCTGCTTCTTCACTGCATCTCTCTGTGAGGCATCTTGGCTGGAGCAAACAGGGTGTTCTTCAGTTCCAGAGGAGTCACTTTGCAGTGACTGAGGTGAAAGTGCTCATCCAGTGCACCAAGGAGAAGTGTCAAAAAAATCTGCTTGTTTTGCCTTTGATAAATCTTGCCCCAAGTCTTGAGCATGAATCCCTGTCTTCCAGATGTCAGTGGAGCCAAGTCCTTTAGACTTGACGTGAGAAATTATTTTTAAACAAAAAGCAAAAAAAAAAATCTGTAAATACACATCTCTAATACCTCAAATGTGTTATAAAACTGATTTGTTATTTGACTAAAAAAACCCAAAAAATGTTAATTGCTAAAAAGTGTACTTCATTGCACACACCACTTTTTATCGTCATGGACATTCAAGGTATAGAAAAGTATCTCTGGGACCACTGCCCTCATCTGTTTGACTCCTGCATTGTGGTCACACAGGAGGGCTGAACAATTGTGTTGCTAGAAAATATGTTTTTATCAGTAACCACTGATAAAACAGATGCAGGATTCACTCACAAAGTGTGGGCCGTGCCCCAGAGTCCCAGAATTTATTACCTACACAAAGTATGAGCCTCTCCTGTATTTAGTCATGACACATCTTTGGTATTTAATCATGAGATAACTTTTGTGTTTAGTCATGAGATAACCAGAGAAGATAGATTAGTTGTTTATTGGATAACCCTGTTTTTTAACAGCACTTACACCCATACGCATTTTCAGCATATTTTGTAGAAAATGTGGTGAAAACATTCCCAGTTTATAAAAGGCCTCTGAACCAGTGCTGGACGTGCCTTGGCTCAGCTGTGTTCAGTCCTTCAAACCCCCCCTGAGCATCTTCCTTCCTTGTGTGTCCTCAGAGTTAAAACTGTGACATTTCTATTTGTCTATTGCTTACTGTAGCTGGCAAAGTTACTGGAAAAACCCAGAATTTCCAAATTTCTTGCTGGTTTTAGATATATTTTAATTTATTCTTCAAATACATGCATGGTTTTTTGTAACATAGTTCAGAATGTTTGCTATTTTTTATAGGCTGAATCAAATCATGAGTTGAAACTAAAAGTTTTAATGGAAATGTCACAATTGTTTCAGTGAGAAAAATGTGGCCAATGCTGAAAAGCCATTTGTGTTCAAACAAAAAATCTTTCCTTAGAGCAGCTCCTCAGATCAGGCTCTTCCCACCTGACTTCCCCCTGTAGCTGTCCAATTTTTTTCCATTCCCTGTCCAAACTAATGAAACAGCTGCATTTTTATCAACTGCTCTTTCCACCCCAGAAAGGGCTGCATTTCACTGGAGGGAAAAGCAATTTTTACCCACAGTGCCACCGACAGAGCCTTGTGACGGGGGGCACCTCAGAAACGCAGGCTCAGGACAGAAGCTCAGGCTGTATTTTAACATCCCTTTATATTGCAGTAACATTCTGAACAACATCTAAGTGCAGATATTACTTTCAAGCCAAGTTTTTCTCTCTTGAAGTTTTCCACTCTTGTTTAATAAAGCAGCAGCACTGGGTTTCTCATGTCTCTGTTGCTGGTGGTGGCCACGGGGCTCCGCAGGCAGAGCCAGCGAGGGAGCAAAATGTTCTGAGCAGCAGCTCAAAAGAGATGTGAGTTTTCCTCTAAAATCTGGGTCCACGTTAATGCATAAAGATCAGCTCCAGTTCCAAAATAGCTACACGGGGCTTTGTGAAAGGCAGCAAGCACCGAATGTGAAGTCAGAGCCCAGCATGGACCGAGTTAGGGAGGGGCACGAGGAGCATTTGATCATTTGGCCTCTTTCTCATGTAGCTGTGAAGATAAAATACCCTCGTTCCACTCTGAGCTCATTGCAGGGCAAACCAAGCTGGGCAACCAGGGCAGGATTTGCTTCGGTTTGATGAAACCTTTGCCAGCAGCAGAATTAAACCCCTGCCCACGTCCCAGGTGGGTGTCCCAGCCTCCATCCTTCAACACCGTTAAACTTGTGGGCCAAACCAGACAGGTTCTGTGCAGAGATGGCCTCTTCAAAGCAGATGAGGACAGCCCTCAAGGAGGGGCAAATGAATATTTTGAGGTTGCTTTTTGGCAGAGTCATATTCAAATTTGGAGGTCAAATTCTGCGTTTCAGCAAAATGCCCAGGTTTGGTTATCTGGGAGGAAGGGCAGGGCAGGAGGATTTGCTGAATGAAGGATATTGTCCCATGTGGGGATTAGGATGAAGGATGACCTGAAGGGCAGAGAAATAGCTCAGGGCTCACCTCTCTGCTCTGTCATAGCCTCGCCAGTGGCCTCATCTCCCCAGTGGGAGAGTATTAGAAAGGATACTAAAGGGTGTATTGGAATACACCTCCCTGAAAGGCTTTGATAGAGGAACCACAACTGATTTTTTTGGGCTGTCTGCTCTTCCCAACAAAACTAAATTAGTGAAGTTTGCAGACCACAGTCCATCTAAAAGTCTGCCAAAGAGCCACCTCCAGAATGGTGGGAGTTCAGGGAAGTGGTTTTTGTGGAAGTTGTAAAACAAGTGAGTCACATCCATCCTCCCCAAGAAAAGAGACTAATGTGGGTCTGGGTGATGGCAGCAACTGCAGCTCAAACACCTGACCTCAGGTCACAGTGACAGACACAGGACCATTTTGTGCTTTTCGTTCTAACAAGGATAGCCACCACCTTCCTTTCCCAAACACAAGCTATTCTCCCAAACCAATTTGCAAACCTCTTCCTTTCACTCATGTAGCTTTATATGTTACAGAGCATGAAAGTTCTGCAGCTTCCCCAAACATCTCCTGATTTCTGTGGGAGAGGACGTGGGTGTAGCAGGGAGGGAGGGACACAATTCAAATATCATTTCCAGCCTCTTGCTGGCAGTATCCTGTGACTTCCACAGAAATCTTGACATAACCTTGGAAGAGAGTCAAGTGAGAAATCCCAAGGCAGCCCATGAATGCTGGGGAGAAGGAAGGGGTGGAGGGGAGGACGGGGGATGCAGCCTCATTTCTCCATGCTGGAGAGGTTTGTCCTGGGTTTGAGAAATGAAATAGGGCTGGCAAGGTGGGGAAGCAGCAGTAGTAACTTCTTCAAAAGTTATTTCATGCGATTGAGGGTAGTTGGTTGTCATTTATTGTAGCCTAAATTATAAAGTGAATTCTGGCATACAGGCCTGCAACTAGAGGATGGGATATTTCTCCTTGTTAGAAACAAATCTTACGTCTGCAGAAACATTTTTTTTCTCTGTGTGCTGGCTGTAAATCTCAGCAGAAGTAGTGCAAGTTGGGAATGAGCAGTGGCAAGTTTGCTGCATTTTGGAATTAAGTTTATATTTCAATTCTGCCTTTTTTGGATTATTACTGTTCAATAGAGCAGGGAGTGGGCAGGATTTGCAGGGAAATCCTGCAGGACCGGAGAAAAGCAGCTTCCAAATGACTGCCAAAGCCTGAACTGTGCTACTTAATTCCAGGTAACTTCATTTCCTTCATCAGGATGACTCCCGAGCTAACTTTTAAATAACGCCTAAGATATTTGATAATATAAATTGTAAGTCCTGGATTTTGCAAATGATAGCAAACAGGAAAGCTGCCATCTGACTCTGGAAACCCAAAGGGTATCCCCAGATGTCAGCTGGACCCCGCAGAGCTGCATTTGCCAGCAGCCGCAGGGTATCCCAAATTAATGCTGTGACACAAACACAGGAGCTATGTGAACATTTTGCATTGTCACATTGAGCTAGTTTTGCAGAAACATCTTTCTTTCAGACTCACCCAAAGTCTCAACACTCTAAGTGATTTTAAGGACAATGATTTTTCTGTCAAAAATAAACTTTGCTCTCGAAATAATTAGCACATCATCATCTGTTGGAAGTAAGCCTCGTCTGGAGTGAAAGAATGGAGTTATGTGGGTTATTTTTAACTAGCACAACAATATAAGAAAAAAAATTGCTTAAATTATTTACACTATTTACACTATTCTCCTGAACAACATCTTCAAAAACATGTTTTTAAAAAATGGCATTATTAATTGAGAGGGCTTTTTGAAGAGGATTATTTGAAGTTTTTGGAGAGATGGTTAAAAACTGAAAATGACCTCAAAACATATCACAGAATTATTTGTTGTTTGACTGGGTCTCAGATCATATGTAAAGTTTGGACCACTGTGAGTGCCTTCCTGGGGTAGGCGAGCTTCTCCTCACGAGAGCAGATCCAGGGCAGTCAGACTTCAATAATGTGGGGAATCAACCATCTGGCCCCAAACAAATCAACTTACAGCCTGATCCCCCAGCCCTCCATGGGTGTTGTTTTACTCCTGTGAGTAGCCCAAACACATCTCCTCATGTGTGTAGGAAGATGCTGCACGCAGGAGGGGGTCACACGGGAAGACCCTTGGAAGCTGGATGAGGAACAGTGCTGGACCAGGCAGTGCTTCACACCATGGCTGATACCCATCAGCAGGGTCTGGAGGCTTCAGCACGAGGTTTGCCGGTGAAAATAATAATTTCTAAACTTAGACCTCTTTCACCCAGTTTATAAACCCCAAATTCCCGGTGTATCCCCGGGATGAACGTTGGCTTTGGGGGGGAGCAGCTCCACCTGTGCCCCTCCCCTTCGCAGCAAAGGACGAGGGAGGTGGGGAGAGATCAGGCCCGATCTCTGTGCCGAAGCCTGACCCTTTGTTTCAGCGGTGTCTCTGTTGGTGACAGATGGTGATGCTGTCCTGGTGAATTTGTTACCTTCTCGATGACATGCAATATGTCTGCATCCTGACAGTGAGAGGAGAGACTCCAGCTGTCCCTCCAGTAATTGACAGCAAGGAGCTGTTTTCACTTTTGACAGAGCTAAGAAGCATTAGCATCATATTGGCTACTAGGAGGGGTTTTATTATTATGTTTATCATCTGAGAAAAGTCATTGTGATGTGGGACTGGGTGGGTTTTTTTACTACTTTGCTCCTGCAGCCGCCTGCTCCTCGCATTGCAAACTGTCGCATGCTCCAGCGGGAAAGAAAGGGAAGGAAATGTGGGTTCCAGCCACCTCATCCCCAGACGAGCCCTGCTCCTCTCACACTGATGGAAATGACAAAATCCCATCTCCTTTCTTCAGAAGCAGTGGGGGAGGCAGGAGAGGAAGGATTATTTTAGGATAATGAAAGTGCTGAAAGTGGGTCGCTGAGGTTAGTCGGGAAGAGGTCCTGCCTTGCTTCTTACACGCCTGATGCCTTCTGAAGTCACTACTCACTGAAGGAGTTTGGGTCAGATCCTCTGTTCTTTGGAATAGAGAAAGAAAATAACCTTGGTTTTCTGTGGGTTTTAGGCTCTGCTGGTTGGCATTCCAGATGATTGATGTCCGGTTTTCTTCCCTTTCACTCTTCCTAGCTCACACACTTACCCCTCACTAGCAATAAAGGGCACCTCTCCTGTACCCTCATGGACTCTGCAGAAGTCTTCACTCTATAATCAGCCCTTAATAAGATTGGGGGAGTAAAATCAACTCCGAGCACATAAGTCACACAGACATCCATACAACAAAGATTCCTCCCTAAATTAGATTCGAGCTGACCTAAAACAAAGGTTGAGTCTTATTGCAGATCTAGCAACAGCAAAGCTACCGAGACAAGCAGTTGCTTCAGGAAGAGCTGGATATTTCCCCTTGTTCCTACCAGTTGTAGTTCCCTGAGTGAAAACCACACCCTGACACAAGGCAGAAATTATATGAGAGGAAATAAGCCATTGCTTATTTATTCAGAGTATTAATACAATCCTATCTATTGTCCCCTCGGTGTCTCTCAGACAGAGGTCAGGGTCAATCATGATTTTGGGCCGCTCTTATGTCTTCTGGGTTTGTGTAGCACCTACAGCCATGGGACACTGGTTCTGTGCCAGAGGGTGTTGATGACAGAGACTGGTGTTTCATGCTGGATTAATGAAAATCTAAGCATAAAAAAGAAGATACAGCCCAGAAAATCTCAAAAGGAAAGTTTCACCTGTAGGATAACCAGCCCTGCACTGCTTCTGTATTTTGTGGCCCATGGAGCAGGGTGTGACCACAGACAATGCACACACACAGGTGCCTGTAACAGGTGAGGCAGAGTCATGGATGCTACTGCTCCATGAACAAGTTTACCTCTGCAGGAGGAACCCGAACTTCAGCTATTTCTGGTCGCAGAATATTTGTTCAGTTCTCGTTTCAAACTGTTTCAAGACTGGGCCTGATATTTGAATATTATAATCCCACTATTTTCACTGTGTATGTGAATTTGGAAATTCCCAGATTAAAATCTCCAAAGTGACTTCTGTGGATTTCCAAAGCAAAAAATGGTATGAGAAAATAAAAAACACAGGTTCTGCCAGGTTTATAACAAGTCCTTTGAAGTTTATGGAAATATAATTCCGAATATTTCTATAAAGAAAGATCTTGTCCACAACCAGGTCTTCTGTGAAAACAAATCTACAAAGTAAAAAATGCCAGAACTATTTGTCAACCCTGATTTTTTTATCATTCCAGGCATTTTAACAGCGGTTACTACAATACTTTGCCAGTTTCTCCAAACGAGGATTGATTTTTAAGTCTCATTGAATACCTTTGTTGAAAGGTCCTTTTCCCAGACAGCTTTAAATATGCAAGGATAGCACTCTGCTGCAAGGCTGTTTGTGCTGACTAAATTCAGAACTTATCGATCTGAAAGCATGGCACCGACCTCAGAAATTAGCTGGCTTGGGAACAGCATCAAACTCCTAAACTCGTATCGGTGTTGACATGAGTGCGTGACAAAACCCAAGCCAACTGAGCGCTGTGCAAAAAAACCAATTGCTAGTCCTGGTCTGGGGCCAAAAGCTTGACTCATGCCTTGGACCATAGGTTGGAGGAGGCCTTTTCATTCAGTAATTCCTGGCATCCAAAGATGGGTGTAAAAGAAAAGCACGTATCCTTGTCTGTGCATTTGGGTTGAGGGGCCGGAACCAGGATCCACGCAGGGATGCAGAGCCCCTGGAAAACCTACTGGTTTAAGAGTGAAGTAGATGGTTTAAGAATGAAGTAGATGGATGCCATAGAAGCCCCATGCTGTCTGTTACATGCCTTTATGAGCTGATATTAAATTATCCCTGTTTCTTTCAATATGCACTGCACAGTCCTGGTTCCAGTTGAGAAAGACAGTGAGGGAGAGGGCGCGGGACCAAGAGCAAGGGGGGAATCCACTGTGTAACCAGTATTTGTCAGAAATGGGAGTAATTGCTGCTCTTTGGTGTGATTTATTGAGGTAACAAAGGTTAATAACAATGCCACTCAGTCGGTTTATTCTATTCATTTTCATGTCATTACAACATCTCAGGCACGGTATGTTGCAGCTGGGGTAAGGATTGTGTCTCTCCCGGAGAGATGCTCCTGTCTTCCTCCTGACCACCAGAGCCACTTGCCAGGGTGGGCTGGGGGCTTGGAGCCAAGCTGGAGCATGTCCACACAGGGTGGGCATCACAGGCGACAAAGGACTCACTCTTTGCATCTCCCAGGCCTGAAATGTCAGTCAAATTAGAGAGGAGTCAGCATGAGGAGAAGTTAACATGGGACCAACATATCAGAGCAATGCTTTGCTGGAAGCATGTAGGAGTGAGGGGCAAGGGTGGGCAGTGAGGGGGTGGAAAGCAGCCTGTGACAACAGATATCCCCACGGGATGCCCGAGGGATGGACGGGGCTTCTGTGGGAAGAGGTGCATAATGCAAAGGAGCCGTCTGTCATGCAAATGTAGAGACAAGGGGAGTATTCCTGGGTGAGCTCCCCATGGCTCTGGGGGATCGGGGAAGGCTCTATAGTGGGATGCTGCTGCTCCAGCCCCTGGGGCTCTGCTGGGGAAGCCTCTTGCAAGGGGAGCAGGAGGAGGGGGAGGAAGGAGAGCAGAGCAGGCTGGGTTTACTTTCTTGTTTTGTTTAGGATTTGGCAAAAGCCTAAAACCACAACTGAGAGTTCTGAAAGTGAAGGAGGCTGGCATTTCAAATTAAAGAAGTTCCTTCTCTGTTGATGAAGCTGCCACAACCCAAACCCTCACCTGGCTGCTCCTACCTACATGAATTTGTATCTGTGGTGTAGGGATTTAAAACATGCTCCATGCTAAGCCTTCATTTATCAGCAGCTTTCACTGAAAACTTCTTGTTCCCAAAATCTTTTATTGCAAACAGCTATTTTATCTGGTCTCAGTATCTTCTCTGGGCTTGTAGAAGTCATCAAGACTTGGAAATTTAGTGGCAACAAGATTCCCTGCTCTTCAGGAATCCAGGTTTGCTGCTGAGTTGTGTGCAAAGTAGTGCAGGAGATGCAAAGGCCCAGAGTTTCCAGAGTGGCTCAACAACCACAGCTCCCTGGAAACCAAAACATTTCCACAAATCATTCAGTGCTGTAAGAAATCCATCAGACCCTTTTCCCCCAACACTGAATACCAGTGCCCACATGTGGTTCTTCTGCACAAAAAACCATACTGATCTCCCCTCCTGGGCTTAGCCCAGATCCAGAAGCTTAACTTCACTTAACCTGCACCCAAACATTTCCAGGCTTTAAATCTCCACGGCTCAATTCCCACCCCCCCCCTCCACGGACGGTGCAGGGGCCGTTCTTTGTGTTGAGAGAGGGTTAAAGAAAACCCAACATCTTGCTGCAGATCATCCCTCCCTTCCACCCGCTTTGGTGCTGGCAGTCTCACTCCCTTCTTTCATCCAACTGGGCATCAGCACCAGCCCCACATTCATAAGTGTCAGGAGGTGTTGATGCGTACGGCAGTCGGCTGCTTTTGCCCACCCCGGAGACTAAATGCCTCGCACCTCCACTCAGCTGCTGGGACTTGGCTGGCTTTCAGATTTTAATTTTTGGAAGGACTTTGAAATTTTTCCAGCTCTCTCTCTCTCTCTCTCCACTGTTTTTCACCGCGTGCTCAGGGAGGTACCTGGGCTGCTTTGTTCTCAGAAATGCGTCGATAAATTAGCAGTCGCAAGCTATGGTAAATGCCGGTTTTTCACGTGCTTTGGCCAATCTCAGCTCCTGTTCTAAGCTTAAGAGATGGACAGCAAAGGACAGCAGTGCCTCAAAGTGCTACTAAATTGTCCATCTAAGTGCTCCTGCTGCAGTTTAGAGGAGAGAATGTGGATGCAGTTAGACAGAAAATGGAAGAAAGACAGACCACTGTGGTCAAAGTCCTAGTGCTGATGGTGGAGTATCCAGCTCACATGTCATCTCAGACCCCAGCTGTCCAAGAGAGGTGTTTTCACACAGAAATCTGCCTGCTGCAAGACCCCAGAAGGATCCTACGACAGCTTTTGGTATTGAAAGAATTTTTGGTGTGGGTGAAAGTTTCTTCAGACATTTTTTGAATACTTTGAAAGTCCTTGAGTATTTTCTTGGTGTTCTGTAACCTTTTGGGGACAGGCTGTTGGGGTGCATGTTTGGTGATATCTCACAGACATGACAGCAGCTCATGGAGGAATATTGGAGCTAGTTAGCACTGCCTGGCTTGGGACTGAGAGTAGAGTGGTGAGAGCTGCATGGAGACCCAGAACTCAGCCAGGAGTAGTTTGGCATATAGCCCAGTAAAGAGATCTGTGCTTTTACAGGTATCTGAGATAGCTCATTTAAATCTTGATCTGTACATTTTTGCTTCTTTGGGGTACTGGCAGCATTTTGTAACTATATCCAAAGTTGTCTGGTGAATCAAGTTTTCAACTCCTCTGGTTAAAAAAGAAGTCTCTCAGTAGTTTTCAAATCTGTGGGGTTGTGAAAGGCTGGGGCACAGCCCAGGGTTTGCAGCACTAATCCAGGAGGTGCTAGCGCCTGAGTTCTCCAGGCAGGATGGCAGAAATCAGCTCACAAACATCTCATTCACCCACCGGCTCAAAGCAGAACCATGAACTCGTGCTGTTGCAGGCTCCCAATCTGCACTGATACCATCAGGCTTATACAATGACACTAAACCAGACTGGGACACACTGGGTGAGATTCAGTTGCCTGAATATCAGTGTTTCTTGCTTCTGGAGGTGCCCTGATATGTCACCATCTTCAGTACTCAAAAGTGTCCTATCTGCCAGTCCCTCAAGGATGGCTTGGTTACACTAGAGAGTCTAAAATAGCCCTAAATCTCTATGTCAGAAGGCTGAATGCAACTGAAGAAGCAAGGGGAACCCTGTGGCAGCAGGGATAGGAGTTGAGAAGAAGATTCTTGGATCCAGAGAATGCCCCTTTCTTTGCTTTGCTTTGGTGTGGCTGTGTTGGTCTCCTCTATCATCATACTCACATGTGAGGCATCTGCCTTTCAATCCTGAGCCTCTCCCACTCTAATGCCAGCCATTTGGGCCCCATTGCTGCATCTCCTGTTAATGTCTCAGTGTTTGAAACCCCCTCATCCTTCTCTCCATTCCCAAAGTCGGTATTTGTGGTGCTGTCACAGCATCTTTGCATCACTCCTGCCATGCTCTCCCTATCAGCCTTCATGTATTATGCCATTATCAGGATAGGACCAAGCACCAGGTCTGGGAACAGCACCTCTTCAGGCATCTGGGGCTCTGCTGGGTTTTCAGAGAGCTGTTCATCCTACAAACTCAGCCTTCACTTGGGGTGCTACACGGCAGCTCCAGCCACTGCTTTCGGGTAAGAAGCCCAGGGGCTGAATGGTCATAGAGCAGCATAAACTGAGGGTGGTTCTGGGTTTTTCCAACATCACTTTTGAATCCTTGTGTATCCATTTCCCCCTGCACTGCTGTGATACATTTTCCTTCAGATACCCTCCATTTCTCCAGAGAATGAGAAATCCTTTTACTTTTACCTCATGGCAACTCGCAGCCTCTAAAACACAACCGTGGACATATGTTTGCCTTTCCTTTAGTAGGGAAGTGAAAAACATCTCTGTCCCCCTCCAGGTCCTGTAGCCATTGTGTTTGAAGAAGACCTTGGGCTGGAGCAGGATGAGTCCTGCTGACCCAAGCTCAGCTCACGAATCGCTGGGTTCCTCCGGGCCCTCCCCCATCTTGTAACATCAAGGTCTTTCTTCTCTGTAGCAAGGTTAGGCTCTATATGTCTTAACCATATGCCCCAAGTGAGGAATTCATTAGCATTCATTATGCATTCATAAGGAACAAATGGGCAGAGGAGTGGGAGGTATTGCAATTCGTCTCAGCTGCTCCTTCACACCCAGCGTGGAGGGAGGGGCATCCGCTGTGTGGGCACTGGGCCCCTGCCAGCCACACTCCTGCCTGCACCACTGACCACTGCTGAGCACTGCTGAGCACCCCTGCACCACTGACCACTGCTGAGCACCCCTGCACCACTGACCATCCCTTACACCACTGACCACCCCTGTACCACTGACAACCACTGCACCACTGACCACTGCTGAGCACTGCTGACCACCCTTACACCACTGACCACTACTGACCATCCCTTACACCACTGACCACTACTGACCATCCCTTACACCACTGACCACTGCTGAGCACCCCTGCACCACTGACCACTGCTGACCACCCCTGCACCACTGAGCACCCCTGCACCACTGACCATCCCTTATGCCACTGACCACCCCTGCACCACTGATCACTGCTGACCACTGCTAACCACTGCTGACCACCCATGCACAACCGACCATCCCTTACACCCCTGACCGCCACTGCTGACCACCCCTGACCACCACCATCCACCCCTGCATCACTGACGACCCCTGCATCCCTGAGCACCCCGACCACCCTTGGACCACTGACCACCCTTCCATGCCCATCCTTCCACGCTCTTCTCATGCCCTCAGCTGATTTACAAGTTCTCAGCTGACAAGACCCACCCACCTGCGTGAGTTCCCCGTCAGTTCATTTAACTCTACAACATAAGCTGATTACAGAGGGAAATGGCTGAAGCATAAATCTGGCTTCTTTCTTTTTTTTTCCTCTCTTTCTTTTCCCCCTCCTTGGTGGTAGCGGCTCCCTTCCCTGCTTCAGTTCCATTTCTTCCCTGTGCAGGGAGGCCAACACAGACAGATACAGGCACTGCCAGCCCACAGGTCCCAAGACACCCCTGCATGGAGGAAAGAAAAGAAAATCCTGATGATGTTAAACAGTAATGAATGTTTTTCACTGTTCAGAGTCACAGGGAGCAAGTTGGCTCAATCCTTAACTGTAATTACTATCTGGATGAGAGTTTGGGTCAAAATAAAGCCAAATACATTGTCACAGGGTTATGTCCCAGGACACAGGGCACGGTGCTGGAGAGCCCATCATGCAGCTCTTGGCTCTCAGCAGTGCAAAGTGCTTCAAAGTCACCAGTACTATAACAAGAGCAGTTGTGGATTATTTTTTTTCATCCCTTCTTTTCACTTACAAAGACCAAAAGGTTTCAGGCTACCTGTGGGAGCGTATCTTGAAGACACAGGTAATAGGCAGGAGAGTGGTGAAAAGAGCTTTGATCCATGTCTAAGGAGCTCCGGGACTGGGTCCAGCATCTCGCTGGCAGGTCTCCCTTAAAAGTGGTAGGAATATCCACCCAACACAAGAGAAACTGTCTGAAGGGAAAGATGGCTTCAGAAAAACTCCTAAAGAGAAACACAATGTGCTCTGTCTCTGTCCATGGGCTTCCAGCTTGACTGGGAGGTTTTGAACCTGCCTGGGTTTTGGCTTGTCATTTGAGAGTAACAGGGACTCATTTCAGTCTCCTTTGACAAAGCCCAGCCCCTGGAGCAGGAAAACACTGCTAACGCTGCCACCTGCTACTCTGACAACTTTTTCAGTAAATCTACTGAGCAAAACTAGAAATCCAGCCCAGGGAAAAATTTGTAAGTCTCATCCGATGCGTTCAGAGATAAATTCCTGCTGTCTTTGGTACCCGAGCATCATCTGGGAACCTTCCATGGTGAAAGACAGCTCTTGGCTACAGCAGTTCCCGTGCTTTGCTGTGCCGCTGGGAAGCCCGACTTGCCTCCTGGTGGAAGGTCTCATTACAGCAAGGACGCTTTCCAGCTCCAGGAGCTTTCGGAAAAAGCAGGACGTGAGCTGCTAACACCTTTAGAGGAGCCTGACAGGGAGGTGGTTGCCTGGCATGGTGTCACACCAGAGCCAAGAAGTCACTGTGTGGCCCAGCTCCATGCACAGCACCACGGCACTGTGGGCTGCAGGAATCAGGTGTCCCTGTCATGTATTCCACCACAGAAATCTTGCAACACAGCAGAGCCCGAAGCAAACAAAATTAAAGATCCCACAGCCCTGGAAAGCAGTGTGTGCCTGCTATGCTGCAGTGCTGCAGTTCTCCCCACAGCTCTCTTTTGGACAGTAGAATATTATATAATATCTCTAAAAACAGGAAAAAACCCTACTTCTGTGTTTTTTAACCTACTGAGTGAGGACACTACCAAACCCGCAGGTCCTGAGGAAGTCTGTGTTAGTGCAGCTCAGTGCCCAGCTGAACTTCCAGATGCCTCATATGAGGGTTCACATAATATTCAATGAGGTAGGAGGACTTTGAAGTCTATTTTTTTGGGGTGGTCAGAATAGAGGTTTTCCTTCCTGAGTCACAATGACCCAGGAAGGGCTGTGCACTCATCCTCCAGTCCTGCTTGTTGGTGATTCCCCTCTGTTTGCCACTCTCTCCTTGCAGTTAAGTCTTCTTTTCTTTCTTGTGATGTTTGTTTGTTTGTTTGTTTTTAACGAAACAAACTAAATCTTTGTCCTGGAGGGAACTTTAAATGCTTGGTAGTTACCAAATATCATATCAATAAAGCTCTAAGCAGTCCACAGCTCTGGCTGTCTACCTGCCTCTCCATCCCTGAAAGGGCAGCGAGGCAGGGAACAGGCAGTTGCCTTGCATGGAGCGGAGCCACTCTCCAAACAAACACCAAATCAGAGCGGTGTGGCCCCTCATTAGCAGTCAAACATCAAGGACCTTCATGCAGCAAAATTAACTATTTTTTGTAGGATGTTTAACAAAAGAAGAGATACTAATGAGGTTAGTTAAAGGGTGGCCCTCTTTCATTAGCTCTGCTGGGCTAAGTCTGCCAGTGAGGAACTATCAAGAAGATTGCTTTTTTTAATTACTCTGTTAATTGATATAAAACAAAAAGGACGCAGATTAGTTGCATGCAATTAGCAAATTAATTCTTGGCAATTACAGACTTAATAATGGAGTACTTTTGCTGCTGTGTGTTGGATTCTGTGGCCTATATTCATTGCCTGTATGAGCTGAATAATTTCTTTTTTATTTTTTTTAAGAGGAACAAGAGTTAAATATAGAAATACACACATTTCTTTGGAATTCTCTCAATAGCGTGATGAGGAAGATAAAGTGCATTTTTCACCTTTGACATAGCAGTGCCTCATAGTATCTGTATTGGCTTGTTAACACTGAAGCCTAAGGTGATGCAGCGCTGCCTTCTTGCCTAATTCTGACTCCTGTGCTTGTGAGCTCAGTGAGACAAGTCAGGCACAAGTTTCAGTTTCTTTCTGAATGGGGCCAATGGGCAGGAATACTGAAAATCAGGTCCTTAGGGTCTATCCTCAATCTAGGACTCTTCCCAGGCTGCAGCGCTCTGGCGGATCAAGTGGGCTGAAAAATACCCCAATTCTCCTTGAAAAGCCACAGTTTTGGGGTGGTTGCTATTGAATGATTACAGCAGAACAATGATGATGGCAAATTCCCTTTGTGATACATGGCTGTCACCTGCAGTGGGATGCTCTTCCCTTTCCCGGACATTGTAGGAGGAGGAACTGGAGGGCTGGTGGAGGCCTCTGGTTGTTCCTCAGGTGTGCAGGATGGTGGGATGGAGAGGAAATGGTATATCCCTATACAAGGAGTGAATCAGCACAGAGATGGAAATGCCTCACTGTTCTTGACTCCAGACTGAGTCTGAAATAACACCAAACTGAATTTGGTGTTATTTACCATTCAGCCTGAATGACCCCTCTGCAAAACCACCTGGCAGGTTACAGTGTTTTGAAGAGAAGGAGAAAGGAAAACGGGTGGCAATACCTCCTCTGAAATCTGCCCTAGTTCAGAGGAGCTGGGCATTTCCATGATCCACAATGGCAGCAAGTCTGTTATCCATGCCCACAAGACTCTCCTCAGTCCTCAGCTTTCCTTCCGCCCTCTCCTCTGCTTTTTTCTCCACCTGTGCATTTTCTTTCCAAGTGAACTTCCAGAGAAGACAATGGTCACGTCTGTTGCTTTGCTCATATTGCTTTCCAATATTTTTATTTTTCTCAAGACTGAGCCCATGTGTTTCTGCAGACTGGTTACAGGCAAGGAGGGACTAGGGGGAGGAAGAGTCTTGGTGATAAAACACCCACACACACATAAGGGGAAGCATATACACATGGAAATGCTGAATCCAGAGAAGTTCAGAGGAGAAGAAGGATTTACTCACTGGCTTTAGTCTCCTGGGGATCCTCATTCTGGTCTGTATTTGGAGAGCACCTAGCAAAGCAAAGGGCCATGACAGAGGCTCCTGCTTCTTTTTCTAAGTCAAATCAGGATTAGCATTAGGAATTCTTTATTTAGATTGGGAAATGTCACTGAGGCTGTCTGTGCAGCACAGGCTATAGAGAGGCAGTGAACAAAGAAGTTTGCATCCAGTGTGATTGATTTGCACACTGAAATAGCGGCTGCATGTTCCGTGTTTCCCACTGACTCTGATCTTTCCTGGGTGTACCATAAAATGAAGTTCCTCTGGTCAGTTGCCAAAGACTCAAAAATGTTGGGAGACTCTATTTGGCCGGGTAATTGCTTTGATTCCTTATATTAAAATAGTGAAAATAGTCACTGAAAGCGTTATTTGTGCATCTATTTCTACCTGTACAAGCCCTTGTCTTGTAAATGAGGGGTAGAATGAGACCCTTGGCAGAGAAAGGGCACTTGGGTATGTGAGCGGGCATGGGGAATTTCTCGTGGGGACAAAGAGCCTTGCAGGGTTTCACTGCAAGAGGATGAGGGCTTCTGCAGCCACGTGTCTCCCTTCAGCTATTTCAGAGCTTACCAGGTTGAAATCTGCCTTTAAATCCCTATTTTCAGAATACCTGTTTAATTTCACTGTTACTTTTTAGCTCGTATTAACGGTGGTTTTCTCCTTTAACCCATCCCTTTTGCTGTTAGCTGCTGTGAGGAGCTTTTTGCCAGGAATATGGAATTTTCATGTATACAAACCGGCTTGTTTCCATCTGATTTCTTCTAAAAACCTTCTGACTACCTTTTAAATGTAAAAATATTGGACCTGCCATAAGTGACTCTCAGACAAGCGAGAAGATCATCCGATGCATCCAGTGTTTTGCTTCACATGAGTTCTCAGTATTGACAAGGAGGAAGAAACCTGCAAAGGGAATAGATCAGACTTGCTCTTAAAGATCTCTTAAAGAAGAAAATAACCCAGCAGCCAATAATTAGATTGTTTTCTTCCAGCGCCCAAGCCCAGAGTTTATTTGCAAAGCAGTTTCTCAAAGAGTGGTTTAGCAATGAATTTCTGATTAGTTTGGGCACTAGGAATGGGCTGAAGCAGCTGCAGAGGTGCAGTGGTTGGGAAGTGTCAGCACAAGGGTGTGGATACAGCCTGAGGATCAGATCCTGCCTTATTCCCTGCTCCAGCCAGTCTGTCTAACGTGGAGCAGACTGTGAGCCTCATTGCAGAACCCCAGATCAGAGACTTTTAAAGTGCCATAAAAACTCTCCACTGAAAATTCAGCTCTTGAACAAGGTACAGGGAGAGCACAGGCAGGACTGAGGTGGGACCTGGCTCTGAATGTTCTCATGGAAGTTGGTTCAAACAGAGCCACCAGTGCCACCCAGTATGTCTGTCCTTCCTCCCCAGCTTTAATGTCTTTTCCCCTCCACACGGAATTTCAGACTTTGGAGGCTGCTGGTAGAGGCTGCAGAGGAAACAGCCATGCAGGAAGGCAGTGTCATAGTTTGAAATTGGCCCCCCCTGGGATTTCTAATGTGGCTCAAACTGCCACAGGCAGCTTGCTGCCTCATGTTTTAATTTGGTGGTATCTTCCCTTTCCTCCTCTAACTTGCCTTAAGTGCCCAGCAAAGCCCAAATATTGTTTAGGATATACTCCTTCCCATGTATCCAAGCTTTCCAAGGGGAATTAGTCCATGTAACTGTCCTCTTATCACCAATATTCCTTTCCTGCAAAACATGTGCCTTGCTTTAAATTTTTTTTTTTCCTTACATGAGACATCTTGTTTATTTTTCCCCCCTGTCTTTGCTCCCCCCTTGGTGCGGCTGCTTCTCCTGCTGGTGCTGCCTTGCTGGTTGCCAGAGAAATGTTTTTCTTTCACATTTATTGTAATTTATTGATTTTTTCCCCCCCTTATGGACTCAGAACCTTTTGCTTCTACCAAATGAGGCACGAGGCATTAACAACCTACTATATACAACTTACAGCTAAATTAAAATAGGGCATGCTCATGTCAAACAGTCAGTTAGAACATGAGGAGACCTGAGACACAAAACAGAAGCCAGCAGCATTTTCTGCCTGATTTCTCCCTCTCTTCCCACACACTGGGGACATTTTTTCTCACACTTCTTAGGGGTTTCTGCCTCCCTTGCTACCTGGCTCCGTAGCCAGCAGTCCTGCCTGCTCCACCCTCCGTGTGGAAATGGGTTGTGATTTGTTGGATTCAATCACTGCTTCCTTTCCAGAGGCTCTGGGCAAGAAAGCCATGAGCACTAACTTCAAGGAGTTTGCACCATCTCGTCTATTCCTGATGTAAATCCCTCCTGGCCAAGGCTCACAGTCCTTAGGGAGAACTTTAATTGTTGTTTTCAGGGAATCTCTGCAGAACTGGAGAGATTTCCTTCCCCTCCATCCCTTTCTCATTGTGCCATGGAGCCATAATCTTCTTTCCCTCACATCTTTGATTTCCACTCCCTGTTGCAAAGGGCAATCCCCACATATGCCAAGATCTCCATACACTGGTGTAGGAGGGTACAGTCTTCTCCATCACAGTTACTTTGGTCCTGGTTATCTGAGATTATGTTCTCCCACAAATCCCATTGGCTTCAGAGTTACGTGGATTGAGATCTTACAAATCCAGATTTTTGGGGACTAAATTGTGCTCAGTCTGCCCCTTGAGTATTTCTTCTGAGCTTTCAGAGACCCCGCGCATAGGAGACACGGCATGTGGACTGGACAGTAACTTACTACAATGTACTATATTAATTTAATGGCATTAATTTAAATGAGAAATGCAAAGCTTACTCAAAGATTTCTGTGGATGGTATCACCTTTCCACCCAGCTGCCAACCCACAGATCCCTTCTACCACTCTCCCTTCTCACCTCCAGTCTCTTGACACATCATCTATATGTGCAGCAAGAAAAAGCGTTCATCTGTTAGTGCCCAATAATGTTTAGGGCAAAACTCTTCCCTAAGTAGTTTTGGACTTTTTAAGCTAAGAAAAATCCTTGTGGAACAGAGCACTACTCTGAGGCTGGGTCTCCTCAGCACTGTCATAGTAACAATTATTTTTATGTTGTTTTTTCCAGATTTTTTTTTTCCCCTGACTGCGGCAGGACTAAAAAATAAAAACAAAACCACAAGCCAACGTTTGAAGTATCAGCATCTTTTTTGCAGATTTATTTTTTTGTATACACAAACCTTCAGAGACAGAAAGATGCATTTGCCAGCTCATAAAGATATACATTAGTCTTCATAAGTATAGGTTCAAGAAGTTGGATCCTCCAAGTTTTTCTTACACCTACGACCATATTTCATCAATAAATTTGCTATCTAGACAGTACACAAACCTAAAATTGGACCAGCAGCTGACAGCCGGGGGACTGAGCTGGGGACTGTCAGAGCTGGCAGTGTTTGCTAATTGAGTTAAAAGAAAGACATCCCTTTTCTCTAACTGGGAGAGTCTGACACATTTTCTGGGGTCAGGGAAAATAGGACCCCTCCCTTAAAAAACTCTTGCCAAAGGGTCTCTTTGTAAGCAGCAAGACAGGCTTGGATGCAGGTATCCAAAAGCCTGCCTGGTTCAGACTGTGTTATTTGCTTTTTCACAGTCAATAGGCAATCGTACATGACAACAAAATATTGGATCTCGCCTGCAGCGCTGTATAGCCTTTTTCTTTAATGTGCCAGCACTGAGAAAGAAACTTCCACAAGTTGTGGAAATCACTGCTGGTCAAACGAAAACTTCGCTGTAGCATGAAATGCGAAGTGGCACCTTGGATGCAACTAATGGAGCTATCATGGTCCTAAAAGTAACTCTCAGGGCACCTCAGAGGGATTCGTTTCTTCCCTTTCAGCCTCCCTGTCTTGCGGGGACATTTTTCATTGCTTGTCTCTTAGTCCCTGCTTGGGCTCGTTGTTAATCATCAGGAGCCAGGACTTCCAGGCGTGTAGGAGTGGGCTTGGAGGAAGCTTGGACAATGCATCATTTCAGGTGGGGATAATTCTGAGCTCATTATGACCTCGGATATGCTGCAGATAAAAATACCGTGCGGGAGGGTTTTGGGGATCTGTTTTGGGAAAAAGAGTTCAGCTCAGGCAAGATATCAGGAGCGCTGGAGCAGGCACTGCAGGCTGGCAGGGCTGAGGTGAGGACAGCACAGGGGTCAGTCCAGCACAGGGGTCAGTCCAGCACAGGGCAGCCTCTGCCTCTGAACCCGGAACAGAGGATGGAGTCCAGCCACAGTCCCACATCCAGGTCCAAACTGGTCCACCAGCAGTGGCTGTGGCATGACTGGCTCACAGCCCATCTTTAGTATGCCAGAAGCCCCTTTGTAAAGAGAAGAACCTGATTGTGGAAATGGAAGCGGAAACATCATTACATTTTCAGAGTAATGAGCTTGGCCCCCACCCTGTAGCTAATTAAAATTGTGGAAGTCTTATTTCAGCTGTAATCAACCTAAATCTTAGCTACAAGCATAGCAAATATTTTTTTCAGTGTGTGTGGCTTTGCTTTTATGTTGATAAGTGAGTAGGGGAGGAGACAGAGTGTTTTCCTCCTTGGCAGGAGCTGTTTTGAGCTTATTCCTTGACTGTGAAGGTGATGTAGTTCCTACAGGGGCAAACACAGCCCTTCTGTGCTTATTTAGGTACAGTTACCAAGCACAGAGACATTTCAGTGCTCTGGGGTTTCAACCTGATTTAGGATGAGCATATACACTAAAAATAATAATCAAAAAGGTAGAAAAATAGGTAACACATCTCTCTTGAGCTTCAAAAATGAATTGGTTCAAATTTTAGGTACATTGTTTCTTACTTCACTGGTGTTGCCTGTTCTCCCCAGCTGAGCCACATTAATGCAGAGATTGAGATCCCCTTCCCAGCATTTCTAAATGGATGGAGGAATCCTCCTGAGGCACATGCGAGGTGAAGATGTGTAAGAAAAACCTCAATTTAGTATTCTAATATGAATTAGGCATCCCTATTTCTTTAACAGCTTTACAATATCAGACGTGAAGCACAAAGGGATCTTCTCCCTAGCTCAGGGGCACGACACACTCTGTGGACCAGGCACAGCAGAACTGCTCTGGTCTTCCCCACTCTCAGCAAATTATAGTTTTCCTCTTCAAAAGCTCTTGATTTTATTTATATCATGAAATATGGAGTTGTGGGAGAAAATCCCGATCTGTTAGAATGCTGCAGTATTGGCAGGAGGGCAGATGCTGCTAATAGGGAAAAGACAGAGAGACATTTTTCTGCTTGCTTGTTTTGGGGGGGGGGAAGAAAGGCACATTCAAAGCACTGAGCACACAAACGTGTGCACACACAAACCCTCCAGCCTCTGCACATGTATTCACCGGGGGTTCAAATTAAACTCCAAATCGTGCAACCGTGATCTGTACAGATTAGAAGCGGACTTAGATTGCAATTAAGTCAAGGGAAGTCAAGAGCTTAGATAACGATTATCATTTTTTCCTATTTGGAAGAACCAATTGGAAAAAAAAAAAGGGAAATAAAAAGAAGATTAAAATACAGTATATCTGCACACATGCACTAATAAATTGTCGTTAAACAGTTCCATCCTCATTGTACGAATGGAGATACTATGAAATATTTGTAATTAGCAACACAATTTATTAAAGCTGCCCTATCTTGGCTTGGTGCTGTTTCACAATCAAATGCAGTTTGGGATTTTGCAGCCAACCATTTTTTAATCACCGGAGCACTTCATTTTTAGTAAATCCAACCCTAATTTTTGTTATCCCCTGCTGGGCTTTACTTGAAAAAAAAAAAGTTTAATTTGGTTGAGATCCCCTCAAAATCATCTCTGCTTAATGCCTCCCAGCCTTCTGCAGTCTGTCTGCCTGTTTTGTACAAAACACACACGCAAGCAGTAATCAGCAACTATACCCCAGCCTTGCATTAAATGTCAGTTTTGTGCTTTGAGATTTTTCCTGTGCTTTTGAAAAGGGTGTAGCAGGATGCAACCCACATTAAAAAAAAAGAGAGAGATACAGCAGAAAAATAGTGTTCATTATCGGGGAGAAGTAAGTAAATGATAAGAGATGATTTAGAGATCCGGAAAATGTAAAATGCATGATGCAAACGTTCAGAAATGGACTGCTCCTAGACTATTAGGAGTTGAAGGTCACGCCACATGTCATTGGAAAGGTAATTTTCTCTAGATTTTGAAATAGGATCTCAGATTTGACCTATGCCCCCCGTGTCAAGAACATCTGGGCATCCTTAATACATCTATTCCTTTTCCTTTTTTCCTTATCCCTTTGTTCCCATAGCTGGAGGACAGTCTCTGGTTTGGAAGAAAGAGAAAAACAATGGCCAAATTTCAGTTTTAGCCTTGTCATGGACTTATCTGAGACCCTGGACAAGTCATTTCATGCCTTTTGGTTCCCCCTTGTCAGTAAGATGGATTTGGTGTAGAAAGGCCCAGATAGCTCATGGTTAGGTCTCAGTACTTGATTAATTAATGCTCATAAGTTATTTTGTGATCCTTATATGAAATAAGTTATTCACAGCACATTCAGATGTGCTTCCATTGGTTTATCAGGTTTGAGAGTGAGATTTGTTTTCCATAAATAAGATATTCTTTATCCATATAAATAGGCATCTAAGTGTGATCCCACAGGGCACAAAATTGTATGAATAATTTGAAATACTTTTATCAGATAATTTTCATTACCTTTGGAAAGAGATTTAAAATGCCCTTCTCTTAAATCTTCTTCTCATAGTGAGCTCAGCTAGAAATACAGGTGTTTAGTGTATCCAGAAGCCAAAGCATCCAAAAATATAATTCTCTTTGGAAAATATAGGTGCCTATGTGCTTCATTTTCCCTCATCTTTAAACTGGGGAAAGTGAGATTTATCTGCAGAGACCAAAGAGAGAAAGGAGAAAGAGAAGCAGAAAAGCTTCCAGACAGTTCCTGCAGACAGCTTTCCCCAATATTTTGAGGCAACCCCTCCACACAAGTCACAATTTCTGTTCTGTGCAAAAAATCCAACTCTTCAGCATACTTGGCTTCCTGATTTCCAATGAAATCTTCAAAAACTAGAGGCCAAAGTTGCTCCAAGGCTCGAATTAAAATCCTTCACCTTCAAAATAAAGCTCAGTTCACACTATTAGCAATGCTGCAATGTAAGGAGGGAGAACATCCATAAAATGAATGTTTTCCCAAGGGCAACAGCAATGTTTCAATAGGGGGGAGCTCACTCTGCTAGTGCTGGGCATTTGGACTGTTATTGCTGAATGAAGTCAGAGACTAAAATCAGACCTAAAATCATCAGTGCTTCAAATCTGCTTTAGCATCAGCCTGTTCAGCCTCCTGTCTGAAGCAGCATAAGCCTGGAGAGTGCTGAAGCAGAGCCTCTGCCCCTCAAGGATGCTCTTCCCAACAGCCCTGTGGCAGCACTGGGCTCCTCTGCTCAGCTGCTGCCCCTTCAATTCTCCTTTCTGTTTATCTTCTGCTCATGAATGGAGCCCAGCTAATCAGCTAGATGGCCAGGATGCCTGTCAGAAAACGTATAAAAGGGATTTAAATCCCTTTCCCTCCTTCAGGAGAGCTTTTCCCTGCAGTGGGAAAAGGATTCGTGATTCTGACTGTGGAAGAGAGCAGGGGGATCCACACTCAGGGGCAGAGAAGCTCTTTGCAGACCTGGACTTGGGGTTCATGTCCAATTCCCAGCTAAATATCCTGTCTAAGGTGAACTTAAAAACAAAGTCATCTTGCAAATGGTTCCCCCAGCAGGTTGAGACACGCTGTTGAGGATAATGTGAACTCCCTGCAGTCTCAGAGAGACAGGGAGAAAGCAGCTTATTTCCATATCTTAATTAAAATTTCCATTAATCCCATCTGAGGCCTCATAACTTCAAAAACTTGGACAAAAAACCCCAACACTTATTTCTGATAAATATTTTAGACTAATTGTTCTGAAGTAGCAGACATCTCTGGCTGGTGAATATCAACGAGCCGTGGGTCCTGCCGACTATTTAAAGGGAACCGCGAGGGTTTTGTTTGTTTGTCCTCTGAAAATTGCTGAACACCTCAAGTGCCAAAGATAGGAGACCCTGAGAGCAAATGCACTGGGCTGAGCAGGGCAACTGTAGATCACGTGGGGTTGTTTGGGGGCTGCTTTTGTGTCTTGCAGGCACCATCCTGCAGGCTCAGAGCCCTGGTGCTTCCAGAACAGAGGATGCTGCCGGGCAAAGGAGCTGCTGGCTCAGGACAACGTCTCCTAATGATGCTCTGTGCTATGTCTTTATGCTCTAACTCAGGAGGGCATTTGTGTAAAGAGTGATGAGAATCAGGGGCTTAAAAGCAAAACACACAGTTTCCTCAGCCAAACACTGTGCCTGGAGCAACTGTTTTTTGAAGGGAGACGTGGATCTGTAGTATGAATCAAGATGGAAATACTTATATCAGGGGTGAAGCTGAATATTTGGGATGTGACCTGTCATTGTCTTCCTCTTCTGCCCATCCCAGGGGCCATGGGCTGCTAGTTTTCCTCCATGAGGGATGGAAAAGCCACTGCTCTATTGAGCATTTATGAGACACTCAGACAAGATCATGACTTTTCCCTCTGAGGAGGGTTTCTCCTCTTCTAAACCAAGATCATAAGCAATACTTAATCACCTTCTGTCTTACTTCCACCAGCCTTTCCATCTTCCCATAGCTCCTGCAGCTTTTCCAGCAGTGACCAAAAAAACTTTCCTAAAGAAACAGAAGAAAGAGCAAAATTAATGGTAGTTTCAACCACCTGCCTGGCCACAGGAGATGGCTGAGAAATAGCAGCAAGGTTTAGAATGGGTAAAAGAAAAAAGATTATAAAGGGTTTTCCTTTGCTGTTTAAAATCATGCTTCTGCCCCATTCTTAGACTGGGTTGCATACAGTAGTAAGCAAAATGCATTCAGGTTTCTGTTGGGCACCCAAGTGAATTTGGGGATGCACAGAGAGAGACCTCCATCCACATTTAATGGCTTTTCACACACGTGGGTGAGAAATGAACCAGGCAACAAAGAAGAAGCTGAAAGCTGCAGAGGAAGGGATGGGGTGGAAAACAGAGCAGGTCATTCAGATCTTCTGCTGGGGCAAAGCTGGGGGTTTGTGTGCAACCTCCTGTACAGAACGGCTGTCGGGGTGTGGAAATGGGAGAGGGAAGAGCTCCTCTCTGGCTTTGCACTTATCGTGTAAGTGGCAGCCAAGGAGAGGAGCAGCCATAATTAAACCATGATGCTGAGCCTTGGTGTCCCGGAGGTAACATCCTCAAAATGAACTGAACACTGAGAATGGCAAACTGCAAGGGACATAGTGACAGGTTCTCCGTGGTCGTAGATCACCTCTGAGTGACAGAAAATTGGACACAGATCACAAGGAAGGCAGGAGGGAGCGCTGGGGAGGGGGGAGGAAGGGAAGAAAACAACCATTCCTAAAACGAGCCTAAAATCTGCCTGGTTGCTAGGGGAAGTGGGACTCCTAGTAAGTAATTTCAATTTGTACCTATATTTATAACAGTATGAAGATACGTTTTATAATCTGTGTAATAAAGAACCTCATCAGCAACTTCTCAAAGAAACTTGTTATTACGGAGAATGACACTCTAATTGCCTCCAGACATTTAGCTTGTCTAGTGAGTGAAGTAACCTGATAAGCTATTGAGCTATTAAGTGATGTAGAATCAATTAATGTAGTTAGATAAGAAAGTAATACCCTACCTAGGTTAACTAAGTAGTATGTGTCAAATGAGTCACTATTAATTCAGGTCCTGAGCACCATAGCAGACTTGTATAATTCCCAGTAAACTTCACAAAATTAAGGAGGTTATATCTTGACCAAAGGAAACTGGCTTTTCAAAGATCTTTTATGGGGGAAAAAAATATAGACAAATACAGAATGCATTACCAGGCTCATTTTTTCAACAATATTTTCCATGCCTTTAGGACGTAAATTACTGAATAGCAGCGCTGCAGAGATGGTTAAATTGTAGGGACTGATTCTCCTGAGATTTGGAAAGAGAGAGAGAGACATGGGGAAAACAGGATGGGAATGCACACAGGACCCAGATAACGGGGTGTGCCATTGCTTGTGTCACCTCGTGACCGTGCAGGTCTCACGCACAGCAGTGGAGAACAGCACACACAGAACCATTAGTGCCTCAATATCCTCTCAGTGCAGCAGCAGGCCAGGCTTGCAGGGCGTGCTGAAGCTGGGCTGTGAGTGGAGCTGACGTGGGGACAAGGTGACAGATGGGGAAGGGTCGTGGTGCCTTGTGTAGATACAAGCAAGAAATGTGTGAGGACCAAATTCTAGTTCCAGTTAATTTTGTCCCTGTCTGATCTAGCTTTGGGTGTGATTATGTGGAGTGTGTTAGAGCAGAGGAGAATGGGTGAGAAATTATCATCCTGTCTGTCTCGCCACTGCTGCAGGTTTCCTCTCCTGATATATTGTCTCGGTAGTTGGGGAGTGCAGAGGGAGGTTAATGAATCTTAAAACATTTGTAAGTGGCACAGTGTAGCTCCAAGCAAGCTGGGGTATGTGGGAAAGCGAGCGTGAGTCCCCAGGTCTGCGTTGCTGCGCTAATGTGCTGCTCAACAAGAGCTAATTAGCCCTACCTGGGAGCACAGAGCACCAGGGGACACGGTGGCACTGCCAACTCCAGGGCTGGCTGTGCTGCCTCCAGCACCACTGGCTCCACATCTCTGTTTTAGGGCTTTCCTTCCATCTCCTCAAGTTTTTGGAAAGAGGTGTTTTCAGCTATAAAATTGCAATCGCCTGGGTATTGCTGTGGGGGTTGTTCTCATCCATGTATCCAGCTGTCTGGTTATGTCCAGTATTTTATATATTCAAAATCATAGAATCATAGAATATCCTGAGTTGGAAGGGATCAACAGGGTTATATGCCCTGATGCAGTATTTGGAGCCCCCCTAGAGTGTATAGGCCAGGATTTAGGACTGACTCCAGGAATATTTTGAGCTTTCTCCTAATATTAGGTCCGTCATGGAAAGAGGGTTGTTGAAGGATTCAAAGCAATGTGTCAGAGGTGGGGGAACACCTCCAGGTCCTCATGGGTCAGTTGACATTAGTACAAGCTGCTGTGCTTCAGTAACAAACTTGCTTAAAGCTCTTCAAAAATCCTTGGAATGGCTGTTTGCAACTTTCGGAAACTCACAGTCCTTTGGAAATCTGGGCTTGTAGGAAAAATGGTAAAGTCCTGCTGGAAGCTTTATTGTGTATTACATTGTAGATGATCTATGACAGAATAATATTTAGGGGAAAAAATAAACATTAACACCCCTAAAATGTCTTTCTCCCAGCCCATTAAATGAGGTGTAACCATATGGAAAACTTGGTATTTCTTCTGTAAAGGACCACAGCAGTTCCCTATGGACAACAGGGCAGCAATAAAAGACTGATCAGCTGAGTGAAATGCAGAAAAATACATATATCAATAGTGAAGGTTTTAGTGCTTCATCTCAAGCATTTAGATGTGGTACAGGATTGGAAATTTTGTTTCTGATCTTCTTTAAGCAAGAACAACTCAGAGCCATCTGAACTGATTTGCTTAATGTGCTGTTCAGCATTCACAGCGTAAATTGAATTGTTAGCCTCTCTGTCTGTGCATTTGAATGTTTTGATTCTAATATTACCAGCAGAGCAACCTTCCCTAACTGAATTGTTCTCACAAGTAATGTTCATGCTTTGCACTCCCACTCAATTGATGTCACTGGGGCTACTGACAAGAAGGTGCCTGTTAGAGTGAACAGGTTGAGACCGTGTAAGAGTGGAAAATCAGAAAGATATCCTTTTTCATCAGTGCCCTTTATTTCAGAAATTCTTGTCTTGCCAATTTCTAGTTACTCACTTCCTGCACTTCTGACAGGGATGGGCTTGCAGATGTTTTACCCACAGCTAATGCTGCTGAGGGCCTCGTTGGGGTGTGTGGACTTTCCCACACAGTGTAGAAAGGCCCATCAGGAAGCCTTTGCAGTTGATCATCTCCCCCATGACACTTGTGTGTCTGCACAGTCTTTTGTCTCCCAATACTGGGAGAAAACTCAGATCACCCCAGGCCAGTTGGTGCAGATTGTCCACAGTGCTGGAAACCAGCATGTTCTGGGGTGGCTGAGCTTCCCCCAAGTCATCTCTGGACCCATATGGAGTCATTGTAGATAGATAAATATCTATTTCAGTACAATGGACTCGAAATTACAGAGCAACATGCAGCAGCTTGACAGCTGTGGACTTCTGGAGAGTAGTTGAAGTCAGCAGTTGTTTGGGGAGTTTGAAGCTGCAAGACCTTGTGGGGTTGGTGTTTTAGTGCTGTTGTGGGGAGAGACATTTCCAAGTGTGTGTCTGGTGCAAACATTAACACACAGCTGGTGCCTGGGTCTCTGTAAGTTGGATCTGAGTAGCAAACCAGCAAGGCTGCAACAGAGACCATCAGGGACCAGAGCCCTGGGGTGGAGAAGTGACAATGCAACCATGTCCACCAAAAGGAGGGAATCTGCAAAAGGTGTAGAAAACAGAATGGAAGACTGAATATAGGATTTGGGATATTACACAAGTGAATTTGTCACTACTAGATCTCAGCAGAGTCTCAGAGACCCACGAAGGGACAGGCAAGACTCTGCTCTGGGATCCTTCATATGTGAGTAACTGTTGTGACCTGCATGGTTTTCAGTCCTTTACAGGGTTTGATGTTTCATATGTAGACAGTTGCCAGGGGAAATTTTGCTTACACTACAGTTTTCCATTTGCTGATGGATTTCAGGCAGATGAGTGCAAACTGTTCTCTCTGCAACTCAGGAGATAATTTTGCAGTCAGTGCGAACACTGCGAACCTTCTAATTTATTTTTTTTTCTCTCTAATAACAGTTTGGCAAATCAAAGTGTCTGTTTAGTTAGGAAGGAAAAACACCTAGGAACCATAAAAAAAATACACAGGCTTAGAGCTGGACTCCAAGCTGGCTGTGTCTCAGATTAGATATTCTCAGTGATTAGGGGTATTGACCATTTTCCATTTTATCTTGTCTGCATTGCAACAGAAGTATTGAAGATGATTTTAGAGGTAAGGAACTAATACACACACACACACACACACACACACAGAGTTCCTAAGTAATTTTATTTACACAAATTCCTTTGCAATATTTTTCAACATGGTAAGGCAATAGTCATCCAGGTAAATTCAGAAATCTGGCCACTACTGAGAAGTCAAATGGTGGATAAAATGAGAAAGTGAATATATGTTGTTTGTATGGTAGAAGGTAAGGAGACATGAGTGCATTCCTTGCCTTTCAAATAATTTTCATTTTAAGCCAAAAGCCCTGATGGTGGGACAGCAAGTAAGAGGTAAGGATTTTCTCAGAGAATAAATTTTAATTAGTTCCAAAAAAATGGTAAATTTTGAGACATTCACCCAGATTGTTTTATCTGCAATAAATAATAGCAATAAACTCTCCCCCTCTACTTCTGTCTTGCACATATACGAGCACATGCAAGCCCAGGTTAGCAAAACCACACTTTCTTTTGTTCTCTTTGTTCCCTTTGTTCACTATGCAGTAATGAAAAATGACAGCCATATTTATTGTAACATTCCTCCAGGAATGCAGAGATAATTACCTGCCCTTAGCATGGGAGAGGAGAACGAGCATGAGCTCCATCTCCTTCCAGCTCCCTGGAATCCAACCGATGCGTTGGCATGGAGTGTGGAGCGGAGGATGTCAGGAGCAGAGGAGATCTGCTGCCTTGTGTGGTTGTTTTTAGGGTTCATTTTTTTGTCTGTTGCAAAACAGCAGCTGAGGAGAGCTCAAACATCTCTGTTAAAAGGGGATTGCTTTGAATTCTGCCTATATTCTCACTTATTTCTAAAGGAAAGGCCTCTGTGTATTCATTTGAAACAGGCTTGACTTTACAGTTAATATCACTGTTTTCATGAGGACTTTCTCAGGGTCTGTCATCAGCCCTGGCAATTTTTGGAGTGTTTCTGCTTTCCGTTAAAGAAAACCCAAACTTCATCCCATGTGCTTTTAAGAGGAGTTGTGCTATTTTTGAAAAGCACTACATTAATAGGCATTGAAACTGAAAACCTCTAATCTGACAAAATAAAACAGTCATTTTGCTGCTGTAAGAGTATGTGTGAGCTGGTTCCTGTTCACCCTCCTGGTGTGTGTGTTGGTGGTGAGCTACAGCCTGGGCATAGGAATCAGAGAATAGTTTGGCTGAAAATCAGAATAGTTTGATTGGAAAGGACCTTAAAGCTCACCTCATTTCAAACCCCCTGCCTTGGGCAGGGACACCTTCCACTAGACCAGGTCGCTCCAAGCCCCATCCAACCTGGCCTTGGACACTTCCAGGTGTGGAGAAGCAAATGTGCTTCCCTTCCCACCACGTGGGTGGATGAGCTCTCCCTGTGGTGGGAGCCCCAGGGTCAGGAGGGCTCCCCTCCCCTCTCCTCACTGCCTCTACTTGTTTGGGAAAACCCTCCTGGATGAACATGTCCCCATATCTAAGATCCAGTGCAGAAAATTGTGGGGAACTCTATCGCTTTTACTCTTTTGCTCAGTAAGAACAACCCATCTCAGTGAGATCCACTCAGGTGTCTCCCTGTGGCTTTTTATGATGATCTTCTTCTATTTGTTCCTGTATAATGGAAATTCAAAATTTGGTGGATGAAGGATGAATTGGTTGGTGCCATCACGATGGGATAGCAATTGAAATATAATAGGAAATATTATGTAATGTTATATTACATTTTATTATATTAATCAAAGTGCCTGAGTGTTTAAGGAACCTGATTCTCTTTATCCCTCCTCTCCCCTTTTTCTCTCTACCCCCAGGAACTACTTCTGTTCCTACAGCTCATATTTTCAAGTTTTTAAATAAGTGTTTAATGGGTTTTATAAAAACACCTGAGCAGGTTAGATAGGTTAGAATTCCCACTGATTTCACTGACCTCTCTGTAGATGGGATACAGGCTCCTATAACACACAAGCTTATTTGAAAATATTGAAGTATGCTGGAAAATATTAGTCCTATTAGATTTGTGATTTAAATTCTGGGAGGTACCATCAGAGTTAGACTGGTGCACACAAATATAAATAAAAATAAAAATATATATGGGTGTTAGAACCTGCCGCTGTGTGTGTGTGTAGTCATTATTGGTGACTAAAAACCCAGTGCCTGCTCTTTGGTTTTCCATTTTAGCTGGCCTATTATCAGAGATTTCTGGAGTGTGAGTTTCATAAGTAGAGGTTATCATACATTGCAGGCCATCTCTCCTGCTGGGGAGCAAAATGAAGGTTTGATAATGAGATCGCCCAAAGGCAGATAAGAGCTCCAGCTTGCTGAACAGTCCCTCAAGGTTTCCTGTGATGGCAAAAAGGAGGGAATGCAATTTATTATCCTTCTCTCCTTGTACCTTCCCATTGTTTGAGAAGTCAAAGCAACAAACTACAGAAGTTCAAAATAAATAAATTAATAACCAGAGCAGGAGACCCGGTGTGGTGTTGTTTTGCTCTGAGGAAGGAGGTCTGTGATTTGCTCTAACACTGTGAAGGAAGTCTCTGAACTCCAAATCCTGAAATTCCATTTAAAGGACAGGCACTCTCCCCCTCTCCTCCCACCTTCTCCCCGCTAGGATGGATATTCTAAAATTGAGTCAAGTGTTTTATCTCGATAGAAGGTGGAGGGTGGCCCTGTAACCGCTGCTGATAACCTCCCCATCTCCAATTCTGTTTGCTCTTCTTTCACTCTAAACACTGCAAAGTGCATTACAGTAAAGAGAAAGGTCAGACTTGAGCCGTAAAACACAGAAGATTCAGCGCTGAAGTTGCCACATCATTAAGTCACAGCATCTTCGTGCTTATGTTTTCTAGCACATATGGTATATAAAATCACCTAGTGTTTCACAACCCTCTTAAATAATTAGGCACAACAGGGTTTGCTGGGTGACCACCTGGATAAAGTCAAAACAGTGGCATCTGCATCAACCAGATGGGAGTCTGCTCTTCGTTGCCATCAGGAAATGGACAGCCAACTTCCACTCGAGTGAACCAAAAGCTAACTTCTTCCAGATAAGAAAGGGAAAGGACAGTGTAGGAGAGAGCAATGAATGTGTCTTCCTTCAATTTTCAGGTTCCTGAGTCTCTACTGAAACCAAAAAGAGGAAATCCTGTTCCCCAGCTGGAGAAGAAGCACGGAGGAGGTAAATTGAATTTGTACATCATCAGCAAACCACATACCTGGCAATAACATTTTGAAGCCAGGTTGAGCAAAGGTTTATGTTTTTATTTGGTTTTGTCATTAAAAAAAAAAAGGAGTGGGAGAGGGAGAATATTAGCAATTCAGTGTGAGGCTCCATTAGATCAAATCAGTGCCAGTGATAGTCACTTATTTCCTCCATTTCATAATGATTTACTCTATAAATTAATGTCTGCCTATTTAAACACCCTCAGTGATTCAGCACTGGGTACCATGGCAATATGTGACAGGGACTAGGGCTGAACCCACCAGTCATATGGCTCTCAGTGCTGTCATTATGTGTGCTGGTAATGGGGGGCTATGTGGGAACACAGACAGATATTATGCAAACATATACTGACTTAAGTATCAATCTGTCACTGGAGTAACTCATGGTAATGGCTCCACCAAAGTCATTACAGAGGAATATGCATTACAGCATGTTAAACATCTATCATGGGTGGAGGTTCAGAGAAGCCACGAGGAACATGTAAGAAGGTACCCACATCCAGATCTGGAAGATGCTCAGATGTAAGGTTTTTAGTTCAGCAAAGCCCCAAAAGGACATACATTTTTCTCCCCTTTGCACTCCAAAAAGATGAATCTGAAAAAAAAATGTCTCGCAGCTTAAAGAATAAAAAGAAAAAATCCTCTTGATCTTGTATGTGTGAAGCACAAGCAAGTTAACTGCAGCAGTTCAGTTCCAATCTCTCTTTCATAAACACAGACACAAGTAGGGTTTGATGGAGGGAAAGCCTCAGCCTGGCTGTACTACACAGCAGTTTTAGGGTGTGATCCCTTCTCTTGTTACCCTTAGAAGTCACTCAGCCCAGTTTTGTGGTACAGAAGTGGAAGGAGGAGGTAACCTCTGTGTCCCTCTCCCTAACACACCTGGATTATGAATGTATTAACACATCCATAACCCGGATCAGTCCTTTCTCCAATATAAATCAGCCTGGACACTCACCACCAGGAGCATTCATTTCCCAGTTTTGCAGTGGTCTTTCTCTTTCTGATGAGCAAGATCCTGTTCAGGTCCAGAAAGGGTAAGGTGCCTCTTGGATAATGCCAGTGATTTAAGATAAGCTCTTTTCCTATCCTGCATGTTTTGGTTGCTTTTCCAAGAGCACTGCTGCAGCAGTGGCTCAGCGATCGAAGGCAGGGAGAGCGTCTGGCATGGGCAGGGGGATATTTCATTGCTCAGTGCAGACTTGGCTATTTTGCTAGCATAATATACATCCTTCAGCCAATCCAATGGATTAGAAAAGCACTCTGTTTAAAGGTTAAATAGTTGATACTGCATCAACATGTATGGGAGGTGACACACAAATCCAAAGTGATCCGCAGCGGTTGGCTCAGTCTCCAGCCAGCTTGGTGCTGTAGCCAAGGGTAAATGCAAGTGCACAGATTTCCAAAGGGGGTTTACCCACCACTTACTGCTCAGCCTGGGCACTCAGCGGTGCATTTACTCACTTTTTTGTGTGTGGTAAAGCAGTACTGATACAGCTCACAGCATCCTCAAGCAGTTGTATAGAGGGTCAGGAAAGAGGCTTAATAGACTGAAGGTGCCTGAATGCAGTGTTACAGTAAGTAACCGACTCTCATAAAAAGAGAGACTGGTAAAAGAAAAAGCCCAGGGAACAAACACTGGATCTGTTGTGCTGTTACCATTTAACCTGCATTCACTGCCAATTGAAATGCACTTTACATTACTTCAGTCAGATACTTCAAAGGAAATCCTGGAGATGGGAGCACTTAAGCAAGAGCACTTCTGGTGGTAATGTGTGTATTTGAAAGCCTGGCAATTGGGAAGGTTGTGAATGCTGCAGCTATCCAAATATAGCTGTAGCTTGTTATATGTAAACGGCAAGACTCATTCTGATATTCCTACTCCTATTCTGCCCTTCCTTCCCACAAAACAGTGTGATTTCCCCATCTGTCAGCATCTCCAGTATTTGCGTTTGCACGTAACAATGTTCGCCCGGGCACATTATTCCACACAGCAGCTCGGTGAGAAGAGTTGATGTAGTACCAGGTTATAAAAAGCCCAAAGGATACATTTGGGAATGGCTCTTTGGGGGAAGTATTGCTACTTCTGCAGTACTGCCTGATCCTTACAGGCCTGTGGGGGAAGGCAGCAGGGGCAGACAAAGCCATGCAAACAGCTGAGGGCAGGCGGTGGGGTGCAGGGTTGGTGCCAACTTTGGGCCTGTTGGGTTAAGTATTCCCAAGATTGTTGGGAAAAGCTGTAAAACTAAAGCAGGTGAAACCCTTGAGGCTTCTCAGCTCACTGTAGTTAAATCCCCCTGAATGAGAGCATCCACATGGAAGTGCAATGTGTTTTGTGTTGAGTCCATTGCACTGTGTCCTGCAATGTGATGTGCGGGGTGTTTCACCCTCAGGCCTCGTGCACTGACACTTGCACCAGGACTGAAGAGCAGCAGTATCTGGACCTGCAACTAACAGGCTGTTGCACAGTCTGCTGGGACACAACCTCTCCCAGTTCCCACTGCACACTGGTGCCTGCTGGGACTGGAGCACGTGTGAGGTGTGCAGGGAAAGGTGCAAGATGACACTGGTGAGTCTCAAAGACCTTCCTGTTGTTTGAACATTATTATAGGGTAGATCTGCAACAGCTCATTGTGAGACACAAAAGACACAGGACCAGGGGACATACAAAGTACATCCCATGGCAAGGACTGTCTGTGACATGTTGGACAGCATGTGGGCAAATCCCACTGACCTGAGGAAAAATGTATCAGCCAAACTTTTCTGATCAGCTTTCCTGGAGAATTGCTGTTGCTTCGTTGCCTTCTGCATCTGGGTGCAATCTAGTCTCCGTCTTTGTTGTTGTGGTGGGTGAGTTTAAAAGACAAATTCCTTTTCAGTACTTGTCAAAAAACATCTTTTTATGGTGTGGACTCATAAAAAGCAGCTGAGAATACCTGGCTGTAGAATAAGGGAGTGTGATATCCCGGAGCTGGGGAGAAGAGCCACAGCTGCTCTCTTTCCCTCAACACAAATGGCAAGACTGTGAGAACACATTGACCTTTATTCAGCACAATCAAATGCCATGCAAATAAATAGCTAATTCTGCTTTTATCTCCCTGTGGCCAAAGCCAGGTAAAATTCCCCTTTGCTGACCTGACTCTGTGTTGACACATTCAGGGCTGTGACATGCAAAGGAAAGGTCCTGTTTGCTCCATCCCCAAGCTTCCCTATCCCTGAGAAAGGATGTTTTTTCCTTCCTCCAGACTCATGCGTTGGACAGGCAGCTGAAGGGCTGGCATTGGTGCCTTTCCAAAAGGCAAGGAGTGGGGAAGGCGGGAGGAAAAGTTGCGTGCCACCACAGTGTCTGGGATGGTTCCCTCTTGGCAGCAGGAAAATCAGAGGAGTGACTGTCCAGACAACACACACAACAAACCTCATCCAAGTAAGGGATGTAATCAGAGAGCAGCATCACTTAAAATTTACTGCAAGCGGTCTGGCAGCTCCACCTCCTGTGAATTTTGCTTGACTTGCAAAGACAGTTGTAAAGACTCTGGACCAGTATCTACCAATACTCTCTGTGGGGTTTGAAAGTATAATGACATCTATTTTGTGCCATTCACATGCTCATCCATAGGGCTGAAATCTTCCTCTTCTGGGAAAAGCCCGCCCCATCCCACATTTCATGCTGATGTCCTGGGCTGGAGTATGATCAGCCTGTGGGTATGGCACAGCTCCAAGCTGCTCAGGTGGTTCTCTAGAGATTTTAGCTGCTAAAAATAAAATTAAAAAAAGACTCTTCTGAGCATGTGCAAATAGTAATTTCACAAATGCATTTAGCACGGCCAAATTTGAACAGATTTTTATGGGAACTTCAAAAGGCATATTCCCAGCATAAAATCCTTCCACATCCCCCGTAATAGTCAAAAACTGAACAGAGCAGATTGCTGCTCATTCTTTCTTTTTTTTTTTTTCCCCTCATAAACCTCTAATCTCTATTACTTGATTTTTTTTCAAATTTCCCATCAGTAAACTTCGGTCCAAACCGTAAATTTCCAGTCAAAAAAACTATAAGGGTAGGTCTAGCTTTAGAACAGTTGCCTTCAAAGACCTGGATAATGACCCCACTTCTACCTCCCTCACAGAGTTCCTACATGAGGTTCTAACATTTCTGGAGTCATTAATAGATGCCAGCTGCTCAATTTGAGGTGATACCCTGGTCTTAGAGGGGTGCTGAGCCCCAGGTAGTGTAACAGAACAAGCACCCCAGGGCATGAGATACCCAGCTCTGCATCATCTCAAATCAGGTACTGCAATGAGTGCATTTTAGTGAACTTTCTCTTTGTGACTCAACACTCTCCTCTGTAAAGTGGCAATAATGTCACCCTCCTAAATTAGTGGTAAATTGATGAATTCAACAGACAAGCCTGAGAGGAAGTTAGTCATTGCCTCCAGAGCAGTGTTTGAGCAGTTTCCTGGAATTAAAATAGAGAATAATTCTCTTTAAAGGAGCTCTGTACTTTGTGCATGTGGACATTTTGGAAAAAAAAAAGACGTGAACATTTAGCTTGAAGATCATAAAACCATGTGTATAACCAAAGGAATCAAACTGAAACTGTTCAGGTAAATTTAATTGGATGTTTCCAGGCTGTGTATTACACAAACATTGCATATGTAACATTGTTATGCTCCATGGTCTCCCTGAATCCCAGATTTTAGTGTCATAGCATCAGAAAGGACAGTCACCTGGTGGTATTATATTGCTCCAGGGCCAACTGCCCATCTTCATGGTCACTCCTTCTCCCCCTCCTACTCCTCCTTCTCAGACCAAGCTGTCAGCTGGAGCACACTCTTAGGAGAGTTTCATATTAAAACCAATCAAAGGGACACCCTTGACTCCAGCCGTTTCCAGCGCTATGAGCAACACCAAACTTATTCACCAGCTTGATAAGTATTTCCCTCCTTTCACAGTCTCAGCTTCAAAGATTCATTTCATCCTTATCTCAGAGCAAAGGGCTGCATTAAGGCAGCCTTGCTCCCTGTGCCCAGGGCCAGCCCAGCCACAAGTCTTTCTTTCCAGCTGTCCCTGAAGGCTGTTGTTTGAGCATGGCCAATGTGGGAAACATCAGATGGATTTGCTGCTCTTCCCATCCCCCTTTTCCTCTGCATTTCTGCACCACTCCCTGGCTGTTTGTGCTCTGCTTCTCCCGTGGAGGCTGGAGAGGGACTTTACTTCTCATGACCTGCCATGAACAATTATTATCACCACTGATTAATCTATGGCTGTATTAATTGCATGAAGATATGTATGTTGGGAAACCACATCTGTTTCCTACCCTTTAAGGACCATGTTCTTGAGATCCTTGTGGAGGACCTGTAAGTAACCACCAGGAACAGACAGATAAGAGAAATGGGTTTAGTGGATCCTCTGCAAAGCTGATGAATAGCCCAGAGTTAGTACATATATATTTAAGAGCCCTCTGATGAAATGTACAGTTCTTGTCAAGTCCTTTCATGTCCCAAGAAGTCTGGGATCCCAGTCTTAAAGGTCAGTACTGCTGAACCCTTCCTGGCATGACCCAAACCCATGTTTGTCCTCTCTGCAAATGGAAACCTGGCTGTGTCTTGCTGTCTGGGGTGGCATCCCACAGTCAGTCTGGTTTTCCCCTATTCCCACTTGCTCATTGAGCCCTGAATACACTCTACTGATCCACCACAGCCAGCTGGATCCTAACCTGAAGTCCTAGTCCTGATTCAAAGGTGAAAACAATCATTTAAAACATCTTTAGGGTGATCAGGGCTACGATGCAAGTTCATATTTTCAAGTTAAACTTAGGGAATAAAAAGACTGGTTCACCAGCCAAAGAGAACCCAGGAAACGAGATATTTTTAGAAATGACAATATACTGGAAAAAACCAAATTCCCTTGTAGAGATTTGTTCCTACCTCACAAGCAAAGTAGCTTTGTTGCCACTTTATGTATCATTTCAACAGACAAACCTATTAATTATTTATAGCATGTTCAAGAGTAAACACAGACTGCAGTGAGGAAGCCAAAGCTTTTTAAAGTTCAGCTGGTACCCAAAAATCCTGGGAGCATCATAGAAAGGGCCACAGTACAGACAGGAATTTGTGTTCATTTGCACTTTTGTCGTCAGTTTATGGATAAAGGCACTTTTTTAGTCCATAGTCTGACATCTCATGCTCAAAGTAAGAAAAGCAGCAGCATGTTTCTCCCTTGGCAGCATCATCTCCAAGTGAGTCTCTTGTCTTTGTTAGCAATCAGCAGGGACAAGGCTATGGGCAAAATACCTCCTTGTTCTCATCTCCAAACCTACAAAACTCTTGAATCGATTTTATTTCTAATTTAATAAAATAAAATTAATGCTTCAAATAGGAAACGTCTGAGGGCAAGTTTCAGCTCAGAGTACTTTATTATGGCTGAGTTTTAATCCTCAGTGCATAAGAAGGATTATGCTGAGAACACTGACATCACCTTAAATATAGCAGCATGAATATGCCACTGTAATAAATCTTTTCAGCTTTTAATTTCAATTCAAGAAAAATGTTGGTCAAAAATATCTTCTTTCCCAGTAACCTTCCTCTGTCTCAGATATGCCCACACTCCCAGGCACCATCTGACACAGTCTTGTCAGTCAGGAAGGTGAAGAGGTTTCATCTCCACCACAAAGCTCAAAAAAGTCTTCTGCAGATCCAGATAGGGCAGCCAAATGCTGGTTTTACCTGTTGCAATTAGCATTTGGGGAGAGGGTGATAAATCATCTTGTTAAGCTGTAACGAAAAAGGGCTGACCCACAAAACCTGAGCTCATACCAGGAAAATTTGCCCTTCACAGCTTCTTTTTGGGAGACAGAGTGAAGGTTGAGGTAGGCTCAGTGCTCTGCAGGAATTTGTTCCCACAGCTCAGGAGAAGGATTGGAAACAGCAAAGTATCCAGGAAGGAGAAATTTGATTTATGAGTGAAGCATCGGCAGACGTCTTAAAAGGTCCCCTGGGAGTTTGTAATACTCTGGAAGAGCTGAGAGTAATAAAATGGAATAAAATCAATGACAGAGCCAAGTTTCTATCCCGACCATCAAACCAGCACCGTGAGCGCTGTTGCTGGCAGGCAGAAGGGACTCTGCATCCAGGTCTGAGTGCTTTTTCCCCTCAGAGACAAGGAGTTGGGGATGGTCCAGCTCAAATTGAGGTCTGATGACCTTCACCAAGAGGACATGTGCTTCACTGGGTATCAGAAACATCCTCCTGACCATTCCAGTATTCCCCAGCACTCTCGTGACTTCCCAGGGAGTTTGTCTCTTTGTCTTTCCAATTGCCGTGGGACTGTACATTCATTCAGAGGTTTGCATGGTGACTGAAGTAAAAATAATATCTAGTTTTCTTGCAGAAATATCAGATGTTGAGAAATGGAACTATAAGTAACACAATTTTGTGCTCAAGGAGTATTTGCTGGTTGTGTTTTATGAATTGGCGTTATAGTTGTCATCAAAGGAGTGCTATAGAGCCAGTTACTGCAGCACAGAGATATCACCAGTTTGGACCTGCAAGTGGTGTGCTGGTCGTATCCTTTCTGGCAGGAGAATGTGAAATGTTACAGCACTCATTTTACTAGGGGAAAAAAAATCCCAGCTATGATATCACCCATTTTTTCCTGCACATGGAGTGTTATCACCAAGTGTCGGTGGGAGCACCTGACACTTCCAGACTGGCCTGATAACCCACCTCCCATCCAAGATACGTGGAGCAGCACCACTGATCACTGCTGTGGCAGCCAGTGCTAATGGTACAGATCCATGGAAAAGCACAATCCACAGCATTTGTGGGTGAATATATGCAAACCAGCACTTAAATCAGGCCGCTGGAGTTGCAGCAGCCACCAGAAACCAAAAATTAGTGTGTCTTTACACTTCTGGCCAACACTAACACTAGCTGGAGTAAGATCTGCAGCAGCCTGCTGAGATCTGAGAATACCATTAGATTCTCTGGCTTGGAGCAGAGTGGACTGAATGCAAAACCCCCTTTGCAAATTTGTGGTCCTGCTAAGTTTTTTTTTGGATGGGTTGATCACCACTGTGCTTTTACATATGTTTTCTCAAAAGGGTCTGCCCAGAGCTGTTACCTACACATTGATGGAAAAATGACTTTTTGCATTATAATTCCTAGTTTGAAATGAACATTGCAGTCATCTAAAACAGGCTTAGTTTAGAGCTGGTGAAATCTTTGGTTCAGCTTGATCTGTCTGCTTTAAGGCTGTCAAACTGAAAGGAATTAAAATGCAGAGGAAAATGATTTAGAAAAGAAAATGCAACTTTGCAATTTAACTTTGCTACAGGGATGAAGTTTTAAGAAATGATTAGCAATTTGGGTGTCTTTCGTCTTGGGAGCCTGAGGTTGGACTCATTAAAGAGAAACAATTTTCAGAAAGTATTGAACACTCACCTTTGGAAAAGCCATTTTCTGCAGGTAGCTAAATATGGGCCCTAAACTCAGCAGTTTGTTTGAAAGGCTCAGCTTAGCCTGAAATTAAAAAATAATAAAAATAATAGACACAGAGCAGTACTAAAACAGGATGTGGGCAATCTTCCTCAGTAATGAGGAGAGAGACCATGAGATCTCCAGGATCTTGGGACTTGTTGCTGCTAGTTGTGAAATAATGAAAATTGGAGGACCCCTGTTTGTATTTTTAAAGGGATCTGACTGGTTGACTTCCTTTCAAAATGATAATTTTGATGATGTTGGGACTTTGCTTCTTTAAGAAAGACAAGTTAGGGAATTTAAGGCCTTAGATGTGCATATCCTTTTTTAATTTAAATTCAAATAAATAAGTAGTCAGGAATAAAAACAGAGTGATCTGATGTCATTTCCAGAGCTAAATAAAATGCTGAACCTAACTGAAACCCACTGATGGTGGAAAAGAAGTGAGGAGTTCAAAATTAATCCCATTATTGTGCTCTAAAACATTAATAAGTACAGAGGTTTGGGCAAATCCTGTTATTTTAATACTATCCTTCGTCCTAAATATTCCATAGCTGATTTTTATTTCTTCTATTAAATAGTCACTTCAGAAGAAAGATAAACTCCCTATTAGTGCCATTCAGAATCACACAACCTGCAGGGTCTGGCGATGGAGAATTTTTGAAGGATCTGCAGGAATTAGCAGCCGCGGCAAAGGAGTGAAGAGGAATCCCTGTGCGTGAGTGACCCTTCAGGCTGGGTCATCTCATGGCTGTGCAGCCCCAGCACAGGGCCACACAGTCCTGCAGGAGGATAATATTGCATTTGCAAGATGATAATATCATGCTGATCAATTCAGAGCCCCGGCAGACCACATTCTATAATCCCTGTGCAGGCAGAATAATAACAGCACTTCGCGAGTAGTCCCATTCATTCCAGTGGGACTCTCTTGTAATCAATATATTTGTTTCCAAATTATAGTGTTATTGGTCCAACTTGATCTTTATTCCCGTGAACCAATTGCATGTGCAGAAGGCCTGGAAACGATGCCACAGCGAGGGCTGCTCTCGTCCCACTCCCATTGTTCCAGGACTCCCGTCCTCGGAGTTATTGTTCAAGCTGCCAGTTATCTCCGAGTGCTCCCAGCAGATGTTGGGGGGAGGGGGCAATTTATTTTTTTTTTTTTTATGAAGTTTGCCTCTTTAAGGACCAGCCCCGACAAGAGATTAATTCTGTTTGCTCTCCCCTGAACTGTGTTTTGTCTCTTTAAGTTGGAAAATATTTAGAGAGAAAAATGAGTATTCTTGCTGTTCAAAATTTGCCTGTGGAAATTCATTGCTGACTTCAAAGGGAGCCCTAAATTTGCTGATAGTAAATAAGGGGCAATCCTGCTTTCAGTAGAGTCAGTGTAGCTGTTCTTGTGGGGTTTCATGGGTGCTGATTTGGATGCAGAGTTGTCCACAATGAGGTGCTTCCATTCTGTGAGCATCCACCAAAGTTCAGCATTTATTTTTGTCTATATTGGAACAAAACCAAAGAATTTGGGGCCAGTTTTTGAAGACATATGATTGTATCAAAATATAAATATATTTTGATATAAATATTTTTAAAAAGAAAAAATATATATTTGTTTTCGAATCAAAACCTAGTTATCATAAGAAGGTTTCCTAGATTTAGGAGTGTTAGATTATCTTAATAAATAGAAGAGACTTCTGGACCATAACCTGGTCTCTGGGGTGGTTTTCCTAGTCATAAGAGAGGCAAGGTTAAAGCTCCTTCTGAAGAAGGGTTTTTCCTCTACATCATGTGTTTGATGACCCACTCAACCCCAAATCAAGTGATGAGGTATAACAGCTCTTTCTTTTCTGCTCTCTGTCATATGCACGTGAGAAATAAGCAGGGAAGCCCACAAGAAATCTGGTTGATGTGGATTTGTCTCCATGATGCATTTTACCCTTAATCATAGAATCATAGAATTACAGAATGGTTTGGGTTGGAAGAGACCTTAAAGATTAACCTTTTCCAACCCCCTTCCATGGGCAGACACACCTGGTCTTGAACACTTCCAGGAATGGGATGTCCAATAGTGATTCTTCCTGTTTCGGTGATGTTTCATGAGGAAAACAACGTCCCAGTGTCGTAGTTTGAGACCCCTAAAATCCAATTCCTGAGTCCAAGCCCCCCTCCCACATCTCACTTTTTTCCCCCACCACACCCAGCCAGTTCTGCTTTAGTGCAGGTGAAAGTGTAGGGCACCTCAATGAATGAAGCCTATGGGATCTACATGGAGAGCTCATACCCTCAGAAGTTCACATCCCACCCAAAGTTGGCTTAGCTCCCTGCCTAGCCCTAACCTTATTGCTGGATATTTTACCAGCAAGAAAACAAAATGAAAAATAATCCATGCCATGCCTTGATTAGGGATTAAAAATGTTAACTGGCCAGTGCCTTTTCCTGCAGGGGCACGCAGCCCCTACACCTTTAATTAGGGTAGCCCGTGGTACTTGCCATAAAGCTGATAAGTAATAAATAGCTGCCTTTGTCACATGCAAGTTCAGCATTGTGAAACGGCACACGGACGGCTTTAAAAAGCCTTTGATTAAACCCAGCACTACAGTAAATCTACAAACACAGAGGAAAGAAAAGAAGCTATTTAGTCTGTGCCAGTTCCCGGCATTAAGTATGCAAATTTCTCGGTGTCTTCAGCTCCCAAGAACAGCAGGCGCTGAATGCAGCAGCAGCAGCAAGCGGCACGACATCATTCATTTCAATCATTAAAACAAAAGCGGGATAAATCGCTACCTAATTTGTAAAATATGCTTATCATATAGGCTCTTTGGTCTTTAAGAAAAGCACCAGCTGAATGAGAATCACTGAATTATTTTGGAAAAAAAAAATCATAGAATCAATTCCGGTTTTCCCCCTTCTCCCAATGATTGTTCTTTTATTTCTTTTTCCTTTCTTTCTCCTTTCCCTTTCCCAGTTTCAGGTGAACCCTATCCGTAGCCTTCCCTCAAGCTCCCACCCAATGCCACAGGAAAATCACGGCCTAACATGCACAACTTGACATTCCCAGATCTGTCTTATCTCTCCCTCTTTCCAAAAAAAAAAATAGGGTAGCACCAATCAAAGCCCAGCCTGGAGCTCTGTGCTGGGCATCACCCATCACCCCACTGCCAGCATCCCGTCCAGCAGCCCCCACTGCCATCCTTGTGCAGTTGTTCAACAGTCTCCATTCCTCCCTGCATGGGAAAATAAATATCCAGACAGCTCATCCTGCAGCCTGCCTGGAGTTGCCTGCCCAGGGAGCCCAGCTGGGTGGTTCATCACCCCTGCACAGAGCCACAAACTGCCTCTGGCCTCTCTCCCTGATCCCAGGTGCTCAGCTCAGACCCCATCACTCCTTGCAAACAGAAGCAGTGAGGATTATTGGAACCAAGGGAGCATCACCACTGGATCCCTAGAAAGGTTAAATTCTACCCCATCTGAATGCATGGTGGCCTGCAGATAACTTATTTTCCCAATTAGACTGTTCCTTTTACATGAACCACTTCACCAGCTTCTCTTTGGCTCGTGGCTACTTGGGGTGCAGAGGATGCAAACTGAGGCTGCCCCTGTAACATGTGGCTCCTCTGCCTCTGCTCCACGACGTGTGTGTGATGAGAAACGGGGCCAACAACCCTGCTCTTGTATGAAAAGTGTCCTTTGATGCTTTCCCAGCTGTTCAGCCATTCAGCTGTTCCAGGATAGTGCCTCTGGCAGTACAGCTCCCCGCTGTGGCTATGCTGGGGCGTCAGCAGATGGAGCATATCGTGGTTATTGAAGCTGGATACAGTGGCTGTCAGCAGCCTTGCATTGCCTGGCATATGTAAATAGATCCCAGGCATCTGGTTGTGTCTTGGGCTGGCCACGTTGAAAAATATTAAAAGAAACCTCTTGGTTTGGGAGCTCCACTGGCTGTGGATGTTACCCTGCAATAGTCATCATGTGATTCATGATGTGGTAGATAGGAAGGGAGGGAAGGAGGAGTTTTCAAAGGGAGTAGATGTACAACTGTCTGTGCAAAATGCACTCCTGAGAGGTGACCTGGGTGCTGCTGGGACTGGATGGGTGTGACAGCACAGCCACAGGTGGGTGCAGCACCAGCACGGTGCTGCAGTGCCCAGAGGCTGCTATTGGAACAGGGATTCAAATGAAATAAGACAGGAGGCAAAGGGCAGAAACTGATGCACAAAAGTTCCACCTGAACTTCTTTACTGTGAGCACTGGAACAGACTGCCCGGAGAAGGTGTGGAGTCTCCCTCACTGGAGATATTCCAGATCTTCTGGACTCAGCCTTGTGCTAATGTGCTCTGGGATGACCCTGCTTGAGCAGGGAGGTTGGACCAGATGATCCACTGTGGTCCCTTCTAACCTGTGATTCTGTGATTCTATGAAATGCTTGATGTGCCACAGATGCTTGTATCATATTTTACTTCAGTTTGGTATCATAGAATCATAGAATATCATGAGCTGGAAGGGACCCACAAGGATCAAGTCCAACTCCTGGCCCCGTGCTGGACAATCCTAAAACACCTGCTCATCATTGGCAGGACGCTCAAGAAAGGGAAATTAAATGTTATCTCCAGTGTTCTTCAGGGTGGCCGTGTGTCACCCAGTCAGTCAGCAGATGAACAGATGAGTGCATTAAAAATCCAGCCCAAAGGGGTGCAGTTTCCATCTGACAGTAAACTCCATGCCTCCCTACATGGAGCTCACAGTCCTGTGCGTTTCTACAACCACATTTAATGACTGTCCAGTTGAGTCTGAGAAAGGATTTTCAGCCCCATTTTTGCCTCTAGGATGGTGACTCTTACCACTGATGTGTTGAACAGAATTGAAATGTTCTTGCATTAAATAGTGTCATTGTAAACCATCTAAAAAAACCAGCTTGATGCCAAATCATTGCACTCAGATACAGATAAGGGACCACTGAGGTTAAATGTGATGCACAGATATTGCAGGTGTCAGTGCCACGCCTTGGTAGATGCAGCCAAGTATAACCCCATTCTTTTTCCACGGGGCAAGTTGAGAAAACAATGTTTTCTTTCCTTCCAGCAGTGCCTGGCATGACAGAACAGCCACTCAGAGAGTTTTCTTTGCTTCTCCTCTGGAGATGGAACATGTTCTCCTCTCCTCCCGTCTGCTGTCCTTTGTCCTGACTCTGTGGGTGCTGTGAGAGGAACCTCAGCATCCCAACACACTGTGCAGCCAAGGGATGTCTCAGGCTCTGGTGTGGCACATCAGATCTCCCCTCCTTGGCCCTGCAGTCTCTTGGTTCTCTCTGCCACACAAATGCCTTTCCCAGCTACTGCCTGCTCCTATGCTTCATCCTTGGCTCCTTTTGCAACATCAGAGGAACATAAAACGGGGACAGGGAGAGAAATAACATCCTGAATATTGTGCCTTCTAATTAGGCTGGCAGTGATCAAACAGCTTCTCGGGAGCACACAGTGTTAGGCTTTCTGGCACGAGGCTTTCCAGCCATGCCGTATATTGCTAGAGGAAAAGAAAGTTCCATCCTTGTGGAAGCTCCTGTGGTCTCCTGGGGTCACGGAGCAGCTTTAACTGATCCAGCAAGACCTGGGGAAAAAAGGTGAAATCCAGATGCTTTCCCTGCCTTTGGTTACAGTGTCCTCACCGTAAAGGGACTTGTAGAAACTTCAGCAGCACAAGCTGTTCCTGCGATGTTGTATAAATATGTTTTATGTATAAATATGCATTTGAATCCGTGTTTGGACTCAAACCTGTCTGTTCATCCAGCTGTCGAGTAACCTCTGCAAACAGCAGGGTCCTTCGTGACAGATTGAAACCGAGAAAACCGCTGCCTGTTCTGCAAAACATATTTAATTTGTTAAAGAGATGGGAACTTTGTTGAATTAATAAGATGTGCTAGAGAAGGGAGCCGCTCTCCAAAGAGCTGAATCCTGGTTACAAGTGCAGTTTGCAGCTTGCTGGTAATCCTGCAATTAAAGCTACAGTACCAGTGTATCACAAAAATGGGATTTGCATAATTTGAAATTTGAGGAAAATCTCTAAATACTTTAATTTTGATAGAAACTGTTTCCACTGCTGACATGTGTCTACACCTATAATTTCAGTTGATAAATTGCTGTAATTTCTCCTCCATTTCATGTTCTTTCTAACATTAATTGTCAGTTGTAGAGTAAAACAGTAGAAAGAGAGAGAGAGAGAGGGAGAGAATAATGTCATTGTGCTTTTGTGGTGTGAATAGCCTTCCGAGGAATGATTATCTTCCACACAGATGCAAACAAAAAAAAAAGAGAGAGAGACCTCTTGGTTTGCACAAAACTACTGTGATGGGCATGAATGTCTCACTGTGAGATAGGGAAACGAGGAGTTAAAGCCAGGTAAATGTGCCTGGGAGTGGATGTGGCCATTTCCCAGGCTGCTGGAAAGAAAGAGGGACTTTGTGAGGATGTGGAGCCACAGAAGGTGCCTGGTGATGCACAGCTGGGTAGGAGGAGGCCTGAGCTGCGGGATTCCAGGGATTGAATCCTCCGTGTCTGCAGTCTCTTGCCACAAGCAAGACCCTCTCAGAGCCATCAGCAGCGATGGCCTCACCTGGTTGGGTTTTCCAGAAGGAGGTTGCCCAAATCGGGAGGGATAACGGCAAGCAGTGAGTCTCTGCGGGAAGCAGCCTTACAGCACCTCCTCCATCCAGGGTCTGCTCCCCATCCCACCTCCCCAAATGCCACTTTTCAAGCTACTTTTAAATAAAATACCCTTTCAAACAGAGGGCTAGTGGTACTAAATTATTCTATTAATTTATTATTCATGATGAAAAATTATTCTAATAAACGGTGAAAAATTATTCTAATAACATTCTATCCTATTAATATTCTGCAGTCGAGCAGTTAAACTCACTTCCTGTGGCTGCTCCCCTCCTTAGCACTGATCTATTTCTTACAGAGTTTATTGAAATTAAAATCTGCTTCTTTGGAAATGTGCTGCATTTAACAAAACCAGTGGGGGGAGATGAGCTGTGAGTGAGGAGAGAATCAGGCACTGATTTTTCCCTTGTGCTGACAGAGCAGGGGGATGCCCGTCGAGCTGGGAGCTGGGTGAATCCAAACTGCAGAGTCAGGGACGGCCCACCCTGGGTCATTTGGGTGCTGTCACCCCACAGACCATTAACTGTGAGCATTCAGTGTTGTTAATCCAGTGTCTCCCTACATTTCCTGGTGCAGGGAGATGGCTCCTTGCCTGTGCCTTTCCCTTGGCTGGAGCCCTGCAAGCTCCATTCCTGCACCTACCTCAGAACCCTGAGTTCACGTCTCTTCTCACCCGATCCTTGCGGCAGAAACCCCCCAAAAGCCCAAGGAGCTGCTCTGCCAGAGCCTGGACATCACCTCCACAGGAACAAGTGGAGCTTGTAGCCAAATTAAGGACAAGGCTGGGGACCCTGCTGTCATCCAGACCCCAGGGCTAGTCCAGGCAGCATCCTGTTGCCCTTTCTCCTGCAGCTCCCTGTGCCCTGGCACCACGTGCCTGCCAAGCTTCCTGCCAGAGATATTTTCCTAATGGTTCCTCTGCCTGCTCTGCTCACAGCCCTCCTTGCCTGCCAGCTGGCTGCTGTGGTCCTGGGCCCTTGCAGGCAGCTGGGAAGGTTTCATGGGTATTCAGGGCTCGGGAGCCCTGTGTACAGATGGCAGAGTACCCTCAGTGCCCAGCACAAGGTCCCTGGGAGCTCACTGCTCTCCAGCAGGACCCAGATCACTCTCTGTGTCCCCACTGGGGTCAAGCGGATGTGGAAGGCTGGGATCGGGGAGTTCCTGGTCCCCAGAGCTTGCAAGTCCACACAGCTGTCAGAGATTTACTGAGGAAGTGTCCCACAGAGCCACTGCAAAGTGGTGTCTCGGAGTTTCTCTTGCAGCTCGACACAGCATTTGAGTGATTTTGGAGAGCAGGCTGCAGCTGAGCAGGTGCCACTGGGCACTTCTGAACCTGCTTGTCCAGCCATTCAGGCACTGTATCATCTGGCTTTGCTTTCCCAGTCATCCATACAACTTAGAGGAAAAAAATATCTAACTTTACAAAGGAGCGGCACATCCAAGTCTACAGGTCTGTTGGCAAAAGGTGTTTTCCCCAAAGCTTCCCTGCCCATCCTTGGTTTTGTCTGCACCTATCTGCTCCATGCCAGAGCTAGATCATCTTCTGACCTTTCCTTTGTGCCTATTTTTTTTCTGATTGCCTCTACAAGCCTAATAACTCCTTGCACATTTATATCAGCTCCTTCCTGCACCTCCCCGCCTGGCACAGGTAGTTATGCCAATCGCACAGAGAATTAGATGCACAGGTGTGTGTTAAATGTTCTGGTGACTCTAAGTCCTAATCAAAAAGGTAACCTCCAGGTGACATTATTGCAGCTTTAACAAGTAGAGTGCCTCAGTAAAAGAACTTCATCTCAAAGGACTTCCACTGAAGCCATCTTCTTCTTTGTATGTTCCTCCCTCGCAGCATGGGTAATTAAAGGACCAGACACAGCTCAGAAGATTCCTTAGCTTTTGTGTTTGAGGATATCTTTCACTCTATTTTTTCCCTCTTCTCTGATGGCATATTAGATCAAGCCATTAAGCAACATCCTCTGTTTCTCCTGAGAACATTCATCAATAATAATGAATAGTGCTTGCTCCAGGGCTGCCCCCTCCTTGCCCAGGAATATCATTGGTACATGATACAACCCTGTCGGAATAACTCTGGCATTTGTTTTTATTTCTGAGATTCATTTAATGCGTAATTTTTTTTGTCTCTGGGATTGTGGAGGCCCTGCTTTGTTCTGGGTTTGGAAGCTGACAGTCAGCTAAAGCTGAGAGTTTATCTGATCCAGTGGGGAAAGGGGTTTACATCAAAGTAATGCACAAGTGGAAACTCCTTAATCCCGATTGACTGCGGTGCTGTACAACTGCCTCACCTTAATTACACATGGACTCAGCTGTATCGATGCATTTCTCTTTTTACCCCAGTATAATATAGTTATTTTGCATGTTTGCATGACAGCAGAACAAAATCAAAATATTTTAAACAAAAATTCTTGGTATTGGGTTATCTTTCCCAATCACAGAGGCAGGCACTGTGCAGCCTGTTAAGGGGCTTCTCTGAGTGTATGTCCTGCTCCTGTTCAACAGATGATGGATAAAATCTCAAAATAATTTTTCAGAGAGTAAAGGATTGGATTCAGGAAGTCTGGACAGTTCTCTGGAGTCAGGAATAGCAGCACACACCTAGAGCATCTCTGAGCACCAGTGAAGTTTGTCCTGCTCTGATTCTGTGCACACCAATCTTCTTTGTCCTGATTATTTTTTAGATTCAGTCAGACTCTGAGTGATGCAAATCTTGCTTTGCACCCTTCCTTCATCCTTGTTGCATAAGGGGTTTTCAAGGAAGCAAATCCATCAGTTACACAAAGCAAAATTATTCCAGGCAATATCTCAAGCTCCATTTTCCTCATACTGCTTATTTCACCTTTCTCCAAAAAGTTAATTAAGAGGTTTAATTCAGTGATGTTGGTGAAGTCATTCAGCCAACCTAGAGCAGCCCCACTCCATCACTGGGATGGTCCACATTACTCACAGACTTGAAGAGGTGCAACCACTGCCTCAAACCCAGCCAAAACCTGCTTGTGCATTTACCTAATAAGCTCGTGTTCCTGAGCTCTGTGTTCATCCCAGTCCCTGTTTGCCCACGGTGCTCACAGCACGAGCTGTTCCTTTGCAGTCACCTGTGCTTGTCGCAAACAAGTGACTCCACTGCTCCCAGCCTCGCTCGGTGACCAGGATCAGGCACTTTGGGCTCCCTGAGTTTATCTTGGATGGCTGTTTTGCAACCATTCTTTTTTCTTTTTTTTTTTTGCGAGCGTGATTTCAAACTTTTGCAAGGTGAACGCTCGTCCCCGAGCCGATTATCGCAGCGGTGAAGGGCAGAACCCTCCTTTGTGCCAGAGACTCCCCGGCTGCTCTCGAGGGCCTTCGTGCTTCCCTCCCCGCCGCAGCGCTTTCATGGTGCTCTTGATGTGGGGATGTTTATCTTCGCTCAGTTCGTACCCATTGGTGCATCTCTCTGCTAAAGTGCTTTTACTCAGATTGTGAAACCCACTGTAGTCTTGTCTTTGTTAAGAAGATAAGCTACAGCAGGAAAGCAGCAGCAGCAGCAGCAAGAAAAAAATTCCTCTAGTGCGTTCTATCTTTTTCTCCCAAGGAATATCACACAGCTTGGACAGCTACTGTAATGCTAATAGACAAATCAAAACTCTGAGGAGCAAAATAGAAACATCCAACTGTATTAAATAAGGGGGGGTTGTGTGTGTTTGAAAGCTCACAAAAAATCTAGATATTAAATTGATGTCCTGGCACTTGTGCAGTGTAATGGGCAGATTCAATTAAAAGAAGAAAATATGTCCAGCCTGTAGTGTGGGCTAAGCAGCAATAAAAAAGCAAATCAATTTTTCAGGAGTTTCAAAGCCTGGTGCAGATTTCCAGAAGGCACAAGCCAAAAATATATTTATTAAAAAAGACCCCAGGGGCTCAACAGTGTCATTTTAACCCAACTACTGCACCTTCAATATGATGAACTGTCACGATATTTTGAGAAATACTTTGTAAATAATCCATTTATATGTATAGATATAGCATGTTCTATATGTATAAATAAATGCATGTGCTTCTGTTGCATATATACAATGACATTGATTATTTGAAGGAGGTGCAATGGTAAAAAACACAGATCAAGCTAAGTTATATTCATGTTCACAAATACCCAGTGTAACAGTAGGGTGGGGGTTTCCATATGGCATTAAATTAGGGAACTATATATGTTTATATACATATATGCATGAGTGTGAGTGTATAAATGTGTCTATATGTAGATGAATGTGTGCACACACATACATTTAAATACATGTGCTGATGGTTTATTTGCAGAATATTCCAGATGTAACTCTACCAAAATTCCTGGGTTTAGGTTCTTAGGCTGAAATCAGAGTTTATCCAACCAGCCCAGTGCAAAACCAAGAATGGCTGCTCAGACTTCCACAATTCCCTCCAGTCGAACACAACAACCTTTAAAATCAAAGGGTGGGGAAGTTCCCACCCCCCTTTTATTTTTTAATCCTACCCAAAGCATAGTTGTGACACGTTGAAATCGACTGCAGAACTCCTGGGTGAATAAAATAAGGGCTTCCATTAAAAAAAAAAGATTTTGAGGGATCCATTTGAGCTTTTGGTCACTCATTGGCTGGATCAAATCTAGACATCAAGAATAGTAAGTCCTGCTGCCAACCATGGACTCAACCTGCTTCAAGGCCAGGTTGGAACAACCTGATCTGGTGGAAGGTGTCTGTGGTGGGAGAGTTGGAATGAGATGAGTTTCCTGGTCATTTCCAACCCAAACCATTCCAGGATTCTATGATTCTGTTGCGTCAACAGGGAGGCTCTGACACCCAGCCAGCTTCCCACATTTGCATGAGGGATTTTTACTGTCTCTTTTCTTCCCCTCTTTGTTTTTCTGCCACCGTTGTTGACAAAAACAGGTGATCATAAAATGTTTCACAGTGTTCAGGCAGCAAACCGAGAAAAAATAATTTTCTCTTGTTACACTGAGCCACAGATTTATTTCCCCAAAGAAACCCAAGTGTGACTGCAAAGATAAAATAAATAAAAAAAAAAAAAAAAAAAGAAAAAAAAAAGGAGTAAGCAGCATGGTGGTGATGATCAAGGTGCCCTTCCAAGAAATAAATAAATAACCCCAAGCTCCCAGCACCTCCACGTAGGTCACACCACACCCTGTGTCATTACACGGCCTCTCTGTGTAATCAGGATGGGAAAGAGCTCGGCAGAGTGAGGACCTCCCATTTCAAACCCCCAGTGCTAGAGACAATATATACCCAGCTGGCAGGATGGATGTGGTTTTTATTTAAAACACAGACAAACATGTACACAGAGGGAAAGAAACCCTGCAAAGCCAAATTTGCTTCTAAATCTATTTACATTTGGCGAGGCTCAAGATCACCTTGAACCATCTTTGCTATTTCCTTTCCTTTTTCCTTTGAAGTTGCAAGTTCCACATAAGCCCTTCAGAAAAAAAAAAAAGAAAGAAAAAAGAGAGAGAGAGAGAAAGAGAGAAAAACAGAAAGGAAAAAGAAAAAGAAGTGTGTAAAGACGCCATTTGTGATACGTATTTTTTAATAATGTCATTTTAAAAGGTTGAAATGTTGTGGTGTCTTTTGCAAAGTTATGCCATTTAAACAAGATAACATGGCATTTTACCGTTAAAGACAAGACCCTCTTTTTCACTCGTACCTTTGAACAGCTTATCATTTTGCAATAATATCCTTCAGCTATATAGCTCTGTTCTTTTTCAAATGGAGGACATCTCTTCTAATTGTGCTTATGATACCAATTAGCATTGGGGTTTTCTGCTTTTATTAATAAACAGCCTTTCTAAGAGCACCATGGCTGTCCTAAATATTTTTTTTCTCCTATATGGGATTCAGGAAAAAATTGTAATTAATTCTTCTTCCAGTGAAAAAGCAAAGCTATTTTTAAATTGCATCCCTGATAGAATTAACAAAGTGTTAGACAATTAACAGTCTTTCTTTTTATTTTTTTCCGTTCTTTAAAATGCAGATTCAGTTTAATACTGTTTTCCCCTTCATCCTTTTCTTGTGTCCTAATTGTTAGCTAAGTAGTGTCAGGGCTGTGTGTTATCGGCCAAGGCAGGTGTCAGGTTTAATATTATTAAAGATGCAATTACTCCTTTCTCAAGCACAGCTTGTCAGTTTAGCTCATCGATGTATATATCAATACATTTTTAAATGGAAAAAAAAAAAAGTCTGTTTCCCACCCATAATTATCTCCTTGGTATCTTGCCCCTTATTTTGGAAATGTCTCTCTAACCCCAGTACACAGGAGTCCTGGGAATATAATGAGCTGTGACAGTCTGAATGAGCTGCACAATCATATTCCTCAACTTAGAATCATGAAATTATTTAGGTTGGAAAAGACCCTTCAAATCACCCTAAAAAACAGACAGTGAGACTCTGAGGATGCTCTATTGGGTCACTTTGAACAAGGGAACCCATGAAAGCTTGGGGAGCTGACTGATTTCTTGACATGGGACCTGCATCACGTAAGGGTGCTGGGAAAGTGGTAAGGGAAAATGTTGATTTATGGTGCCAACACCCATAAAGAACATGTGAATGCAGGGCTGGGAGTTCATGTGCTGCCAAGCAGAGCTCCAAGTATCTGCTCTGGAAGCATCACAGGGGAAACCCTTTGAGTTATGTGGAGTCAGTGGCCGAATTCCTCCTCCCCTGTCCTTGGGAAGCTGATGAGTTCAAAATGCCACTGTCCCCAATTGCACCTTTTGGATTTGGGTTTCTCTTCAGTCACCATTGCAGCTACTGTCCCAGAGAATGTGCTGGATGGATGGTTTAGTCACTAAAAATCGGATTCAACATTAATCAAAACTGTTCGTTAGACATGACTTGAATTCATAAATCATTTTAACTAGCAAAGGTGGAAAAACTGAAATAGTACTTTTTGTTAGCAATTCCTTTAATTATATACTTGCAAAATTTCAAACTCATGTTTTCTTTTCAGCTCTGGATAAATCTTATTTTAGAGTAGTGTTTGGGAATCAGACATTTCATTTTGGACTGAACATACTCTGTTTGACCCAGAATGAAGTACAGATACACACTGCCCTGCAATTTGGCCACCATTCAAAAAATCAATTATTCTCAAAGCTTACACTGTGCCCCTTGAGGGAAATTGTTCTCTGACCACTCCTGGTCAGATGAACCATGTCCTGAAGGGTATATAAGCCATGAGCAGGTAACAGTTTAACAGATCAAGTTATGGTATTCACACATCTTCATCCAGCATCAGCACACCAAAGTTATTTTCACTCTGACACTTTCTTATTAGTCTACACCCTGTTCTTTTTCAAGATGAGTGCCCAGAATATCCACAGCCCATATTTATTACCATCCCAACTTGCATCTTGCAGATTGGTCATTCCATCATGAGGATGATGCTCATTGCCAGGTCAGCTTCCATTTACTCTGGAAATGTGCAGATATTCTTTGCTGTGGGACCTAATCTTCAGCCCAAGAGCTTCTGAGCAAACACAGATGAGAGTTCTCCAGTTCAGAAAAAAATATGAAATGTAATGGGCTATTTTCATAGAATCCCAGAATGGTTTGGATTGGAAGGGACCTTATTTCTCATCTCATTCCAGCCCCCCTGTCATGGACAGGGGCACCTTCTACTAGACCAAATTGCTCAAAGCCCCATCCAACCTGGCCTTGAACACTTCCAGGGATGGGATATTTATGGGAAATATGTGCTCCTTCAGTGTTTTATCTGAGAATGTCATGACCAAAAAGCATTTCCAGCAATGGAAACTTTGAAAATAATTGGCCAAATATGTGAAAAAATAGCTGATGTCCCTCCCCAAGCTCTTTCTGCTTTCCACTGATAAAATTCAAGGCCAAAAACCTTCCCCAGCCCAACGCTGCTTCAGCACTTCATTCCCTCCACCCTGACGTTGCCACGACAGGGGCCACTATTTCGGTGCCACGTCTGGAATTCAGCTCATCCTCTTGGCCATGACCCACATCAGCCGGTTGCTTTCGTGCTGGGAGCAGAGCAGGAAGAGAAGGCCTCTGTTTTGGGGTAATGACTCAGTGATTTCCAGGCATCCTTGTTTAGTGACAGTGTTTCCCTGCTCTGGTGGGTCACACGTGTCCTCTCCGTGCTGCTCCGGGTGTGCCGGTGGCTGCACAGGTTCAGGTCTCTCCCGGAGCAGCTGCCGGCTCAGCAGTGCACGGCTGGAGACTGACAACTAATGGTTAGTTTGCAAATAGCTGCGTGAGAGACCAGAGAATAATGTGTGAGGGGTGGGGAAAGAAGGGAGGAAGAGAAAATTAAAGAAAATTGATTCCTGATTAATTTTTATTTAGTTTGATTTTCATTGTCGGAAATAGGGTTCTTAATGCAGAGTTTAGCTCATGGGGTATCGGGATCAGGCAGGGTAGTAGAAACTGTGACTGTAATTAAAAGGGCCTCATATTCATCTCAAACTTAACTTCTCCAAGCTTAATTCTCTTCTCAACCCAGGACAAATCAGAAATAGTTTCATTTCTGTTAATACAGATGCAGAGATGCTGCAGGAAAAGCTACTATAGGTACCATGGCCTGGCCACCTGCATCTGCAGATGGCAATGGGGAGTCTTCAGTGCAAAAGACTGTAAAATGGGAGTTCTGGGAGAGCATAGATGATTTTAGGAAGACAAGGCAGGAGGAACTGTGTGTGTGTGAGCTGGTAACAGACTCTGTGTCCAGGAAGGGTAACAGAAAGGTTACAAAAAGGGGGACCTGCTGCCTGGAGACCCTTCAAGCTTCTGCACTGTAGGCTGAGAACGACAGCTCTGTGAGTGCTGCAGGGAGGAACATGAAGGAGGAGGCGGCTATGAGACACTTTCCGTTCTGTGGGAGCTACCTGGGAGCTACCTGGCTACATCTTTTCCTCACCTTTGAGATTTGCCACCTGTGAATTTTAGCTCTGAAATTTGCTGTCAGGATGCCATCGTGCTGCTTCTCTGCTATAAGGCCCTCTGCGTTATATTGGCAATAGCATCTGATTGTTGCACTTTGATATCACTGAATAGGTAATCAGACCACTCTTTATTTTAGCCTGAGGATATGCCTTTGATTTGTAGGGGTTGGCCATTTCTTATCTGAGTTTGAAAATGGGATTATTTAAATGTGTATTGATGTTTTTCATGTGGTCTAACTGTGCAGTTCAACATGGTAATTCAAATCGTAGCTATACCAGATTGTTATCTAATCTGATAAAATATGAACAGCACAAAGCCAAGATGATGAAACAATCGGGATTGTTGACTCACTGGGGTCCTGCTAAATCCAGTCTGCTTTCATACTTAATTATCCTGTCAAGTTCCTCGAATCTTAGCTCCTCCAGCACTGCGATGGAGAACGGTGGTAGTGACACCACTTGGTGAATACATAAGTTGATCGAAATAATTTCAGCAGATACAATGGCTATTTATGCCTCAACTGTGATATGAAAAACTACTGATTCAAATACCCTAGACTGCAAAATTGTCCCTCTTAGCATTTCTAGGTTCACTGAAGGCTGTTATTAAAGGCCTCTGGAAGTTAATGTTTTTTCTAACATGAGCTGCCGCCTGACTGTCTCATACCAGAGGGGGAAAAGAGCAAGTGAAAATTAAGCCTTCCTAATTTTCTCCCTAAACTGGTCTTTACCAGCTCCCTACACCAGGCACTGTACCTGACCCTTAAAACAGTTGGACACCTACAGCCCATTCTTCCTGATGTTGCTCATATCATATTTTATTCTTATTATGACTGCAAGTTTTATTGAAAGATAATTCATCTGCATTAATTAGATTTAGAAGATAAATTTTAAAGGCTATCACCACCACTTGAAAATAACTCATGTTATCACTTATTTTATTGATTGTCTATAGGAATAATCATGAGAGTAAGAGTTGCATCACCAATGGCAGAGGTAATGATGTCTATAGCAGATTAAAACAGGTATTTCAGGTATTCAAGAAAAGTAGCATTAAGGATCAAGCAGAAGTAGCTGAAATATTTTAATGGACTGAACTGAAATCATACTCCTGTAAGTTTTACAAGGGTCTTGTCTTTGCTGTTAATTTGAGGTCAGCATTTTTCTCTCAGTCTGTATTAACCTGTAGAGTAATCTGGGTATGAAGGAGACCCATTGATAATGATGTTTTAAGTATTCAGAGAAGAAAAAAAGGGCCCATAAGTGTTCACAGAAATCCCAAAGATCAAAATATCACTGTGTCAAGCATCTTCCACTGATTAACTCACTGGCAGATTCACCTGTGGATGTATCTGAAGCAATCGTTAAGAGCTTTGTTATGGTCTAGAGCAGCCAGTCAAGCATCCTTGTATTTAAAATTGAGTCCAAAAAATATCCAGATATTGAAAGATGTTGCTTTATCTACTCAGTGTGTTTTAAAAGGAGAGCCGCTGCTTTGATTAAAACCATTATCAACTGTGACACTCAGTGATTTAGATCAAAGCCATTAATGTCCCCTTTGAGAGGCAGCACCAGGTAAAAATACCCGATTTTCAGATCACTGAGCACCTTGCAGTGAAGGAAGGACCATGGAAACTTCTGGTCATGAATGGTACAGGAGCCTCAATCCACCAGATTTTCATGTTGGTCCTCTTGAAAATTGTAGCTATTATGTTTAAATTAATTATGCTATTTTCTGTTGAAATTGCAGAGTGCTGTGTGGGAGAGCCTTGTCCAGCCCCAGTGCACACAGAGTGATGGGAGGCCCTGCCCTAGACTTTCAGAAAGGCTGTAATTAGAATGGAGAGGAAAGACCAACTGTTGTTTGAAAATGTTAGTGCTAAAGGTCTCCTTTAAGCTGGTGTCTTGTAGAAGCCTATATCTCTCATATAAACTGAAGAAAAAAAATTGTTACTTTTCTGTTCTGTATTATTCCTTCCCTGCTTCCCTGGGGATCCGGGCCTTTCAGAGGTTCTCAGAGGTGGGTTTGAGCCTGCCCTCCCACTCAGCCCCCTCCCTGCCTCCATCAATACCATTTCTCCAGCTTTCCCATTACATTTCCATGGAGCCATGGTGCCACAAGCCTTTCCCAACCCCTGCTGCTGACCATCTCTCTCCCACCTGCTCCTCAGTCCCACATCACCCTTCCACTGAGACCCTCCACCAGTGAAGGATGCAGCATAGATCCAAACCAACCTCATGGGGAAAATCAAGGGAGATTGATCAACAACTGCTCTGTGAAAGAATAAGGTGATGGGAAACCCCCCTGCCTGGGCAAACATTGAAGAGCTGTGTGCCACCCCTCTGCTTGGGACTGCCACCACTGGTGGGACCCCAGCCTCATGTTTATCCATAGAGCTGTAACTGGCTTCAGCACCACAGACAGACAGACAGCAGAGCAGACTGATGCCACAGCTGCAAAGAGGGTGCTTTCTCCATGCTGTCTCCAGGGATTACAGCCTGAGAAAGCCAGTTCTGTGCACATACACGACAGGGTTTCAGAGCTGGGTAAGCAAAGGTGTGTGAGGGGATGGGGTTAGAGTTGTGTTTTTCTCTGCTTGTCCATATTCTTTGCATTTCAAAACCAGAGGTTGATCAGGGCAGGACCCACATTCATAAATGTTTTTTGATGTAGCAGAACTCTGTAAGCTCATACCCCCGGGGCATCCATCACTTCCACCTTCCCACTTGGAGATAGATGCAGAGCATCACACCTCAGGATCCACATTAGTGTTTGGGCTGAGCAGACCTTGCTCATTTGGAAAAACACTGAGTATTTATTTACTTTTTTTAAGTATAAATCCTCTCCTCATAGGATTCATCTTCCACCCCAAGAGCTCCTTTGTGTGGCTGCCACCTCCCCAGGGCTGCTGTCACATTTTCCCTGTGCACATGGACCTGATGGTGACCCTCATTCCCAGCCACACCTGGGCTTGCTGATGAGGTTCAGAATGCCTTAAAATAGGTTAATTTGTAGGAAAGTGACAGAAATAAATTGCTGGCACTTTTGTGTGCTGATAAGTTTAACCTTTTTTTTCCCTGAGCAGCTAAATTGCCAATCATCCGGAAACACACTGGAGTTCACCCGTTACATAAAGGAAGCTGTTAGTCTCATTTAAAACAATATTGACCTTTTTCCTGTCCTTTCCATTTTGACTAAATTACAGGGTACATTTTTTGAAATGTGGCTTTTGTCTGACTGTAACCAGGTGACCCTGATTTTTCCTCCTTTTTTTTTTCCTCACTTACAGCTTTCAACCTTTCCTTTCTACTTCCAACATATTTCTTAGTTTAACCACTGGGATTTTCAAATCCAGAGACATTAAAAAAAGAGTTTGCATGATACATATATTTTCCAATTCACCTGGAAACTAAAGAAAGCTGAGCTGAAATACATGGTGTGGGAGTAGCAAGGGGCATTATAAAATGATTGCAAAGTGTCTCTGTTCTTCCAAATTCGGATCAGTGAGTGTGTATGAGCTTTCAGTTTGGCTCAAAATTAATTGCAGATGCAACATTACCAATAGATTGTCTTCTGGGAGAGAAAACATTCCTGCTAGCAAAGGATTGGGTTTTTTCCGTGTTTTTCCCTTGAATCAGGCTGTGAGCACATGTAGCTCCTTGTAAAAACCAATGTAACTCGTTCTGAGAGGGTTTTTTTCCTGCACAGAAACATTTTTTAGCTCATCTGGGGCCTTGGGCTGAGCCTCCAATGTCAGCTTCTGAGCACATTGGAGCGAGTAAGAGAATGCAAAAGTGAAGCTCGAGCTGTGTTTATTGGACCCAATCCTTCTAATAGCAGTGTGGGCTCACAGATATATTCTACGATGTTTCCTTCATTATTTCCTAAGGAAATATAAAGAGACAAAGTCTCCCTGCTCTGCCTTCCTTCCTTCCTGGCCAGTGCCCAGTGGCCACTTGACATCAACAGTATTTCCCCAGACTGAGTTGAAGCCTCAGCTGGGGTAAATCCCTTCATCTCCGTCAGCTGAGAATCCGAACCATCCCCCTATACATTTATTAATGTGCTTATGGCATTTGTTTCTTGTATTAATTTTTCCTAGACAAAACCTAAAAATATTCCCATATACGTTCTGCTGGCTCTTGGCTCATATAGAAATGTGTCTTCTAATGCCAAACTGAAATTAATACAGGCATTACAGGCATTTGTGTAATTCAGACGTATGTCGGTTCTTTATATTACTTTTTCTGAATCACTGAAGTGTGGGTTTTTTCCCCCAGTTGGTCCTATTTTAATAGTTCCAGGGTTTTTTTGCAGGAATCCTAAGATGTAGGAAGCTTTAGAAAGGTTTAGGATTCCCTGGCAAGGGAAGCATTCATGCTTCCATTAAACTTAGAAAATACAGGCCTCTTGTGGGGGAGAGTTTATCCCACAGGTTTGATGCCACAATACTGAGAGGCCAAAGAGAACATATCTTCCAGCTTTAACCCCACCTCTTCAATATTTGATTAATCTGAATCAGTGACATTGAAAATGGCTTGAAACATTTAATCATCTAAGAGATATTCAGAGACTAGAGTGCATTTCAAATCACACTGCCAACAGAGAAAAATCATTTTTTCAATTGCTTACTGGTACAATGTTCAACCCATCTGGGAAAATATTTGGGTTGTATTGCTGGGATTTGATTGACTCTCCTGCCAATACCAAAATTTTAATAATCTGTGAAGGGACAAATTATTCCAGCCACCACCTCTATGTTTTGTGACGAGGCTTTGGGAGGGGAGTGAGATGCTTTGCACTCAGCTGCAGGTGCGGCTGTGGCTGCGGCGGCTACGTGGACTGCAGGCAAACAAGTTCCTGGGGTTAACTAGCATGTGCTCCTGCAGTGTGCCCCTGCCTCTGCCTCTTCTCCTTGTCTTTCTGGGAGGTGAGCAGCCCAAACCCTCCTCTGAAGGACAGAAGCATTGCATTTTCCCTTTGGGCTGGCGGACCTGCAAAGACGCTGCCTCGCTAAAGATTTTGGGGCTTTTATTTAATTCTAGTAATGCTGGTAGAGCAATTGCCTATCTTTCAGTTCTACTTTAGAGCATAGGATCCAAATATCCCTTTAGAAGCACACGGTGCACTGATGTGCACACTGGACTTATGCAATGACAGGAATAAAATCACCCTCCCTGCTCTCTGCAGCCTTGAGACTGTCTGGTTTTGCTCAGCATTCGTATGTGCCTCCGTGTAAAATTGCCCCGCACAATTATTCAATCTCATGGCAACTATTCAGTTTGCAAAGCAAAAATAATCATGTGATTACCCTGTAATTAGCTGATAGTTACTAATCAATTACATCTGCAGAGTTTGCCTTCCATTGAGGAGGTTTGTGGTGGTGGTTTACGGGTAAAACTCGGTGCCTGCCCCGAGCAGTTTATAGACATCCAGCCTGGGTTTGCTCTATGGCTGAGCAGGTGCTGTGGCTGGAGGAAGAAATATGGGACTAAACTTTCTGACTTTAATGGCAGGAGTCACATGTCATGGTGTTGGAGGGGTCTGGGTAGGATGGGCCTCATCTCATTATGGAGGGATTAATGGTGAACAGGTTGGCTGAAAAAAACATATTTGAAGGAGGCCTGAGTAAAGAGAGCAAATGCATTGTTTCCAAAGCCTTTCCTGTGGTCAGTTGTCTCCTCCAGGCTTAGCACAGCTTCATTCACTGGGGTGGTTTGATACCCTGCAGCAAAAACAAGCACAAACTAACGTGTGTTCTGCAGGTATTTATTTACCTTGATATTCCTGTAGGGATGAGCATTACAGTCTGCAAAAAGTAAATATTCATGTGTGTTGGCAGTGAAGGTTTGCTCTTCTGACATGTGGCTGGAAGTGAGGCACTAGGATACCTGTCCCCCCTCGACAGTGTCCAGGCCTGGAATATTTGCAATTGGTGAGAAAAGAGGATTAGAAAATACCTTTGAATAACCACAAAAATCTGGCTGAGTCCTTCGTCTCTGGACACACCCTCAAAAAACTCTCCCTAGAATGTCCGTGGCTGGAGCTGGAATGTTCATTCAGTGCACGGAGGAGGGGATGATTTTGCAATATAAGGAGCAGTGCTGGGAAAACTGAAGGGAGAAGTGAAGCTGTCGGCAGGTTTGAAGAACAGTTTGATAAATATTTCTGCTGTGAAAGAAGGAAGTAAGACATGACAAGAATAGAGATGTGTCCATGAGAAGTTAGACAGGAATTTAAAGGGATTTGAGCTTGATGCTGCAGGGGAGAAGCTTATTTTTGAGAGAGAAGGAGGGAAAGAGTAAAAATACCGTGGAAGAGGGAGAGGGACAAACCCTGAGGTTATAAATCAGGAAGATCAATGCTCGAGGGAGCAAGAGGAGGGAGGTTTAAGGGCCTTTGGGCAGAAAAACATGTAGTTGGGTGCAAAAACGTGTCACCTGCCCAGCCAGTTGTGAAGCCTGGCAAGACTGCACCGTGGTCCCTCTGCTCTGATCCTGGGTGGCTGCTGCCAGCTCCAAGGACCACGGTCAGGCTGGGACGAGCCTCACTGCGGGGAAGTGGGGCTGGATGCCTGAACCCCATCCCCTCACACCTGCACAGAGCGGGTGGAACCCATCCTCCCCACCAGCACCTACCTCCCTCCCTTTCCATCAGCCGAACCTCCTGTTAGGAAAGATCCCGACGACACCATTAAAATGTCTCACGTCGATTGCAAATTCATTGTTCGCTAAAAGCTAATCCAGGCGCGGGTAAACACAATGGCCCCTTTTCCCCCAGCCTGACGTTTCATTTACACAAGAGCTGAAGCCGCCGCACCGGCGCTGCCACGCAGCCGTCAAGCATTGATTGTGCTATTCAGCAGGATGGCTCAATAATTACAGCCCCGGATCTCCAAACCCCACCAAAGAGCAGGCTTACCACCGCCAGCCTTTGTTACTAATTGTCCTTCAGGATACTTGAGATGAATTACTGTGGCTTACATTTTCCTGGTTTTCCTTTCCCTTCTATTGGGTTAATATAAAGAGAAATCTTTCCACTTAGCGGAGCTGGACGGATCAGACAAGTGTAGCATTGACTGTTGACAGCACTTCATAAAAAAACCCTCTGACTGCAAACTGTCTCATTGATATGTTCAACTTGACACATGGGATTGATTTTTGATTGTTTTACAAAGCTCGCCTGCGCATGTTTTCATTATCAAGGCTGGGCAGTTTTCATACCAACACTTCGAAAATGTTAGAGCTATTAATATAATTTGATATCATCTATACTGCATCTGATTGTAACAAGTAACCCAACAAATTAAGCCTCTTTCACCAAAGCTCTCCAAAATGGATTGCACTCCTGATTATTCTCTTAGTTTGTTTTGTTTGGGGATGCATGATAGAGCAGCAAAATTATTTTAGTTCAAACTTTTTAATCCTGCTTGTTGCGAAGGCAGAATTAGGGCTGAAAGCTTTAAATTCAAGACAGGCAAACGCAATTAGCGTCGAATCCATGCTTATTCCAAACAACTTCATCAGGACCTGGATCAGCTCCCATGCAGACTGTGCCGGGCTGCAGCTCAGGAGGTGATGGCACGCTCAGGGAAAAGACATTGTCAAACATTCCCTACATACATGGACCACCTGGATTGATGCCTGTCTTTCATTTATTAACTCTGCAGTCCCTAACTGTCCCTGTAGTCACCCTGCAATCCCATTACCTCTGCCTCCAGGCCCTAATCCACCCTTCCCCTTGCTCTTTCCCATCTTTCTCTGGCTGTGCTACTTCCTCACAAGCCTTCCTGATCCTCCAGAAACCACAGAAAGGAGCTGTGATGTTCCTTGTTCTTTCTCATACAAGCACTTCCCCTGCTGATGGGAGTCTTTGCACAGCAGTGGCCTGGAGCCAATCCGAACTACTCCTGAAATTTAGGAAGAACTTTTCTCCCTCCTGGGACAGATTGAAGCCATGGGTTATGGTTGAGTACCGTGACTGCTGTGGGTAGCTGGCCCACGTAGGGAATAAGCTCCTTCTGCCAGTCCTGTTTAGCAGTTACCCTTCGGAAAAAACCTGCCTGCACTGCCTTTGCCTTTTTTTAAATGCCATATGTAAAAGGGAGGAACGAAACCATCTAAGCTGAATTTTAGAAGCAGGAGGCCCACAGTCCATATGTAAAACTGTTGCCGGTTTTGCTCCCGCGCTCGTGTTCTCCATGTACGCAGCCGGTGGGATCACCCACTCGGGACCCCAGCAGCACACCCTGACCAGGCAGCCTAGATTTCATAAGATTGTCCTTTTATTTTTCTCCAAACACAGGGTAAAAAAAGAAAAAAAAAAAAGAAAAGAAAAAATATTTTCCATCACTTCTCCCCCCTCAGCTTTTTTCCCCAATAATTAATATTTCTTGGTGCCACGCATCATTTTTCTGAACCCGAGGTACGATTGCCTCAGTCGCCATCAGCTGGGCAGGGTCTGGGAATTTCCACTCCTGAACAAATGCACATCTTTGTTTTCTTTTCATAAAAAAGCACGGCCTTAAACAGTGTGTAAACACTCTCCTGCGACTGTGCACCCTCTTCATAACCCTTCCACTCGAACAAAGTGATTGTCTGAACTGAAATCGCTTCACTGAGATGATTAAATTAGTTCCTACATGCCAGAGATGTACAGAGGTCTTGACATTTATATTTGGGTATTAGAGTCTGACATTCAAATGTATCCCTGTTTGAAAACAGTGTAATTTAAAAAGTAGCACAAAATCCATTAGTATAATAGGGGGAGAGGGCGATGCTTTAATTTGTGGGGGGCTGTGCAAAATGATCATTTCCAGGGGCTGCAGTAAGGGCAGAGCTGCGGTGGCTGGGCTGGTGCAGGCAGAGGGGATGTGCTCCCCCAGTGTCCCCAGACACACCAACACCCCAAATATCACACCCACAGAATCCAGGGTAAAACCAGCCATGGGCTGCACACGGCTGAGATGTCTCTAAACCACAGTGGGTTTGTTTTGACAGGACACAATCCACAATTTCTTCCTGCAGCTTGAAGCACACCTGTGGCTGGGATGTCAAACCAATATCTCCAAAAAGGCAAAACAAACAAATAATGCCGTTCTTAGGGATCCCAGCAAGCAAAAAGTTGAGATACATATGCAGGCAACTTATCCCAATTTCACCCAGCACCCCTATAAAGAGAATCTTTATTATGTGAGTTCTGTATTATGTGGTATGGATGCTATAGGCTGTGGGTTGCCACTATTTAGGAATCAAAATGATATGGTTTTTAAGTATCTTTGGCCCAATGCTACACTATTTAACAGGTTTATTAGACTCCTCTATGAGAATCCAAATCCCACTTTTTAGCATGGCTTGGATACCCAAGCAGAGTCTCTTTTGCCTGGAAATAGGATTTTTAACTGTAATACAAGCAGTTTTGTCACTTTTCAGTGTTATTTAGAATGAGTGAATGCAAATGACATTATTCAATTTGCAGAAGCGGTTTCATTCATGAGGTGACATTAACATCTGGTACCTAAAGGAAACATTGTTCACCAACTAAAATAAAAAAAAGTCTGACTGATAAATTCCTGAGAGCAAATCCCCTGCTACACCAGCAGTGAAGCAGCCCAGTAGTTTCATTCTTTTTCATCAAAACACAACTCTCTGTTGGGATAAACGTGTTTTTCCCAGGACGTCCCTCAAATGTAGGGGAAGAAAAGAATTTTAAGGTCTGGGCTGGAGCACATGAGCGTTGCAAGGAAGAAGGAGCCCGTGATAAACGTGTTTGCCTATGTTTTGCTGGTGTGTGTCTCACATATTTATTATTCTCATCTGCAATATTGATGACCAAGGACCCATCTCGCTGCACATGCGTCTTTCTCCCCTTCTCCTGACTTGCGCAGCTGAAAAACGCTGGGATTTTTTTTTATTGCTGTTTTCTCTTTGAGCAGTGAGCAAAACGCCCTGATGGTAATGCCAATTCATTTTCCCAGGTGAAAAAAAAAAAAAAGAAAAAAGAATGAATATAATAAAATAAAACCAGTAGAGGAATCAGGGCAGGCTACTGCAATCAATAGACACCAGAGCTGGAAGACATTGTTCTGCCTGTTGGGAGCAGGTCAGGAGAGGGGGATATATCCTGAATGTTAAATATGAGGATTTTATTATGCAGGGGAACCCTCATTTTAAAGCAATGGGATAAAACCGCATTCAGGATCAAGATGAGCCTTCAAAATAGTGAAAATTGCTCACACAGCTTGGAAGGCAGGTATCTCTGTTTTGGAAAAACAACTCTTAATTAATTGGGAAAAAATTGGCACAAGAATAAGTGTGAATATACAAATGTATACATGGGTGTGAGTACATATACATAATACACTTATTTATTATGCACGTGCTGGGGTGTGTGTGAGTGTGTGTATGTATGATAAGAATAATGAGATATAACAAAAATGAGGGGACAATTATTCTGATCTTTTGTAACCCATCTAAGCTGGGCAAATTATCATTTTGAGCAGTCTGAAAACAGAAAACTAAGCATAATAGACATCAGGGAGGCATATTTAAAAAATGAATTAAGGAATAAAATGCACAGAGACGGAATGCCACGTTTTGTTATGTCATTCCCTGCCTGCCTTTCTTCAGGAGAGAGATTTCAAATTAAATTCAAAGACTGTACTTTTGAATAAACAATGAAAATTGAAAATAATCTTCTTTGTTAAAATATATATATTTCCTCTCCTTTTTTTTTTTTAAGCAATGCAATACTGTGCAACGGTACAAAAAAAAAAAAAAAAAGGAGAGCATTAGGTATTAGGATTCCAAACGGGATAGTACATCTTTAATGATACATATGATAATTAAAGAATACAATAAACACAATTAGCATATGTTTTAAACAGTTTATTAGTGAAGCTTACCATAAAATCAGAATATATAGAGCTCCAGGGTTTGTTGGGATAACAGCTTCTAATCCTTAGAGTCATAAAATCCCTGGCTTGGAAGAAATGGGCATCTTTAAAATGATTGAATCAGCAGGCCTCGAGTGAAAACACACAAATTAGCAAACTCCAGCAGTTGGGCACCGTGCGATGCTGCAGCGCACGGAGGTGAAGTCATCGCTGCCACTGCCCCAGCAGCTCTGATGGAGCTCAGCAGGGACGTGGTGCTGCGGTGGACATCGAGGAGATAATGACTTTAACTCCTTCTAGGCCAGGGATACCCAAAAAAAAAAATACTAATAAAATATTTTAAAAATTCGCCTTTATTTTGCAAATAGTCATCACGGGGAGAAACAAACGCCTGAATAAGTGATGGGTATAAGGGAGATCACGGGCTTGCAAAGCACAGGGGGGGTGCTGGGTTTGGGCTGCCCTTCCTCCCTCCTTCCCAGCCCTCAGCGTTCCTGCAAGGCTCTGCAGGGCGATGGAGGGGGCAGAGGTGGGTGGCCCCCACCCAGAATGATGCAGGAGAGCTGGGACCTAGAGGACTCACTGCAGGAACTATTAGGAGTTTAAAACTTGAATAATCTCGTTCCCCAGTCTGAACAGGGCTCTGGTCACTCTCACACAACAGACAAATGACACTCTTGGCAGTGGCACTTTGTATTTCCTGCCCTTGCCTTTTTTCTTTTTCCAGTGTCCATATTCCCCTTTTATCTCTTCTTTTCTTTCCTTCTGACTTAAGCTGGCTTTTTTTCTTTCTGCTAATGATTAACATATAAGATCTTTACATTCATCTCCCTACTGTAGAGATAATTTCTCCCCTCTTTTGTTATTTGTTTGTTTGGAGGGGGCGAAGATGGGTTTAATCCTGCAGTTGGGAAATTTTAGGTTTCTTTTGAACAGCAGGGAAGGCTTCGGATGAGAGTCAGTGTGGGCTGAAAGGAATAAAACTCTGCAGAGGTTTTTTGAAGGGAAGGGGCAAATTGTCAACTTTATAATGATTCCTCATCAGCCATGATGACTTCCCAGCTCTGCAGCAAGGGAGAAGAATAGCAGTCGAGCGGTGTTTGAACACATTCTTGTGGGGAAATTGGAGTGTTTGGATCCTGAAATTAGATCTGGAGATAGCCAAACATCTCCATAAAAATGGGAGCTTCTCTCAAATGAAGGCATTTCACGTTTTCTCAGCTCCTGGTCTAATCTGAAGGAATTCAGTGCAGTGTGAGCATTTGGCTTTTCCTGCTGCATGGCAGAACTGGTGGGCACGGCACTGCTCTGCCTTGAAGTGCTGCCTGCTAATTTGGGTGGTTGGGAACAAATTCTTCTGAGTGGTCTTAAACATGCAAGGAATATTGAAAACACACTGTCTGTGTGCATGTATGGAGACAGTACCTTGCTTTACATTTATCCCATGCTTGGAATTTGTGCTGATATTATTTTCCTTAACTTCTGCCCGAGATGTCAAATCCAGGAGGTGGAAGCACTGTGTAGTAGCAATGCAAATACACAGTGCAAGCCATGCTTTTCCCCCTAGATATTTGTCTATTTTTGCCCCATATTAGTCTAGAGACAAAAGGCATGAGCTGGAGGAGAAATGAAGGTCCAAAAAGATGAAGTGACTTCTCCAAGGTCAAACAGCAGGACAGTGGCAAAGGCAGGAATATAAACATGAATTATATTGTCACTCTGCTAGAGGAAAAGGTTGAAATGCAGCTCATTTTTTTCCTGTAGTTTAGACCCAGCTTGACGTATTTGACCTCTATTCATCTGGCCAAGGTCCAGGGAAAGAAGTATGAAAAATAGGATTCTCTGTCTGCTCTGGGGAAAGACATGAAGGTAAAGTGACGTGTGTCATGGGTTAACTCCACAGCATTGGAGCTTAAGCAAGTCAAGGAGTGAGTCAGGGTCTGATTAACTGGTTTTTCTATTGACTTCATTGGTTTTGAGTTATATTTAAAGGGATAAAGAAATTTGGCCCAGCAACCTGGGAGGAGGGGAGGGGATGTAGCAGCACCCATTTTTTTATTGTAGTGTTTCAGCATTGACATTCCTGCACTAGTTCCTTGCTGTCCGTGCTCTCCAGACACCAGATTCAGCACAGGCCCAATCTCAAGACCTGAATTTTAGCTCCGTCTCCAGTTTTTAGCAGAGGAATTCAGCATCCGGTGGAGCATCCACAGCAAACTGACAGGGAGGGGCAGAGCAAAAGCCACTTGGCATTCCACTCAGCCTGCACAACCCTCACCCAGGGCTTGCCCTCCGCTGGAGGAAGGCTCTGCAGACCTCCAGCCCTGCCTTGGCTTTACACACTCCTTTTGGGGTGGAGTTTATCACCTGGGAGGTGTGACAATGGATGCAACCATCTGATTATGGACTGTAAAGCTACTGGCACATGAGTGTTACATGATACATGAGCTGGATGTAACTGAACTGGAGCTGAACTGGAGGGCACCTGACTCTGCTCACCCATGTTACCTGCAACGGGCACAGGGCACTGGGGTGAAACTGCAGCTCTCAGGAGCAGAATATCCTCCAGAAATGGGCAGGGAGAATGAATCTGGATCAAAATCAGAATTTAAGTGCTGTCTGCCCCTCTCTGCTCTTGCCATTACATGGTATTTTCTAAACCTTGAGATTTTAAAGAAAATATTTTAAGTAACAATGTGTGCACTGTTCTCTTTTTCATCCAGGTGTAAGCATTAACCCATTTTCTCCTCCTTAACCAACCAAACATGTGGCACAAGCATCTTTGCATTTTGAATATAAGGTCAATTTAGCACATGCAGAATATTTTCCTGTTCATTTTCCATTGGCATTTTATATTTATTACTGAGAAACTCAGAAATACTGGATACTGAATTCAGCTAAAAAACAATTCTACACTGAATATTTGACTAAGACATGACTTTAAACTGTGTTAGTTATTTTTATAGGTATTCTAAAAATAATACCATACTGTTTATTACCTAACCCATATCACACAGAATTTGACATTTGAATGTTGAGGGCTCATATGTATGTTAAAACAGTGAGAAAATATGCACAGAAAATTTTCAAGGCTTCTGTAAAATAAAAATAAAAACCCCAGAAATGTATTATGTGCCCCAACTACATTGCAAATTGAAAAATTGACAGTGGTGGGCAGCCTATACACCAACATTTATCAGCTTAGATCCTCTGCACAGGCTCTTAGGATGCTCCATCACAGATTAGTGTCTCTCAGCTAAGAATGTGCTATAAAAAAATAAGGGATGCAGCTGATAAAATTAATGAAACAAATCATTGTTGTAAACCATTTGGTGAGGTGTGAATTTGAAAACTAGTTTCCTAATATTTGTAAAATAAACAGAAATTAATATCCATTAATATTATCATAATTATCTTAACTGAGAACGTTGAACTGTTGCCTGTTTTGTTCTTTTCAACTGCAGCGTCTCACTGCAACTGTTTTTGTGGCTGGGGAATAATCTGCTTATGTTTGCTGTAATGACACAAGAAATAAAACGCAGTAAAAGAATAAAATCTGAATTCCCTTCTCAGCGCAGAGTAATGCCACAATCCATATATTTTTGTTAGCTGTCCTATATAAGGTGCATTATTTCCTAGACCCATTTTCACTGCCACCCTGAGTCGGGCTCACAGGAGGAAGTAATTCTGCTTAATACAAAAACTTTCCCCCAAATCTTAAAATGGTGCAGAGTGATCCTAAATTTCCTAAAGCCTTGGGGGGTGATGCAGCTGCTGTGGTGACCTCCCCATGGGATGGTCCCTTCTCACGGTCTTTTCCACCTTCTCCAGGCAGTCCAGAGGCAAATTCCAGAGCTTCACATCTCTACCTTTCTTCATATCTGCCTTTCAGACCATCCAAAATACAAAAAATGTGACATTTCATGTAAGAACTGGCTTATTTTTAGTTCTGGAGATACCACAGTAGCTTGCTAGTGAAACCAGGCACTACGTGGACTGATGTTAAAACACCAACACCTCGCAAACCGAAACCACAGACAGAAGAAGAGGGAATTTTCTCTTTTAATCAGCAAAGCAATGTGACACACATTCACATCCCTTTAGTTCGTATGGTTGTCATTTGCCAAATGCAAACAATGTGGTGCCAGATGGTGCTGATGGGTGAAGGGACAAGAGTGTTCAGGCATCCAGGAGGCAGGACAGGCCAAATCCATCCCTCTGAGTTCAGACATCTCGGTGCTAATATCAGGAAGCAGCAGCTTTATCACGAGGAAGCCCCAGCAGCAAGATGGGAGAGTTTAACTTCGGCTTCCATAAGACTTGAGCTCTAATTTGCAGTTTGTTCTGTCCCACGTTAGTGTTTGCAAGCCTGCCCGCATAGGGAGGGAACATATGTTTTATATGGGATCCTTTCTTTGAAGATGTGTTTTTGAAGCAAAAAGAAACATTAAAGATTTTCTTAGCAAATATCTGCTTTTTAAAAGCCTTTCCTTTTCTATCTCCTGCAGACATGAGTTAGTGTCTGTCCACCACATCACCGTTAATAATTGTGTAAAGTGTCCATCAGGTTTGCTCCAGAGGGACTGGAATTATGGGGATAACTGACTTTTCAACCCATCGGCTCAGGACCTTCATTAATTTGGCTTCAATAAAAATATTTCATCCAACCTGGGGAAAAAAAATATGTTTTACCTCAATATTTCCTAACCACTTCCATTATTACTATAGAGATTTTCAATGCTGTTTGGAGACAAAAAATCTCTGAAACAGTTCGTTTTGGAAGTGTGGAAGTGAAACTTTTTTTAGCCCCTTTTCCAGCCTGCCACGTTGCCATATTTACCATGGTGCTAACAGTTGTCAGAGATTATCTGGCTGAGTCACAGCTTTTATGGGCTCGACTCTGGTCCTAGAGACACGGAGCAGCTCCTCTGCAGCCCAAGGTTTATGTTGGCATAAGCCAGATCAGAATTCGCCCTTCTGTTTACCATTTAGCTGAATCACCCCATCACAGACCAACTGTCATCTGTCACTCCATACTTTTAATGGTACATTGCACTGATGTTGTCTATTTTTTTCCCCTTCCCAGCAGCCCTGTCACTCTGGTATGTGCTAATCTCTTCTTCCAGGCTTCTGTTGGATCTCTTAATGAAGATGCCACTGCAACTTAGGGGTTTTTTTTAATACAAAAAAAATATGGTAACAGAGACTTTGTGGAGCTGGAGGCAGAATCAGATTTGCCCTGTAACTCAGACTGCAGACTAAACAGATCTTGGTCTTTTGGAAGTGCATCCCTAGATGTGTTTTATCCATCCAGTCCCAGGCACAGCATTATCTGGGGAGCAGAGGAGGTACCCCCCCCTTCACAACCAGAGCTCTCCGACTAAGTGCGTCGCAGAGAATTAATTAATTTTAAAATTACATTCTGCTCTTAATGCCAGGGCCTCGCTGCAGCTCTGTGTTCCTATGGCCACTGGACCAGAAATCTTTTCCCAGTGCTTGGCTTCCTTGGGGCCCCCGGCAGTGATTAACCCCTGTGGTGACAAAGGACACGTGTGGCCCTGGCAGGAGCCTCCACTCAGTCCCATCCCCAGGTAGGGAGGTGCAAGATGAATCACGAACCCTTCTCGTGTTGTGATGAACAAAACGGGGAGAGCAATGCCTTGCAAAAGGCGGTTTGGCTGTGGGAGGAACTGCCCACCCAGGGCAGTAAAAAATATTTCAATATACTAATGTTGTTTCCTGCCCTCCCAGAGGTGTATGTGGGTGTGGAGGGAATTAAAGATACAACAATCAGTGGGTTTTTCTACCCGTTTATATATGGTTAGATTGGTCGTCTAATAACTTTATCTTTTTATTATTATTATTTTTGCAAAGATCTACAACAAATTCTGAGGCTTGCTCGTGGCCTTTCTGAAATCACCCATATGTATGCTGAGCATTAACACTGAGCAGTGAATTTAGTGTGAATTAGCACTCAGCCATTGTGGGTAGTGCCTGTGAATATGAACCCATTTGGGGGTCCCCACATTTTTTTGTCCCTGCAAAATGCAAGTTGACAATTCACTGTTCTGATGACTCCAAGTTCAGGGTGAAAATTGTTTCACTGGTTTGATTGCTGTATATATGAGACATAGAGTGCACAGAACTTGTAGAGGTCCATCTGGTAAGAGAAATAATACTGTGTCATTGCATAATATGTGTCTGGGTGTGCATGTATTTCTCTGTACTCTTTCTTTGTCATGATTCCTCAGTTTAATTTAAATATGTGTTTCACTTCTCTCCATATTTCAGGTTTATTACAGAGTATGAAAATCAGGAAGCTTTTTGTTCACTTCATACATCTCTTCCAACAAAGCCAGACATCCAAACCCGGCACAGACTCCAGAGTGATTATTGTTACACATGATCTATGGAGCAGATAAATTACAGCTTGATTTTTATAAGGTATATTGAGCCTGCAGGCTTTGGCAGAAACAAAAACAAAACAAAACAAAAAACCTTGGTTTAACTAGTAATTTGAGGAAATATGACAAACCTGACATGGAAGTCACAGAGCAAATAAATATGCACATCCATCATTTTGTAAAATAATGCCTTTGCTAGAGAGACCTCTGCTTGCTGCAGTCTGCAGTGTAAAATTTCTTTGTGGTTTACTAGTTTCAAATCCTGCTACATGGAGAATCAAGTTAGTTATAGCTGAAAAAAACAATTTATGTGTAAAAAAAAAGTGTTGTACAGTAAAATAGTGCAAATATCAATCTGTATGAGTCAAAGCTAAGCTGGTTTTAGGACATATTATAATATTCCTGGAATGTTTAGAGGTGTTTTTCTTTGCAATATGATTGCTAAAATAGCAGTTGGAGAATCTTTGCTTTTATTGTAAAATAATCTAGTTCTTTGTAATAAAATCAGCTGGTGGTTATTGGAGGTAGAAAATCCAACTTCATACAAAATACAACAAAAGGCAGTTTTGGAGTCATCTTCTGAGCACAATAGTTTTGTTGGTGCACTGGAAAGGAATTACGCACATAATTCTCACTTCAGGAATCAGCTTTTGGTACCTACTCTTTTTTTGTAGCTTGCCAATATTTGGAAGGTTTTGTGTGATACTGAAAAACACCGTCAGTGCCCTTTGCATGGGATCTGCCCCTCAAACAGTCCCATCCCTGCAGGGTCAGGGAACTGCAGTTATCACTGACAGTGAGTTCACAACACAGCAGAATGTACCTGCTCAAAGAGGAGGCTGTAGGAGGGACACTGGCAGGGATGTCACCTTTGACACCAGGAGGAGGGTTGTACTCAGAGCTTAAGGGTTAAATCTAACAATTCATGTTAAACCGCTTCTGGATAAAGCACCAAACAGAATCAAAATGCTCCACTCCTAAAGAAGTGCCTTCATCAAAACCACAACCCTTTCCATGCTCCATTTCTGATCCAGTGTGTCCTTAGGTTTTTCTTCATTTCCAGGGATGCTTCTTGAAAAGATAGGATGGAGAGAAGCCAGGTCACCACCACACAGGTCCAAAATACCCACAGCCTAGAGAAGAAGGTGCTGCCCCATGCAGGGAGGTGGGTCTGGGTCCTCCCAGACAGCACAGGACCTGCATGTCCAGTGGCCAGTGCTTGGTCTCCACCCCTCTCAGACAAATCCCAGCAGACAGTGCCTGGAAGAGAGTGGAAGAGCCTCTGTGTGCAAGTCCCCAATGGATCAGATGTACAAACCACAAACTGAGTGGCTCAGCCTCATCAAAACTGCTGTAAATCTGAGTATATGCAGAATTACTGCTGTAGGCATCAGAGAGTTCTAACACCCAAAGCTGGAGTGCCAAAACCAATAGGATTTCAGGTAAATGGATAAAGAAGAAGGGCTGAAGTCCCTTTTGAGGTGTTGTCTCCTTTATTACATCTGACCCACACAGCCTGGCTGGGAGGTCTTCAGAAAACTGTGTAAGCTGGACCATGAATCTCATATGTTCCACTCTCAACCCCAAGTTCATCCTACATTCACAGCAGAGGCAGTGGTCAGAAAAATGAGTCTAAGTTTGACCCCTAGTTCTGTAGGTTTTGGTTAATAAGCATCATCTTATGTTTTGGTCTGATCCTGCAGTTCTTGGTGAGGCAAACCTTACTTGAGCCACGTGCAATACAGCTTAAATGAAGGGTCCATCATCTACTCCACCGTGTCTTCCCAGTTGCATCTTGCAATTTAAAAGCCAAATGTATGTTCACTACTCTTAGCATTGCAAAGCCAAAATAACTGGTCTGTGCTTCATCCATAAAATTGCCAGCTAAATATTCATTCTGGAATCATTACTTCAGGTGTTTGTCAAGGAAGATGTACAAAGCAGCCAGAACATGTTTAGCATTTCATATACCAGGCTGAGCTGCAGGAGTGACAGGTTGAAAAATCTTATTTGGACTCACAGACTGAAACCATTTAATATAGAAGTCACTGGTGGACCATAAATATGGAAAGCCAATGTACCATATTTTTTTTATAGAATCCTCATTCCACGTGTCTTTTAAATATATTAAAACTTCAGAGGAGCTGTAGAAGTTAAACTCACCAATTTTTGCTTTGAATATCTACAGTTCTTCAGTGGGTGAACCTTCAGAAGTCCAAATGCCTGCACAATATACAATTTATTTGAACATGCACCTATATTAACTGACCCCACAAAAGCCAACTGTGTTCATTCAGGTTAGGAATTATTCCATTTGTTCACATAATCTTAGCAATTACATGTTCATCTTTTTTAAATATTGGACCTATGGTGTGATTTAAGTAGTATCTGATTTTTTTACTTAACCTCAAAGATATTAATCTTTATTAAAGGGGATGAGAGGCAAAGAGGGAGAAGAGATGCCAGTGACAGATACTCTGACAGCTAGGAAAAGTCATTTATAAAGTGAACATCAGTAAACATTAAGAGTGACATATTGATATCAGCAGCAAGTAAACGGATGGCCGAGCTAGGATGAGGTATTACACCTTAAATTCTGGCAACCGTTTTTTTTTCCCCAAGGTTGATCTTTTATATTTTTTAAAGAGAAATTTACTATTATGCCTCCTGCTTCCCCCATGGTAAAATGCCAGAAACTTGACTGAGATTTACTTAAAGTGACAGCAATGCCCCATTTTGTCCAAGAAAGATGATTACTAAATGTCACGTCTATCTACTCTCATGTGGATCACCTATTTGACATGTTCATGTCTAAGCTTCATAGCAGTTTGCAACATGTTTTCTGGTGCTCTGAGGCAATTGGAAATCGTTGTGGTGAAAGCATGAGCTGGCCAAAGGCAGCTCATTAAAATAAATAAATAATGCAGTTGGGATTCGTTGCTCTCCATCCCAAGGGTGTCAGGCCACAAGAAGGCATAAAAAGCCCTTACAAAACCAGACCAAGAGCTTATGCTTCTGGTCAGGCCATTGCTGGTGGGGTACCCTTGCCATGTCAGCTGAAGTAGGAACACACCAAAAAGAAAACACTGGTGTTTAAATAGAGAAAATAAACTTGTACACTTTATTCTTTTTATAAATCTATGAAATGGCACAATCTGAACTAGGGGAGAGAGTGGGTTCTCCCACTTTGCTACAGGACCCCACTTTGCTGAGCTCCTGGAGGGGGAGATGCGAAACCCAGCAGGGTGCAAAGGAATCATCAGAGTCGTGAGCACGAGCTCCTGAGGTGGGGATTCCATTTAAATCTCCTTTGCTGAGCCTCAGAAGTGACCCAAGGAAAGCAAAATGGAAAGCAAGGTAGAAAGGCTTTTTGCACAAAATGGAACAGTAGTCATGAATAATTAATGAATTTTTACCTTCTTTGCCATTTTAACTCGTCTTTCTTAGTAGTTATTGCCTTCCAGTCCAGAAATGTGCCTGTAGATTAATTCATGCATGTTTTGGAGACCATAATGCAGCAGCCAGAAAAGTCAAGAATTGAGATGTCTGCTGGAGAGGCAACCTCCCACCAGACTCTGCTTTCTTCAGCATTCCCCACCCTCTGGAGTGAGGGAATGCTCTCACACAGAGCCAGGCTCTGGGACCCCAATAGCAAAGCCAAGAGCTCTTTTTCCCATCCTCTTTTAAAAATTTTTACCAGTCCTGTTCAAACACAAAAGTTAATAATAACAGAAAGGGCTTCAGTTCTAAGTGAAAGGACATAAATATATGTAAAGAGAATGATACACCTTTGGTCTGTTCCAGCAGCAGAGATTCAGCCAACCTGTGCATATCACCATATATTTATGAATTTTGAGGTGAAAATACTGCAGTCATGGAATATAGAGACAATATTGAGTCATGGCTTATCCTGCTGACTTCCCTGTGCCACCAGGGTGGTCATAACCTCAGTCACGTTTGTGTGATCAGCCAATCTAAGGGCAGCTCTATAAAATTTCAAGTTTTTTCTTGCAGATATTCCTTTCCATACTGAGTTTCCATCTCCCACATGAGCACTCACCTCCGTCACAGTTTAACTCCCGGCAAACCTGCAGGAGCAACAAAACCAGCTGTAAATGTATCCCATGTAATAAGAAAAGAGGGAGTTTTTTTAAGCATATGGTGGAAGATTAAAGCCGTTCTAAATGAAAGTGGAGTGTGTAACTGGGTACAAGATTTCTAAATAGGTGGCACATGTCAGCAGGCATTACAAGAGTGTCTTTAGGTGAGCCTTTGATACAGGCTGCTCAATAGTTCAGTCAGATGGATGCAACCACGCAAGAGTTTCACAGCCTTGATTTGTTTTGCAGCTAAAATAAATCTGAATAGAATAGGCTTAAATTACCTGTGATTTTTTCCATCTTTAAAAGGACACATGAAAGCTCACAAATCACTGTGCTCCCTAGGAAAAAAAGGGAAAAGGGGGGAAAAAAAGGCAACCAGGAAAACTATGAAAGATTCATTTTAATGGAATCCAGGTTTAGCTGTTTCATATTTAATAATGTTTAATATTTCATTTACTACTGGGGACTCACCTTTTTCAGAAGAATGTAAGATTCAAGGCACTATTGTGCATTAAGATTTTATGTCTGGCTGTAGCAATATTGTGAGGGTTGGCGTTGGAGCTGCCTGAGCCTGATGCAGAAAGCCTGGAAGCAACAAGGTTTCTTTCTTTTTTTCCTACAGCCAAAAGAGGAGCTGAAGCCCCGGAAAGCGGTGGGGTATAGCTGTGAATCCTAGCAACAGGCAGAGAGAGAACTGTACGTTTCTTCACGTCCTCCAAGTGTTGGTGCCTTCTGGTACATCATTTACAGGAAGCAACAGAGGCCCTGGAAAGACCCTTCTTGCTGATGCATCAAGAAAGGGAAGGTTTTTTCCAGTGGGATGGGTGAGTTATTACAGTTTCACGGGGAAAAACAAAGCAACACCCCAGAGTTCATACTGTTGTTGCTGTTGCACTTTCCTTCATCACACTGCACTGCCCATTAGTGTGGGGTGTTTTCAATTTTCTCTGCTTTTAATCTTTTTTAAGCCCTTCTCAGAGATAATGTGGGCTTTTCTTTTTAAGTGAATGATGAAAATTTACACCCGAAAGTGTGAGCATAGGGTTCTGCCAGAAAAATCCATAATTCCGTGGCCTGCAATGAAATCATGGGCGCTAAAAGCTATCACCCATGTTCTGCAGAAAGGGAACTGAAACTGGAGCACATATTCCCTGGAAGAGGAGGTTGCTTTTAAATAAGCAGCAGGTCTTGTCTTCCCAATACTAAACTAGCTTTTCTTCCTAGAGAACCTGCCAATAGAGTTTGACCTCTCTCTGTGGATTTTCTTCAGAGCCTGAAGCACTCAGATAATCTAAAACTGTTCCCCAGCACCACCCTAGGAAAGTGGTTTTCAGACAACTGACTTCCATGGAACCTGGGACAAAGAGGAAGGTGGGTTTCCAGACTCCTTGGTCCCATCACCCTGTTCAGAAAAGTACCATTTCCCAGCTGATGCCATTTTGTTAGTTTTTGCCACTAGTTTTCCTATGGGGAAAAGCTTGCAGCCTCTTGGGACCTTTGCCTGGATCCAAATTTTGGGAAGAGGGGCATGGAGAAGAGCTGGGATGGAGGGCATTTCATTGGGTAACAGAGCCTGCTGCTTCTGTTAAAAGATTAATTTTTTGGTAGGTATCAGCAGTGAATTGTTGCCTTGGCCGGGACCAGCTGCTGCAAAGATGAAGCACAGCCCCAGACAGAAAGTTGCAACAGAAGAGAAGGATTTGGTTTCTAGCTCACACCAAAGGGTCCCATGAGACCCTCTGTCTGGGGGGGCCTGTTCAATATGCACCCCCTTCCTGGAGCAGCCACCTCCAAGATTTTATAAAAAGATTTCTTGCTAGGAGAGGGCAAGCTTTTTTTTTTTTTTTCCCCCTAACAATTTCAGTTTCAGATCTCATTGAAGGGCTCTGGCATTTGCATAACTTCCCACGGAAACTGAATCAATGTTTGACATCATGGAACAGAATCTCAGGCGTGATTTAGCATTAGTAAGCCACCAGTCATCAGCATACTGTCATTCCCATATAGCTGACATCTTAATAGAGTCAGCCCCATGCACACACATGTTCACCAGCAGAAAATTCTTATGCTCTGGCCACGCACAAGATTTTTAACATGGGTTTGCACAAACGAACATCCAAAAGACTCTGGTCCAATATGTTCAATTTTCAGGGCTCAAAATGCATTTTCCTTCTAGGTAAGAAGGGAATTTTAAGTCCTCTTAAATAATTGAAGATACTACTGATACAATCAAAAGTCAAGCTCCCCAAGATGAAAATGTCTAGATGATGAATAAGTTAATGGAACTAAAATCCCAGTCGTGGCTGATTAGGGGACCAGGAGAGTTTATCAGAGATGGGAATGTACAAGCCCAGTCACAGCCTGACCTTGTAACGAATGAGAGCTGAAAAGCAATTAATTGAGAAATTATCAGGGAAAAGCGAAGTTGTATGGTTGGTTAGGTAAAGCAATATGTCAATGATCCAGGGATTGATTTGGCTGGAATACCTCAAGGTCTCTGTTCTGATGATTCAGGACTTGAAGGAACTGGTCTGAGCCAAGCAATAAAAATAAAACAGGGTCAGGAGAGAGAGTCATCAGTCAGCACAGTGGATCAGTGTTCATGTATTATTTAGCTGGTAGTTAAGGGAAATTATCAAATAAGAGCAGTCTTTAAACTCAAGTTTTTTTCCCTAGTGGAAGGGAAATGAAGGGAATGAAAAGAAAATGTTCCATTGTGCCAGTACTCACTGTCCTCAGCTCAAACACTGAGCTTGGGAGCTGAGTCCTGGGAGCAGGAGTTGCCAGGGCTGCATGTTCGTGGTGAGGGATGGTCAGTCTTGCCAGTGGGCACCATTTTTTGCCAAGATATTTTCTTCCCTCCTGCTGCCAACAGGCTGCACAGGACTTCTGCTCCCATCTCCAGCAGATACCAGTAACACTCCCAGGCCACAAAATTAACAGTGAACTTCTGCCCCCTTCCATCTTGGTTATATCAACTCATCCACACTTCAACTTCCCACATCCCAACACATTTGGGAAGCTCTTGCTGAGACCAAGACTTGAGCAGGTTGATCTGAACTGCAAAACACGTCTGGAAACACAGTTCTCCTTCACAGGGTGCTTTAGTATCTGAATATGGAACAACCTAAATGAGAACATAGTATCCTGTAGCTCAGGAGAACAGCAAAGCAAAGGAAAACAGCAAAACAAATTATATTTAAAGTCTTCTAGAAAGATCAGTGGGTTGGGTGAGAGTAGCTGTGTCTTTGCTTGTCTTGTGACAGTTCACTAAATAACACCAAACTATGTCTCTCTCTCGCTGAAGACAGGAGAAAACCCCCGCAGAACCAGACAGCACATGTTTCATGGCAGGATCAGGGCCTCAGACACCACAAACTGTTCCTTTTTGGGATCAAAATCCTGAGATGCTGCAGAAAATTTAGGCTGGAGGTTTGCTGGAAAACTACAGCTAGCTTTCCCACCAGGACAATACTTTAAGTTATGGGGACTTTTTTTTGAGAAAGGGTTTCTAAATATTTCAGATTTGATGCAGTGTCTTTTTGTCATTTCCTTGACAAAACCTAAATGACAGCCGCCCATGTGGCTGAAAATAGGGACGTCACCAACATCACAGCTACAGTGGGGCAAGAGACACAGCTCTGGCAGATAAATATAGAATCTCCAGTGATGCAGATACAGGGTGGGTGATTTAATGTTGAGGCTGAGGAGTGCTGTATGGAGGTAATAAAATAAAGAGAGTTTATAGCTAAGAGAGAAACTTGTATGTCCCTTCACAGCAGAGATGAGTTGTGCTGGGCTCTGCTCTTTGTGCTGTGAGGATGTGAGTGAAGAATGGGAACTTGGTTTGACTGTGAGTGTCTTGTGAAGGGGGACCCCAAATGGGGAGTTGAAGGAATGGAAAGAAACTAAACTATTCCCCAGTTTCCTTGCTGGGTCTCTGCCTTCAGGGAACAGTCAGAATCCAAGAACACCAGAGACAGGGAGCTGAAAATCCCACTAATCAAAATTAGAACAAAGCTGTGATTTTAGCTTGTTATATTTCAGTATGTAATAAATACAAGAAACTCCAATATTTCACTGCAAATAGCCATTGCTGATGCAAACAGAGATTTTTAGAAGGAAATTCCAGTAGCAACTTGAAGATAAAGGAATGACTTTATCCCAGTGCCTATGGAAATATCTCGACACATCTCGACACATTTCTGGGACTCACAGCATGTCACGCTCCATGTAACACATTTTCTGTTTGTCCTGACCTGAGAGCTTTGCATTCAAGGAGCAGATCCCCCAGGTGAATTCATCAGGAGGAATAATAACCAATGCACAGGCTTGGAGCTGCAGGGCCAGCAGATCCATCCTGCAGTTGTCAGTGTGCTGCATTTCAGGGTAACACAAATGCAGTCTCCTTTGCTTAAGGACCAGAAGGACACAGCAATATTTTTCCAGCCTATTTTATTGAAAAGAAAGAGAAAGGATACCTTTTTTGGGATTGCATCATTCCTCTCCCCTGAGGCTGAGCACAGTCTCAGCACAGCAGCTGAGAGTTTAGGAGGTGGTGGTGGAGGTGCTGGCACGTCCCAGCACTAATCACATATTATCACCTTATGGTAATTATCAAAGCTGATTCCGAATGAATCCTCTTTGGAGCAGGTCCTTGGCTGGCCCTCAGCTCTGCAAAGTGCACCAGGTACCACTTATGCAAGCACAACCATCCCCAGTAAAATCAGTGAAATCCAGAATGTGACCTTACATTGCATGAAGCAGTGAGCTGGATGTTACCACTGAGACATAATAAAGTCACATTGTTCTGCTAGGAATCAGGAAACATTTTTTTGAAGCATCTTGATTCACAAGAGGTGTGCTGGGCTGCACTCTGATCTAACATATATGGGGGAAATTCATAGATTTGGCCTTTCTAATTTCTTTATTGTTTTCAGTGACAGTAAAAGTCTTTCAGTAGAAAGGCTGATTGTCACAATGCAGGAGGGCAGGAAAGTGCCCAGCCTGGAGTCTGACATAGTTTCCATTATAAATTAAATAAGAAAGCCCATCAAAGGCATGGGGCAGTTCACACCTGTAGTAGACTGGCATGTACTTTCATGTGCATGATGTGACCCAGGGAGGGAGGGATGTTCAGGTACTACTGACCCCTATCCAGGACTCAGAAGAAGTGTAGTGTGTTCTCAGCTCTCCTATACATTTCTTAAATAGGTTCAGACAAGCCACTCAGCTCCTATTTTTCCTTCAAGTCTTGTGGAACCATCATATTTTCATTCCTAGCATCTGCCAAAGCCCTGATGATGACGGGAGGAATGACAGTTCCAGGCACCACTGGACTGAGGTGTCTGGGGTCACTGGTGTATTTGCCCTCCATATTTGCAACAGAAAATCAATCTATATTTTTGACTCTCTAAGGAGAAGGAAATAACTTAAGCAGGTAGGCTCTAGGTGTCTAGGTTTCAAAACATTGTGTACTAGCCTCAAACAGAGCCTGATATGAGAGGCAGGCTTAGTTACATCTCCACATCTCCCATTTAGGCTGCTTGCTGTTGTTGCAAAGGGTTAACAGACACTGCAAAACATTTCTAGGATGAAGTGCTAAGATTTAGTGTACTGAATTAATTCTTAAATTGGAACAGGGGATTTGCACATGATTTCTAAGGGAAATTATCTTCTGGGTAAAATTAATACAGGAGATGTTTCAACATCTGGGATGGCATTATTATGAGCAATGATTACCCAGACATTGCCAAAAGAAAGAGATCACAGTAAACTCTTTCTTTTCCTAACCAAAATAAGCTCCTCACCCTGAAGGAAAGAGACTGTTTGCAGAGCCTTGGCTTACTTAGACATGCACAAGAAGAAAAGAATTCTACATTAAAAAAAAAAAACAACAAAAAAACCCAAACAACAGAGTTGCATGCTTTGCTAATGGACAGTTGGAAAACAGAACTGCAGACAGGGAAGGTTCCCTTTGCAGGTGGGCCCTGGGCGTCTGGCTGCCTCCCTCGCCTCTGAGCTCCTCATCAAAAATAGGTGCCTAATGTGGTGCTACAGCTGTCCAGGTGTTTAATGTTCGGAGGTTAAAGAGGAAACACACTGGCAGATGTGACCTGGAAAACCTCCAAGAGGGATGTTGGTCCCTCCGCCCCCCACTCAGAGACCACAAAACTCATCCAAATGCCTCATCCTTCCTCCAGCCTTTGGAGGGATGGCTTTTCCCTGCCGAAAATTTTAAATAGGTCAGGGAGTAAAGCCGAAGCAAGACCTACGTCAAAGCAATCACACCCCAGGAGGAGCTTATAAATATTTATTTTCCTTTGGAGTATTTCATTTTGTCAGGAAAAGAGGAGGGCGCTTGAGTGGGAAAAGAAGACCAGTGGCACGCCGGCCCCTGCTCCTTTCCACAGGGAAAAACACCGATGTTTAATTTAAAAGGGCATAAATATAAGAGAAATGCCTCTTTACTTTCATGTTAGTAGCTGGCTATTAAATTACATCACAAGTGCTACGTGTGGGACTGGGCAAGTGCACGGTTATTTCTGTCTTCTAAACCGGAGCGCAAGTCTCAGCGTAATTACTTTGGATCCAAGTGTAATTACCAACTGATCTGCAGGAACATACACAGCAGTGACATCCATTCCAGGCAGCATTAGAGCCTGATGATAACACAGCATCATTAACACAGCTTAGCACTTCCCTTCGTGGCTACAGGCCACGGTTTTCCTCGGCAAAGGGCTCAGGGTTTGTCGACCGAGGCTGGGGATCTCCTCGGGAGTCACCTGAGATCCTGCCCCCGGCCCTCGTGCTGCGTGTGCAGGATGTGTGAGCAAATCAGTGCAGACAATGGCAAACATGATATCCTAATCAGGGGAAATTAAGCTGGAACAGACTTCTTTTCCAAGATGTACCTCATTGTTTTGGTATTTTTGCAACTTGTCCCCTTTTTTTTTTCCCCCAAAGTATTGAAAGCCATGAGAAGGAGGGTGTTGAGTCCCTCTGTCACTCCCGAGGTCACTACCTTTTTGTTTAGCTTTCTCTGTTTTACTCTGCTTTACTGTGACAGCATCATGCTCAGATTTGGAATATTTTCTCTTGAGTTCACACCTCATCTGTCTCCTTTCAGAAGACAGCGGGTATAGGGATTTTCTTTTCTTTATTCTTTTATCTTTTTTTTTTTTCCAAGGCTGCAAGCATCACGGTAAACAACCCATTTATTCTGATGGTCTTGAAAGCTTTCTCTACACCTCCAAGAAGGTCAGAGAAATGCTTCAGAAAGAGAAAAGGAGAAAAAAAAATCCTCCTTTCTTTTGAAAATTGCCTGGTTTGTTACCACACATTCTTAGTGCTGTGGTGCTCCAAAGACAATGCAATAGAGCAGTGTAGAAATGAAGATGCATTAAAGAAAAATAAAATGGGTTTCTTTTGAAAGTTGGTGTTTTCAGGTATCTTTCTCATAAATACAAGCAAATGAAAAGATGACAAAACACAACTTGACATAATTTCTCCTAAGAAGTAAGGGACCTAAGATTATACAAATAAGCAAGAAAATATCTCCCAGCTCCTGTGAGTAACAATATATTCACTCACAGCTCAGGGTCAGTGATGGTGAAATGAGATTGACAGGGTAACTAACCCCTGAAGGAGTTTTTCCATTTTGGGCAGTCCTGCTAAGCCATGCTTGCTGCTTTGAATGAGCTCAGTTGCACAGAGATATCTTTTTTTTCCCCCTGATTTTGCTTATGTGCCGGTTTTATCCGAGCAACTCCACAGATGTCAGCAAGACACATTTTGTTTTCAGTTACATCAGTGTAAATCACAACTGATCCAGTGAACTCAGAGATATCCACTTTGCAGTGAGATCTGTGACACTTTGAGTTTGGTGCCACGGTATTGTGACAGCTTAAAGCCCCTCCATGAAGAAACAAAGTCAGGCTCAGCACTGTCCTGAAACACATTACAAAGCATGTTTGTTATTGCACAGAAGACAGCATTTGCCTTGGCTGTGAAAAAGGAACCCAGATCTGTAACAGCTAAGATTTCATCTCTACCATTTATCCAATGAGCTTCCCAATCCTCTTGCACAGATACCCTGCTGCTAACATAGCAGTCAAGATCAGAGCACTTAATCAATCATTCACTGAGGACAAATATGCGTAATCTAAATTAGAACAAACCGAGGCATATTTTATATGACAGCCGTGCAGATTTTTAAGAAAAAGCATTGGCAAGAAAATTGCCTGAAAACAAAATTGTCTTGTGTTTATGCTTAAAGTGGTAGATTTCCTAAAAGCTTCTGTGGCACTGGGTAGCCTTAAATATACAGGGGCAAATTCTGCTCTCACTGCTTTCACTTCCACGTTTTCCTCAATGAACCGGGGATTCATTTGGCCCCTCTGGCTCTAAAGCAGAAAGCCTGCTGCAGACCTCAATATGATGTAGAGTCCTTCTTAAAAACCTTTCATATTTTATGATCACTGTCGATTCTCTTATGATCAGTGTTGGTTCAGGCTCTCATGAATCAAAAATCAGCTCATAGCACGCATCTTAGAGCAACCTATTTGTCTGCAGGTAGCAAAGGGAAGTGGTACTTTGAAGAATAAACCCCTCTGCCTTCAGAACAAAGCACAGGCTGCATGGGAGGCTGAAGCAACTTAGACCTTCTATTCAGGCTCCACTCTGGGCATGCTGAGTGACCTTGTGTTCTCCCATTTTCCTCTGGGTGAGGTATTATTTATCCATGATAATAAAATACAGGATTCTTCAACTACAACTCATGGTTTAATCTATTGTGTCAACTTGCACAAGCTCCCTTGGAAAAAAAAATCAGAGGCAATAAAAGGAGTAAAAAATGAAGCATCTTTAGCTGAAGCCATACATCTTTCATCCTAGGTCAGACCCATGTTGCCCTGACTCTGCAGGTGGGATCTCCAGAGAAGAGCATCCCAGAGATGGCCTTTGAGAGTAGTCAGCAGCTCCTGCATAGTCCACAGTGCCCACCAGGCTTGGAGACCCTTCAGCTTTGGGTACAAACCCAACAAGCAGCAGGAAGGCTTGAGCTCAGCCAAGCCTGTAACAGGGCAGGCAGCACTGCCTCCTGAAAGGAGGAATTCTGAGAAAACACTGGAAGTATCTGTGCAAGCATCCCTTTCCCGTGTCGGGCTCTAAAGAGTTGCTCTGTTCTAGTTCTGCCTCTGTTTCTCCAGAATGAGAAAATTCTCCCACAAAAGTTCACACATCACCAAACCTCCCCATGAGGACTGGATTTCAGTTTGTTGACACACCCTGGGACTTTTAAACATGCATTTCAGCCCCTGCATGAAAGCAGCTCTGATCCAGATTGCAGCAGGGCTCATTTGCTCTCTTCTGGCTTGGTTTTGGAGGGACCTGTGAGGTTTTCCAGGGACAACTGTCAGGAAGCCAATTCCTTCTCCCAGCCAGCTTGCTGAGGTGAGGCATCGCCATCAGGGCTGCTGCCATGGGCAGGTTTGATCAAAGTCATCAGGGAGATGTTGGTAGAATCAATGACCTGATATTGCCAGTAAAGGCAATGGTGAATACTCCAGAAATATCTGTGAAAAGCAAAGTCAGGGCAATAGCAAGGACTTTAGAAAACTTTATCTTTTGTGTCCAAGCAGGAATTTGTATGCCTACTTGCTTATTTTTGAAGCCAGAGGTCATATATGGATTTTACTAGGATCCCTAAGTAGGAGGAATTAGTCTCAACTTCAAAGATCAGAGCTGAACGTGAAGCTTCTTTATGCTTAAGGACAAGACAGAGCCTTCATTTTGGACTGAGTCCATCTCTGTTGAGAGAAGCCCTTGCTTCTCAGAAAGGGACAGTTAACCCCAAAGTGCAGACACCTTCCTGTTAGCACAGCCACGCTCTGTGAAGTGCCAAAATCCTCTCTCTGATTGTCTCCAATAAATGAAAGAATCTCTGCCCCTTCCCATCCAAACCCAGATATGTTTTCAAGTGCTGACTTCATTGTTTGCATCAGTTTCGGGCTGCCAGCTCCTGACAGCTCCAATCAAACATCTGCCCAAACCTGGATGGCCCAAGCAACTGGCACGGTTGAGTCACGGTTCGGAGCAGCTGGAGTGATGTGGTTGACATCACTTCTTGGATTCACCAGCCATATTATTTGGTAGATTTATTAGGTACCACTAGTACCACGAGGGCAAACTGACACCATCTCTTTGGAAAAAAAAATCCCCACATCCTTGTTGGGGCTTTGCCTTTTTTATCTCCCTCAATTTCATGGAGCATTTATGTAGTCTGGACACAATTACCCAAAGTAGAATGAAAAAAAAGGCTCTGCAGGTACCAGCGACCTGGGAGCAGGGCTCCCACTTTTCATCATCCATACAGTTTCTGAGAAATGCTTTGAATTACCTTTTAAACTTAGATGCTTAGTTAATTCCCCCACAGATCCCTGCTAAAGTGCATCGATGCATGGCCTGGCTAATTTTTTTAACTTAGCTTTTTTGGTTTTAACTTCTCATGTTTTGACTCAGTCACTTGACTGGGAGGCTGCTGTGTGAAGGTGCACAAGGGTGGACTGGAGCATCTAAATGGAGGCCCCCAAACACGAGCATTTTCCCCTTAACCTTCCGGCACCATTGGGAATAATAATTCCTCACAGGGCTGTTGCACAGCTTGATTCATTAAGGCTTATGAAGTGCTTTTAGCTCCGGCACTGGAAGGCTCTGTGCAAGTTATTTTGGACTGCTCAGGTGTTAGGAGAAGAGGCACTGCAGAAAGAATACAAATAAATCAA